>NC_062226.1:88327538-88654151 GCF_902686445.1 Sciurus carolinensis
AGGGCTATGCTAAAAAAAGCATCCTTTAAATCAAGGCGGTGTACCAAACATGTGTCGGGGGCAGGTGGCTCAGCAGGGTATAGGGATTGGGTACAGTCGGGTGGATGTCCACAACATTTTCATTCACCTTTCTCAGATCCTGAACTGGCCTATAATCTCTTCCTCCTGGCTTTCTGACAGGAAGGAGCGGGGTTTTCCAAGCTGAGTGGCAGGGCCGCAAAATTCCCGCCCCCTGGAGTCGGTGGATGTGTGGCACAATCCCTCTACGCGCCTCGGCAGACATCGGGTGCTGCCGGACCCGGACTGGCTGTGCAGTTGTCTTAAGTTGCACTATCACTGGGGGTCGGTGTGCTGCCAGCCCTACTCCCACCACCTCCGCCCATGCCTGTGGGAAGGTCTCTCTACCCAATAGCTCATCTCAGGGGGCCACTCAGCCTGAAGGGGGAGTTCCCTGGGGGAGAAAAGACGAAATTCATCTGCAACAGGCATGGTCAGAACGTGGAGGGGCTGCCCTTGGCCATCTGTAACCTTAATGCCACCTGGCTCAAAGTGAATACGGGCCTGCACTTTGGTTAGCAGGTCCCGTCCCAAAAGAAGAACTGGACACTCGGGGATAACCAAGAAAGAATGAGTTACCTGGTGTTGACCCAGATCTACCCATCGCTTGCTAGTCCAATGATAGGCTTTGGATCCAGTGGCTCCTTGAACCAGACTAATCCTCTGGGACAAGGGCCCCATGGGCTTGTTGAGAACTGAATACTGCGCTCCGGTATCCACCATAAGTCCCACCAGCTTCCCCTCCACAAATACGGTTACCCAAGACTCAGGGAGGGGTTCCGAGACCCGTTCCCCCTAGTCGCTGTCCGTCCTTGCCAGGAGGACTCGGGCATCACCACCCGTTTTATCTCCTGGCTTCTCCCGCTTCCGTAATTTGGGACACTCTCGCCTCCAGTGCCCACGCTCCTTGCAGTACCAGCACTGTTCCCCATCTAGCTCCACCCGGTCCTGCCGAGGGCGGCTAGAGCCACTCCTCCCAAAATGCTGTTCCCATCCCCTCTCACCCCAGCCAACAGTATCTTTGCCATCTCCCTCTGTTGTCTCCTGTTCTCCTTAATCTGGTGCTCTCTATCTTCCTTCCTCATTCTTTCCTGTAATTCCTGGTTCTCTTTCCTAATTCTGTCCTCCTGCTCCTCAGGGGTCTCTCAAGTATTGAACACTCATTCTGCTACCTTCATAAGATCCCAAATAGCCATTCCTCCTTATAAAAACTTATAGAACTTTTTCCTTATATCTGGGGCAGCCTGATTTATAAAAGACATGATTACAGTGGATTGATTCTCCTCTGCCATAGGATCTAAGGGAGTATACTGTCTAAAGGCATCATACAATCGTTCAAGGAAAACAGCCGGGCTTTCATTTTTCCCCTGCATTACAGCTTTTACCTTAGCCAAATTGGTAGGGCAGCCAGCTGCTGCTCGGAGACCAGCCATAAGAGTCTGGCGGTAGACTCGGAGATGCTCCCTACCCACAGGTGTCCCAAAATCCCACTCAGATCTGTTCAAGGGAAAGTGATCATCAATCAGATTCGGTAGGGTGGTCGGTCTCCCATCATCCCCAAGGACGTTCTTCCTTGCTTCTGTGAGGATTCTCTCACGCTCTTCTGTTGTGAATAGAGTTCTGAGGAGCTGCTGACAGTCATCCCAAGTGAGACTGTGGGTATGCAAAATGGACTCAAACAATTCAGTTAAACCCCTGGGGTCCTCAGAAAAAGGGGGGTTCTGGGCCTTCCAGTTATACAAATCGCTGGAGGAGAAGGGCCAGTACTGATAGGTGCATTCCCCTCCTTCCCCTCCCCTGCCTAAGGTCTGGACAGGTAAAATCAGGGCTCCCATCGAAGATGAGGAGGGTTCCTCGTCATTGTTCTCCTCCTGGTGTCTCCGAGGACGTAGTCCTCTAGAAGGCCCTACAACCCTAGGTCGGGGTGTTGGTGGGGAAGTGGAAGAATCAGCCCCCTGTAGTAGGACCTGGGGCTGCTGTTGGGCATAAGCTGAAGGATTTTCCTCCAAATCCAGATCTAAAAGGGACGGGTAGGGACCAGACCCTTCTTGGAGGACTGGTTTCCCAGGTTTCTCAGGGGAAGAGGCAGGAGTCTCAGGAGAGGATGGGGGTGGCGATGGCACCTGGGTAGTCATTGTTAAAGCTTTGACTGGGGCTTTTGGTGGCCTGTGGAGAAAAGGACTGAGCCACGATGGGGGGTCTTCCACCACAGCCTGCCATACTAATATGTAGGAATACTGGTCTGGGTGCCCCTTCAAGCTGGGTCTATTGATAACATCCCGGACTCTTTTGATGACTTCCAATGAGAAAGTGCCCTCAGGTGGCCAGCCAACATTGAAGGTTGGCCATTCCATGGAGCAGAATGTCGCAAACATACCTTTCTTCAGGTAGTCCACACCAAAGTTCCGTCCTTTGGCGTGGACCTCAGAGAAATGACTCAGGAGGAAAGTCTTAGGAGTTGCCTGAGCCTGTCCCATAGTAAGGAGAAACAGACCAAGCAGACCGAAGAGAATGAGGGAGGCAATACACACAGTAAAACAAATTCTCACAGGACTCTCCAACATCCACCGGCCGGTCAGCCACACCACTCTCACAGGCGCAATGCCCTTCTCATTCACACTACCAGAATCAGACCAAGGATCCTTACCAAACAGCCTCCCAACCAGTGTCCACTGGGGACGTCGGCATGACTCCTGATCATTGGGGACGTCTCCCATGACTTTCGACAGTGGAACCTCCAGAGTAACTTGCAACCCTTTCCTTCCACCAAACGAGAATTCTCACCCAAACTCTAACCAGGACTTACATCCTACCAGGACTTACGTCCTACCAGGAGGTGGCCAATCCTCCTTCCGCAGCAAATTTCCTTAGAAACCTTGGTACCGTGGGCCGTTTGTCTCTCCTGGGCCAGAGTCAGATGAATCTATCCCAGGTGAGCCCCCAAATGTTAGGGTCCCGTTCCGACTAATCCCCAGAGAGTCAAAATGAACACACAGTAATGCAAATCACACAACGAGGTTTTATTAAAGCAAGCTCGAGCCTGGACTGCAACCAACCCCTCAGACCGATACAATGGCTGCCAGGGGAAAGCGGCCCCGAGTGGCGAGAAAGCACTCTATTTAAGAGCTTTTTCAGCATTCATACACAAGGACCTGTACATTGTTGGTTAAAATTCACATAGCTAAATATTTGTCCTCTTTTGGTTTGGTTCCTCCACTTTATTTGAATCTTATTGGGTCCCGCCAAAACTGAAAGGTCCTGGAGGGAGCAGGGAGGAGGGAAGGAGTGAATTATGAGGGAGAGGGGTCAGGGCTAGGTTCCCCTGTCCTTGATAGATGGGGTCTCTGGACAGCTGCACATTCCTCAGATAGATATCTCTGAACAGCCTTGATAAACCTGGGGCCCAGCACATCCCATTTGACCTGTATTGGCCCTCGAAGTTGCCGCTGCGGCTGCTGGCATTCTTGGTGCTTGCACGCCCTTTTCCTGGGGGCCCAGTTCACGAAATAGCTTGTTTATACAAGAGGGCTGCACGGATGGCACCCCGTTCTCAACAGTACCCCATTTGGAGTACATAGCAAGTGCAGGGATGAAGCACAACTCTCTGGCATCTCTGCTGCTCAAGAGCCACCCACCAACCCACATCTACCCAGGAAGCCCAGTCCAGGCTATGGTTTAAGCTCTCCCCAGCTCAACCACTGAGTGGCAGCACAGAGCACCTGGGACTTGAGGGCATCGCATAATCTGGAACCACATTAACACACTATTCAACAGCTGACCACCTTTTCCCATAAACCAAGATTTGGGCAGTAGGGCTCAGCCCCAAGTTCTGGCTTGGAACATGCCAACTGGAGGACCAGCTCCAAGGACAGCATTTCACTGTTAACACCAGTCCTGGTCCTGTGGTGTTCTTGGGACCTGTAACTCCTAGGAGCAATGGGAACGTTGGTTTTATTGTACCCACCTGAGGCTCCAGGTCCATGTCTGTAATCCAGGCTCATCCATGCTGAATCTGACACACTCCAGTGGAAAGCACAGTACAGATTTTGTGGATGCTCAGCTTAAAGACAGTCCAAGTCTGGCTGCTCCAATATCTCCCTGGTTAGGGTGTCTAGTGCTAGTTAAAAGGGCTCCCTTTTCCTTGCCTTTTTGACTCAATAGCCTTTCTCTTTCCCCAGTCATGTACATAAAATTCTGTTGTTTCTATTTCATCTGTCTTTGTCCATTCTTTGCCATTTGACGAGATGCTGGTGAGAGAAGAGGTGGGAGTGTGGTATATGTGGAGCCTGACCTTATTCGAGTTTTCTGGGTCCCAGAGAAATGGTGGTGGAGCAGCCACCTTTATGATAGCCTGCAAGAAGACCCTGTAAGGAATGTCAACTAACCTAAACAGAACCACTATTCTTGAGCAGTATACTTTTGTCAGAATACACTCCACTGCCTGACTTTTATAAATGTTTGTATCAGGACAGAACTGACAGACCATGAGCTCTCTATACTGAAAGAATACAATTTCAAATGTTTCGTTGTTGAATATTCCCATAAAACCATAATCCCAGTCATGTAAATGCACCCGTCTCTTACACCCAAGTTTGCTCCCTGCCATTCCACTTTCTGCATGCTACTCCTCCACATCCCAAGCAGGTGCCAATCTTCTCTGCAAAATATAGATGTGTAATTATTTTTTAAAAATGTATATAATGAGTCAAAACAATGTGGCCTCTTTGGCTCCTTTGACCAAGTGTAAAGATATTCAGAGGAATCCATAGTTTTGTGTGTGTCCACCTGTTTCTTTGTTTGATGAGTACTACAGTAAGTTTGTTTACCAAGCTGTTGGTGGATAAAGAGTTACTCAAAATAAAGTTCCTGCGAATAGACTTGTAAAATACTTTGGATGAACATACAAAGGAAAGGAAGGTCATAGGTTTAACTTTAAAGTGAATGAACTTCCTGCCTTCTGAACAAATGGCACCACTCAAGTTCATAAGATTTCTAGTTCCTCCACTTCCTCAATGATGAAAGAAGGAAAGACAGTTTCTCCCTGATATTTTAGCAGCCTCTCTCTCTCTCTCTCTCTCTCTCTCTCTCTCTCTCTCTCTCTCTCTCTCTCTCTCTTCCTCTCAGTATTGATCAGCAAATATGGGAGAGCAAGAATGCTATTGGAAAGGCCAAGAATTGGTTCAAAAAATTAGTTTGCTTAAGCATATAACTCCATCTGCTTGTTGCTATACAACAGAAATTGGTAAGAGAATGGATAAGGCATTTAAGATTAAACATGTCTTCCCAATACCAGAATAAAGCATCATGGTGGTAGGAGGTCTTCAATGGTACTGGAAGGAGGAACATATGAGTTAATTTAGCTTAGAAAAATATTGTGAAGTACCAGTTACCAGGAAAAATATATTTGTGGATTCATGCAGAACTTCCATAGACAATGCCCTTTCCCTTGAGCTACTGAAAGAATAGTATCTGGTTTTCCAAATAGCCAGCCAAAATACACATTTTCTCTTGAATGATATAACAAATAACTGTCAATACAAGCTGATGAAACAGGAAATAATTGATGCAAAGCATTTTGTGGTACTTCTTCTAAATATGTAGACCTATTTTTGTTCCTTTTATTCTGTTCCTTGAGTAGGGATCCTTTTTCATTTGATATTACCAATCCTAAATCCTTAATTCTTGCTCAAGAAAAACTGCATGTTAACTTACCACAGTAAGTTTGTTAAGATTGGTTTTCTCCTATGGAAACACCAGACTACAGAATCGATAGAGATGATATTTAAAGTTGACAGACCAGCAACACAGATTTACTAAGTCTTCCCCCTAAAACAATATTTCAATAAATGTATAGTAATAATAAAATTAGTAAAGGAATAAAAGCAAGAGACTATGGAAATCATGAATCACAAAAATGTGCTCCTACATCTTTGGAAAACAAGAAGTTGGATGGAGAGGTGGTGAATAAAATAATCAAGAAAAGACTTTATTCTTTCCTAGCCATTCCCCTCCCCCACCCTTATGTTGAATTAGCATTCATATATCAGAGAAAACATTTGGCCTTTGGTTTTTTTGGGCTTGGCTTACTTCACTTACCATGATATTCTTACAACTAATTAGAACAAATAAAAAATTAATAAAAAAAAACTTGAATAAAAAGGTGCAACACAGAGTCAGTCTGCTTTTGCTGAGCCCTGGTTATAGTAAATGGAAGAAGAAAGAAGACTGACCAAAAATGAAGAGACAAATGTTCTTTAAAGCAAGTAGTTTCTGGATCCCTCAGTTTGTCCCCACATTAGCATTAGGACTGATACTGGGTAACAGGTGATGAAAACACCAAATCAGATAGTGAGAAGGTGCAATCACAGGTGGCCCAATATAGATTTTATATTCTCTACTATAATTACATTTAGTTCTGGCCACCCCATGGGATCATTTGATATGACAGAAAACTGGTAATATACAAACTATCAAATTCAAAGTAACCTGGCCTGGCAAGAAAAAAATTCCATTAAAAGTATTTTTTTCTCAATAAGTAAGTCAGCGGTCTTTGGAAAAAATATTCTTTGACTAACTTGATATCAACATGGTTACTTCTGCAAAGCCATATTATCTTAAA
The DNA here is from genome assembly GCF_902686445.1 of Sciurus carolinensis. Classification (NCBI taxonomy): domain Eukaryota; kingdom Metazoa; phylum Chordata; class Mammalia; order Rodentia; family Sciuridae; genus Sciurus; species Sciurus carolinensis. Next base: position 88,334,215 of record NC_062226.1, read on the forward strand.
AGAATGTCCTGTCACTGACCATTATTTTGACTTGCAAGGAGAACGAAAATATCACAGATCACAAAGAGCTTTGTGTACATCTTTTTCTCATTGACAACTTTCTCAGAAAAAGAACTTCAATTTCAGCTCTATTCAACATAAATGTTCCAGTTCTGCAACAGGAAAACAAAATGCTATTACCTTGAAAACTTGGAGGTAGGATGCGAAGTGGGAATGAGGAAAAGAGAAAATACCAAATTTTCATGGAAATCCCTTCATAAAATTTTCTCAGAAAAGCACATTAGAATGCAGCTTTACTCTGCCTGATTAGGGAAAGCTCAATTCAGAAAATTAGAAATATATTGTTGTAGCAGGAGCACCATGCATGTTGGCAGCACCAACTCTTGGGAGGAAAGTGGGTATGAGGAGGAGAGATATCATTGAAAGTTTCATTGAAATACTTTAGTGAATCTTTCTCAGAAATGGAACTTCAATTTCAGCTCTAATCAACCTGCAAGTTAAAGTTCTGCAACAGGAAAACCTAATGTGCTTCCCTAGAAATGTTGGAGGAAGAATACTTAGATGTTGGGAGCAGAGTGGGATGAAGAAAAGAGAAAATAGCCAAAGTTTCATGGAAATCCCTTCGTGAAATTTTCTCAGAAAAGCACATGAGAAGGCAGCTTTACTCTGCTGCATAGTGAAAGCTCAATTCAGGAAATTAGAAATATAATGTTGTAGCATGAGCACTCTGCAAGAAGGCATCACCAAATCTTCAAAGAAGATTGGGCATGAGGAGGAGAGATAATACCAAAAATTTTATTGAAATCCATTTGAGAAACTTTCTCAGAAAAGGAACTTCAATTTCAGCTCTATTCAACTTGCATCTTACAGACCTGCAACAGGAAAACATAATGTGCTTGCATAGAAAATTTGGAAGTAGAATGCTCAGGTTGGGGCAGAGTGAGAATGTTGAAAACAGAAAATATTCAAAGATCCATGGAAATCCATTCGTGAAAATTTCTCAGAAAACTGTAGTAGGTGCAACTTTACTCTGCTGGCATAAGGAAAACTCAATTCAGGAAATTAGAAATATATTGTAAAATAAGAAGCACCATGCATGTTGGCACTACCCAATCATGGGAGCACAGTGGGTATGAGGAGCAGAGATAATACCCAAAGTTTCATTGAAATCTATTCCTGAAATTTCTTCAGAAAAGAACTTCACTATCAGTTCAATGTAACCTGCACGTTAAACAGGAAGACAGATATTACCCAAAGTTTCATTGAAATACGTTCGTGAAACTTTCTCAGAAAAGGAACTTCAATTTCAACTCCATTCAACCTGCACATTAAAGTTCTGCAACAGGAAAACATAAAAGACTTGCCTAGAAATCTTGGAGGTAGAATGCTCAGATGTTGGGGACAGAGTGAGAATGATGAAAAGAGAAAATACCCAAAGTTCCACTGAAATCTCTTCGTGCAATTTTCTCAGAAAAGTTTATAGAGTGCAGGGTTCCCCTGCATGCACATGGAATGCTCAGTTCAGGGAATTAAAAATACATGGTTATAGCAGAAGTATCATGCATGTTGGCACCACTAAATCTTGGAAGCAAAGTGGTTATGACGAGGTGAGATAATACCCAAAGTTTCATTGAAATTCATTCTTGAAACTTTCTCAGAAAATCAACTTTGATTTCATCTCTATTCAACATGCATTTTATAGTTCTGCAACAGGAAAACATAAGGGACTTGCCTAGAAATCTTGGAGGTAGAATGTGACTTGCCTACGAAACTTGGATGTAGAATGCTCGGATGTTGGAGGCAGAGTGGGAATGAGGAAAAGAGAAAATACCCAAAGTCATGGAAATCCATCCATGCAATTTGTCAGAAAACTGTATTAGAATTCAACATTATTCTCCATGCCCAGGGAATGTTCAATTCAGAGAATTAGAAACATATTGTTATAGCAGAAACAATGTGCATGTGTGCACCACCAAATATTTGGATCCAAGTGGGTATGATGAGATAGAAAACACCCAAGTTTTATGGAAATTCATTCGTGAATCTTTTTCAGAAAATGACTTCACTGTCAGTTCTCTTCAACCTGCACATTATAGTTCTGTAACAGGAAAACATAATGTGTTTGCCTAGGAAACTTGGAGGTAGAATGCTCAGATGTAGGGGGCAGAGTGGGAATGAGGAAAAGAGAAAGTACCCAGGGTTTCATGGAAATCAATTAGTGAAATTTTCTCAGAAAAATGTATTAGAGTGCTGCTTTCCTCTGTGTGCACAGGTAGGGCTTAATACCGGATATTAGAAACATATTCTTACAGCAGAAGCACCGGGCATGTTGGCAACACCGAATCTTGAAAGTAAAGTGGGTATGAGCATCAGAGATAATACGAATAGTTTATTGAAATACATATGTGAATGTTTCTCCAAAAAGAAACTTCAATTTCAGCACTATTCATCCTGCACATTAAGTTCTGCCACAGGAAAACATAAGGGAATTGCTTAGAAAACTTGGAAGTAGAATGCTCAGATGTTCAGGACAGAGTGGGAATGATAAAAAGAGAAAATACCCAATGTTTAATGGAAATCCACTCGTGCGATTTTCTGAGAAAACTGTAAAAGTGTGCAACTTTACTCTGCCTGCATAGAGAAAGTTGAGTTCAGGGAATTAGGACCAAATTGTTATAGTAGAAGCACCATGCAAGTTGGCACCACCTAATCTTGGGAGCAAAGTGGTTATGAGGAGGAGAGCTAATACCCAAGGTTTTATTGAAATATATTTGTGAATGTTTCTCAACAGTAACTTCAATTTCAGCTCTATTCAACCTACACATTACAGTTCTGCAACTGGAAAACATAAGGGACTTGCCTAGAAAACTTGGAGATAGAATACTCAGATGTTGGGGACAGAGTGGGAATGAGGAAAAGAGAAAATATCAAAGGTTCCATGGAAATACACTTGTGCAATTTTCTCAGAAAACTATATTAGAATGCAGCTTTACTCTGCATGCACAGGGAATGTTCAATTCATGAAATTATAAACATATTGTTATAGCAGAAGCATCATGCTTTTGGCAACACCAAATCATGAGAGCAAGATGGGTATGATGAGATGAGATAACAACCAAAGTTTCATTGAAATTCATTGGTGAATCTTTCTCAGATAATGAACTTCACTGTCAGCTCTATTCAACCTGCACATTACAGTTCTACAACAGGAAAACTTAAGGGAGTTGCCTAGAAAATTTGTAGGTAGAATGCTCAGTTGTTGGGGGCAGAGTGCGAATGATGAAAAGAGAGAATTCCGAATGTTTCATGGAAATTCATTACTAAAATTTCTCAGAAAACTGTATTAGTGTGCAACTTTAATCTGTGCATAGGGAAATCTTGAATCAGGAAATTAGAAACATATTGATATAGCATGAGAACCGTGCATGTTAGCACTTGAAATTTTATGAACAAAGTGGGTGCGAGGAGCAAAGACAATACCCAAAGCTTCAATGAAATACATTCATGAAAATTTCTCAGAAAAGTAATTTCAATTTTAGCTCTATTCGATGCATACATTACAATATTTTAACAGGAAAACTAAGGGGCTTTCCCAGAAAACTTGGAGGTAAAATGCTCAGATGTTGGGGGCAGAAGGTGAATGATGAATAGAGAAAATACAAAAAGATTCATGAAAATTCATTCATGTAATTTTCTCAGAAGACTGTAATAGAGTGCTGGTTTATTCTCTATGCATAGTTAAAGCTCAATTCAGGAAATAAGAAACATATTGTTATAGTAGAAGTACCATGCATTTTGGGACCACCAAATCTTGGGAAGAAAGTTGATATGAGGAAGCAAGATAATACCCAAAATTTCATTGAAATCCATTCCTGAAATTTTCTCAGAAAAGAAACTTCACTGTCAGCTCTATTCAAACTGCACTTTACAGTTCTGCAACAGGAAAATATAAGGGTCTTGCCAAAAAAACATGGAGATAGAATGCTCAGATGTTGGGGGCAGAGTGGGAATGATGAAAGAAGAAAATACCCAAAGTTTCTTGGAATTTGTGAAATATTCTCAGAAAACTGTATTAGAGGGCCGTTTTAACTCTGCATGCATAAAGAATGCTTCATTCTAGAAATTTGAAACATATTTTTATGGTAGGAGCAATGCGAATGTTGGCACCGCCCTATCTTATGAGAAGAATGGGTATGAGTAGGAGAGATAATAACCAAACTTTTATTGAAATCCATTTGTGAAACTTTCTCAAAAAAAAAAAAAACTTCAATTTCAGCATGATTCAACATGTAAGCTACAGTTTTGAAAAAGGAAAGCATAAGGGACTTGCCTAGAAAACTTGGTGGTAGGATTATCAGATATTGTGGATAGAGTGGGAATGATGAAAAGAGAAAATACCCAAAGTTTCATGGAAATCCATTTGTGCAATTTTCTTTAAAAAATGTGTTAGATGCCAGCTTTATTCTGCATGCATATGGTATGCTCAATTGAGGTAATGTAAAATGTATTGTTATAGAAAAGCACTGCATGTTGGTCCCACCCAATCTTGGGAGCAAACTGGGTATGAGGAGGAAAGATAACACCCAAAGTTTCATTTGAATCCATTGATGAAACTTTCTGAGAAAAAGAACATCAATTTCAATCTGTTCAACCTGCTAGTTACAGTTCTGCAGCAGGAACATACAAGGGTCTAGCCTAAAAAACTTGAAGGTGGAATATTCAGGTATTGGGGACAGAGTTGTAATGATGAAATGAGAAAATACCCAGTTTCATGGAAATCCATTCATACAGTTTTCTCAAAAAACTATATTAGAGTGCAGCTTTACTCTGCACACATAAAGAAAGCTTAATTCAGGGAATGAGAAACATATTTTGATAGCAGGAGCACCATGCATTTTAGCACCACCCAATCTTGGGAGTAGTGGGCATGAGGAGGAGAGTTAATACCCAGATTTCATTGAAACACATTTGTGAAACTTTCTCAGGAAAGGAACTTCAATTTGAGCTCTATTCAGTGTGCACATTACAGTTCTGCAAGAAGAAAATGTAAGGGGTTTGCATTGAACAATTGGAGATAGAAGATCAGAAGTTGGGGGCACAGTGGGGATGATGAAAAGAAAAAATACCCAAAGTTTTATGGAAATCAATTAGTACAATATTCTCAGAAAATTCTATTAGGGTGCAGTTTTACTCTGCATGCATAGGGAAAGTTCAATTCAGGGAATTAGAAGCATATTATTATAGCAGAAGCACTGTGCTTGTTGGCACCGCCAATCTTGGGAGCAAAATACTTATGAGAAGGAGAGATAATACCCAAAGTTTCATTGAAATCCATTCGTGAATCCTTTTCAGGAAAGCAACTTCAATTTCAGCTCTATTCAACCTGTACATTACAGTCCTGCAACAGGAAAGCATAAGGGGTTTGCATAGAAAATCTGGAGATAGAATGCTCAGATGTTGTAGGCAGAATGGGAATGATGAAAAGAAAAAAAGACCCAAAATTACATGGAAATCTATTTGTGTAATTTTCACAGAAAAATGTATTTGTGGGAAGCTTTACTCTTAGTGCATAGGCAAAGTTTAATTCAGGGAATTAGAAACATATTGTAATAGCAGAAGCACCCTGCATATTGGAACTGCCAAATCTTGGGAGCAAAGTGGTATGAGGAGTAGAGATAATATCCAAAGTTTTATTGAAATCCATTCGTGAAATTTCTCAGAATTGAAACTTCAATTTCAGCTCTATTCAACCTGCATGTTACAGTCCTGCAACAAGAAAGCATAGGGCTTTGCATAGAAAACTTGGGGGTAGAATGTTCAGAAGTTGGGGTCAGAGTGGTAATGATGAAAAGAAAAAATACCCAAAGTTTTAAGGAAATCCATTTGTGCAATTTTCTCAGAGAATGGTATTAGTGTGCAGCTTTACTCTGCATGCATAGGGAAAGTTCAATTCAGGGAATAGATACATATTGTTATAGCAGAAGCATACTGCATGTTGGCACCACCAAATCTTGGAAACAAAGTGGGTATGAGGAGGATAGATAACACCCAAAGTTTATATAAAATCCATTCATGAAATTTCTCAGAAAAGGAACTGCAATTTCAGCTCTATTCAACCTGCAAGTTACAGTCCTGCAACAGGAACACATAAGGGGCTTGCCAAGAAAACATGGAGGTAGAATGCTCACATTTTGGGGGCAAAGTGGGAATGATGAAACAAGAAAATATGCAAAGTTTCATGGAAATTCATCTGTGTAATTTTCTCAGAAAACTGTATTAGTGTACAGTTTTACTCTGCATGCAAAAGTAAAGCACAAATCAGGGAATTAGAAACATTTTGTTAAAGCAGAAGCACCGTGCACGTTGGCACCAACAAATCTTGGGAACAAAGTTGGTATGAGGAGGATAGATTATACCCAAAGTTTCATTGAAATCCATTCCTGAAACTTTCTCAGAACAGAACTTCAATTTCAGTTCCATTCAACATACATGTTACAGTCCTGCAACAGGAAAACATAAGGGACTTACCTACAAAAATTGGAGATAGAATACTCAGATGTTGGAGTAGAGTAGTAAAGATGAAAAGAGAAAATACCCAATGTTTTATGAAAATCCATTCATGCATTTTCTCAGAAAAATGTAGTAGTTTGTAGCTTTACTCTGGATGCATAGGGAAAGCTCTATTCGAGGAATTAGAAACATTTTGTTAGAGCAGAATCACTGTGCATGTTGGCACCACCAAATCTATGGAGGAAAGTTGGTATGAGGAGGAGAGATAATACCCGAAATTTCATTGAAATCCATTCTTGAAATTTCTCAGAAAAGAAACTTCAATTTCAGCTCCATTCAACCTGAAAGTTACAGTCCTGCAACAGGAACACATAAGGGACTTGCCTAGAAAATGTGGAGGTAAAATGCTAAGCTGTTGGGGGCAGAGTGGGAATGATGAAAAGAGAAGATACCCAGAGTTTCATGGAAATTCATTCTTGCATTTTCTCAGAAAACTGTATTTGTGTGCAGCTTTAGTCTATGCGTAGGGAAAGCTCAATTCAGGGATCTGGGACCATATCATTATATCAGAATCTCCATGCATGCTGGCACCACCAAATCTTGGGAGCAAAGTGGGTATGAGGAGGAGAGATAATACCTGAAGTTTCATTGAAATGGATTTGTGAAATTTCTCAGAATAGGAACTTCAATTTCAGCTCTATTCAACCTGCACATTACAGTTTTGCAAGAGGAAAAAAATAATGGCCTTGCCTAAAAAACTTGGAGGTAGAACACTCAGATGTTGTGAGAAGAGTGGAAATGATGAAAAGAGAAAATACCCAATGTTCCATGGAAACCCATCAGTTCAATTTTTTCAGAAAATTGTATTAGTATGCAGTTTTAATCTGTGTGCAAAAGGAAAGCACAACTCAGGGAATTAGAAACATATTGGTATAGCAGAAACACTGTGCATGTTGGCAACACCAAATCTTGGGAGCAAACTGTGGATGAGGAGGAGAGATAATACCCAAAATTTTATTGATATCCATTTGTGAAAGTATCTCAGAAAAGGAAAGTCAATTTCAGCTCTATTCAACCTGCACATTACAGTCCTGCAACAGGAAAACATTTGCCTAGAAACTTGGAGTTAGAATGCTTATATGTTGGGGATAGAGTGACAATGATGAAAAAAGAAAATTTCCATGTGTCATGGAAATCAATTTGTGGAATTTTCTCAGAAAACCGTATTAGTGTTCAGCTTTACTCTGTGTGCATAGGGAAAGCTCAATTCATGGAATTAGAAACATATTGTTAAAACAGAAGCATTGTACATGTTGGTACCACCAAATCTTGAAAGCAAAGTGGGTATGAGGAGTAGAGATAATACCCACAGTTTCATTGAAATGCCTTCGTGAAACTTTCTCAAATAAGGAACTTCAATTTCAGCTCTATTCAACCTGAACCTTAAAGTCCTGCAACAGCAATACATAAGGTGCTTGCCTAGAAAACTTGGAGATAGAATGCTCAGCTTTGGGGGCAGAGTCGGAATGATGAAAACAGAAAATACCCAATGTTTCATGGAAATCCATTCTTGCATTTTCTCAGAAAACTGTATTAGTGTGCAGCTTTACTCTTCATGCATAGGGAAAGCTGAATTCATGGAATTAGAACCATGTTGTTACAGGAGAAGCACTGAGCATGTTGGCACCACCAAATCTTGGGAGCTAAGTGGGTATTTGGAGGAGAGATAATACCCAAAGTTTCATTGAAATCCATTCTTGAAACTTTCTCAGAAAAGGAACTTCAATTTCAGCTCTATCCACCCTGCACCTTACAGTCCTGCAACAGGAAATCATAAGGGGTTTGACTAGAAATCTTGGATGTAGGATGCTCACATATTGGGGGCAGATTGGGAATGATGAACAGAGAACATATTCAAAGTTTCTTGGAAATGCATTCGTGTAATTTTCTCTGAAAACCATATTAGGGTGCAGCTTTACTCTGCATGCATAGAAATAGCTTAATTGAAGGAATAGAAACATATTGTTATAGCAGAATTACCATGCATGTTGGCACCACCAAGTCTTGTGAGCCAGGTGGGTATGAGGAAGGGAGATTATACCCAAAGTTTCATTGAAATCCATTCATGAAACTTTCTCAGAGTAGGAACTTCAATTTCAGCTCTATTCAACCATCATATTACAGTCTTGCACCAGGAATACTTGAGGGGTTTGCCTAGAAAACTTGGAGGTAGTATGCTCAGATGTTGGGGGCAGAGTGGGAATGATGAAAAGAGAAAAGACCCAAAGTTTCATGGAAATTTCTTCGTGCAATTTTCTCAGAAACCTGTATTAGTGTTCAGCTTTACTCTGCATGCATAGGGAAAGCTCAATTCATGGAATTAGAAACATCTTGTTATAACAGAAGCACCATGCATGTTGGCACCACCAAATCTTGGGCCCCAAGTGTTTATTTCTATATCTCAGAGCCTGCCTGCCACTGAGCCATGACCCTGCTGGTTGTGGGAAGGAAAAGGATGTTGGTTTGTAAGTGCCTACTGTGGCCTGGCTTGTAGTGTTGTTTAGACAAGCAGAATAATAGGGTGTAGGTCAAAGAAGAAGGAGAAAATTGTTGAGTTCTTAAATTGCTCTGGTTGAAAATAATAACGAATATGGAAAACTGTTGGCTTCCAACAGAAACATCTCAATGAACTTTTTTACTTTTTATGAGTTTTAGTGCTTGAGCGCCAAAACACCAGAGCAGTCAGAATAAGCCTGGGTTCTAACACAGTGGTGCTGTGGTTGATATCAGCAGACTACTGAATTGCCCTGGGGAGTTCCCTGTCTATACACTGAGAAGCAACTAACACCACAGGGAAGACATTTCCCAGGATGGAGTGAGGCAATGCACTGTCAACATATGACCCAGAAAATGGTCAATTTGGGATGAGTGATGGGTACTCATATCATTAAAAATATTACTGCTAAAATATAAGTATAAAATGAGAACCCTAAAGCTCAGGTGAAGACCGAGGGAAAGAACACTGGCTTTTCCTGACTGTTTTCCATTGGTTGTTCACAAGCTGGACAACTGTCCTGAGAAAGATCAAAGATAGATTATCTGTGCACATGGTTAAAAAGTCTCAGGTCAGGTAACAATTAGATTTGGCCTGCCCAAGCCAGGTAAGTAATGGGTTTTCTGATCTCACAAGGGTGTGAAACAATATCCTGTCAAGGGAAATATGGATCCATGAATGCAAATGTTGCCTGGGAGCTTCTGTGCTTGATGATTTCAATCATGCAATGTAGGATGACATTTTCATCAAGAACAGATGGAAAGAGACTGCCCTGTGCCTGCCCTGAGTGACTCCATGGTGTAAGAATAGCAATTCTCAGGCTGCACCTGCCCAGAGTGAACACTGAGTGTATGGAATAGCAGCTTGCAGCCTGTGTTGACCCTGAGTTACTCCATTTTGTAAAACTGTAGGTTGCTGAGGCCTGCTCCATTTTGAGTACAAAAGCCAATGTAGGATGATTCATATGTTTTTCATGGAAATAAACTACTACCATCTGTCTGGCATCACCATAGGTACCAGCTGATTAATAATTGTATGTGCTAACTTTTCAAACAAAATAAGGAGCACCTGGACATATGGACATCCCAATTCATGTCAGGAACACCATACATGTGAGTTTATCAATTTCACCAGACACAACCCCTTCACTCTAAACCAAAAAAGAAGAGACCCTAAGGGTAAACACAGCAACACTTTGGCCCCATTATTTGGTCCCTCATATTGGACCTTGCCCAGGAAAATTTTCACAGCAACAAACCTCCAACTTCCTGTTCCCATCAGAATTCAGCATTTTCCTCCTACCCACAGGAACCAGAGCTGGTCCCCTCCAAGCTGACACTCTAAGCTGGCCCTCAGATGCTTATACCACCATCCATCTGGACCTCTGCTATGACAGGTCTACAGAGTTGCTTCATTAAAATCCTTCTCTGACTACTTACAGTGGTTCTTAGTTTGTGCCTTCTTCTCTCTCTCTGCCTGTGCTCTTGACTCAGAACCCCATAACACTGAAGCCCGTTTAATGCTTTCTTAGTATTTTTTTGACCTAGGTATGTATCATTGTGTGAAGTGTGTGTGATTGGAGTGTTCTAGATATTAGAGGTTAGGAATGTAAATTACAGACCTGTGGTTTCCTGGCTCATGACATCATCTGACCCATCGAACTGCCATCAATAGAAGTGGTGCAGCTCATAAATTTATTGTCACTCACTAAGCTCTGACACTGTGGACAGACATGGCATGTGAAGTCTGCATTAGTGACAGCTTGGTCACAACAGCTTTCTCACAAAAACAATCCACATAAATGAAGGTGGTGCCATAAAATCAAGTTACATGTCATTGTCACACCTGTCCTTCTTTCTTCAAGGCCACTCCCAATGTGCTCATGGCAAAGTCCCCAACAGCATGCTTCTCAGATGTGTCCCTGCTGTGGAAAATTACTGTGTTTGTTGTTAAGACAGGAAAAATGAAGACTACTTGTTTATGATATTTCCAGTTGTGTAATTCGGCTCTGTGTGACTCTTTTATAGCTCCTCACCATCTGCTGAGGAGATATTTTCAAAGGTACACTTATTCTTGACAGTTTTCTCAGCGTTTCCTTTACCCCTGGAAGAAAGCAATGTTGCAACTCATAAGCTGATTACTATTTTCCCCAACATTAGTAAATACAATTACTATTATTCTTCTCATTGTTACTGTCATGTTTAGATATGGAGCACAATCCTGTCTGTTCGATGGTAGTAGGGCTAGTGTCCCCTGGTACCATGTTAGTTTCTGCTCCATCTTTGTTGATTCAAAAATTTGCTCATTCTCTGAGTTGCATGTGTGAGAGACAGAGTCACTTCACAGTGGTGTGGCGAAAGACTGTGTTTGCTAATTTAGGTCCTGGGATTGTGGTAGGATTTTGTTACATTTTCTCCTGTGTTTAAACTCACTGTTTGTTCAACATCATTACAGAGCTGAAAGTTTATTCTCATGTGCCAAAAAAATCAATTCATTTTTGTTCAACTATGACTACTCCTCATAAATTTTCCCAATCAAAAATAGTAACCAGCAGAAAACTGACCAAGAGCTAGAGGAGGTGCTGAATCTCACCTATTATCTCAGGGATGGGGGAGACTAAGTATGAGGTTCTCCAGAAGAATGTGGACCCTCTAAATTTGGGAGGGCCTAAGCACATTAACCAGACCCTGTCTCTCAATATAAATACACAAAGGGAAGAGGTGATGACTCAGGGGATAAGGGACCCTAGGCAAAATACATGCTAGCAGATTAAAAAAATTCCCACCTAATTTGAATACTTTCTGAGTTCCTGCTGACTACAACTCCTCTTAGCAATCGTTGAACTTAGATTACCTTCCAGAAAGTTACTTCGGTTCAAATTTCAATTATTCCCTTCCATCCAAAATTCTACTACACTGGTATGGATCTTTCTTCAAATAATGCCTGACTTGGTTAACAATGCTTCTGTGAAATGACAGCAAATCATGAGTCAACTAGGATCTTTCAAATGGATCAGGTTGGCAAAAGGAAAAGTGGAATTGAATGCTGGGGATACTCCAGGCTCCACAAGGAGAGTGCACTAGGTTTCTCTCCCCAGGGTATGTTTCTGGGCCTTGGGAGTCATGTATCCCAGTGAGTGGATCCTGTGACATCTTGGCCCTCGTGCAAATACCTCATGATGTCACAGAGAGGCAGACTAACAGCAGTATGATGTCATGGTTCCCATTGGAACCAAAGATGCTTTGGTCCTGGTCTTTTCTGACAAAAATTCAAGGCAAGAGCCTGCTCAACTGTGATGTTAGGAGGGAAGAACAAGGTAGCCAGACCCAGGGGCCTGTTGTTTCCCAGCAATGTGATCCCAAATTCCTCACCAACTGGAAGTGGAGCCAGGGTGTGTTGGGAGAGCAGCCCATCTGACCTATGAAATATCCAGTTTCTTCCAGGGCAAGGGACCAGGCTACAGTTTGATAGCCTGCATGACCCTCAAGGCTATCTGTCTTGCACAGTCCTTCTTTGCCTGCTCCAGGCATTCTGGCAGCCTGGACACCATTATCCTGATGCAGGCAGTTGGCTCCCACCAGGTCCATTGGTCCAGAGAGGGACAAACCAGTGCATGAGGGAGTGAAGATTACCCAGCATAGTACCAGACCCAGTGGCATTGCCCTCATTCCAAGTGCCTACAGGCCTGGGCTCACCTGATAAATCACTTTGTCAGGGAACTTCCCTAGTACTCTGCAGCCACATGGAGAGAAGGCTGTTGACAGCTGAGGTCAGGGGAGCATCCAGTGCAGCTCAGTGGCTTAGGTGATGATTGAGATGGAAAAGATCACACAAACTCTGACTGGGTGCTTCTCTGTTCCTAGAATGCCCAAACAGTTGGCAGATGGAACCTGTGAAGTTTGACTTCTAAGTGGAGGTGGGTGACTGCTGTGCTACCAAATGAGGAGAGGCAGGAGTGAGTCACAGAACATGGGTGATGGATACCAGGAGATAGCTAGCAAGTGAGTATAGCTGTTCTGTACACACTTCACCGGTCAGGCCCCATTACCTTTGTGGTGGCCCACAGCTAGGTCACCCACAGAAACACTCTTGGCCTGAGTTTCCAAGGGACCCTTCAATTGACCTTGAGATACAGAAATTCTGGCCAATCTGCCTTGACATAAGTTTTCATCCTCTTGACCTGATTAGTGCCTCTAGGACAAAAGACTTTCTGTGAAAATGTCCATGGTCAATTTTGCAGCCCCTGGAGGATGTCACAGTCCCTGGTTCAAAGATGCTCCAAGAAAGAAGTGAAAGTTATGGATGAAGCAAGTGCCTGATTTTTATGTGCAGTTTTTCAGTGCATAATATCATCATGACACATGCATCACACTGCAAGAGAATATTTGCACAAATTTGCAAAACTGAGTATTAAAAAAGGGAAGAGCTGAGGACTTTTGTGTGGGGCACTACTTCCTGAAAAGTGTTGAAAATGAAAAGGTAACATCGGTGAACAGAAACTCAATTCGTGCATTGCTAATGGTCTTCTAAAAATACCAGTAGATCCATCGGATTCAAAATAATATGCCAAAACAGCAGGAAGAAATTGAGAGCTCTTTCAGAAAGCAAAGATAATTACTGACAATAATTTCAACTTGCAAAGGACATGAATGCCTTTGCAAATTTATGGCTCTTTCCTGTTGCTTGCAATGGGCAGCAGATTACACGTAGGCTGATTTTGCTTTACTGACACATGATTGATTAGAAAAGGCTTTCCTTATTCCACGGCACTAGCAGCCAAACACCTAAATTTACACAAGTACAGAATTGAAAATTCAGCACTAAATAATAGCTGTCAAAAGATACAGTGCTTCTCATTATCACAGATTGAACCAAAAATGCAAAACTGATATGGGGAAAACCTGATATGGGGAAATTCTAAATTTAAAAACTAAAGATGTTGTAGGAGTTATTGATTACCAAAACCAGATCCTATAGAATTTCTAAAATACAAAATATTTTTCTGTTTGATGGTTTTAAGCACCACAAAGATGCCCCATCCCTTATTTCTTTGATTTTATTCTTTTTTTTTCCCTTATTTAATCTTTTATTTATTTATTTATTTTAATTGTATACAAATGGGATACATGTTGTTTCTCTATTTGTACATAGAGTCAAGGCATACCATTTGTGTAATCATACGTTTACATAGGGCAATGATGTTTATTTTTTTTTCCCTTCCCCCCCACCACTCCCACCCCTCTTTTCCTTCTATACAGTCCTTCTTTCCTTCATTCTTACCTCTCTCCTTATCCCTAACCCTAAACCTAACCCTAAACCTAATGCTAACCCCTCCCACCCCCCATTATATGTCCTCATCCGCTTATCAGCGAGATCATTCGTCCTTTAGTTTTTTGAGATTGGCTTATCTCACTTAGCATGATATTCTCCAATTTCGTCCATTTGCCTACAAATGCCATAATTTTATCATTCTTCATTGCGGAGTAATATTCCATTGTATAAATATGCCACAGTTTCTTTATCCATTCATCAACTGAAGGGCATCTAGGTTGGTTCCACAATCTGGCTATGGTGAATTGAGCAGCAATGAACATTGATGTGGCTGTATCTCTGTAGTATGCTGATTTTAAGTCCTTTGGGTATAGGCCAAGGAGTGGGATAGCTGGGTCAAATGGTGTTTCCATTCCAAGCTTTCTGAGGAATCTCCACACTGCTTTCCAGAGTGGCTGCACTAATTTGCAACCCCACCAGCAATGTATGGGTGTACCTTTTTCCCCAAATCCTCGCAAATACCTATTGTTGCTTGTGTTCTTGGTAATCACCATTCTAATTGGGGTGAGATGGAATCTTAGGATAGTTTGGATTTACATTACTCTTACTAATAAAGATATTGAACATTTTTTCATATATCTGTTGATTACTTGTACATCTTCTTCTGTGAAGTGTCTGTTCATTTCCTTAGACCATTTGTTGATTGGATTATTTGTATTCTTCGTGTAGAGTTTTTTGAGTTCTTTATAGATTCTGGAAATTAGCGCTCTATCTGAGGTATGGTTGGCAAAGATATTCTCCCACTCCGTAGGCTCTCTCTTCACATTTCTGATAGTTTCCTTTGCTGAGATAAAGCTTTTTAGTTTGAATCTATCCCAGTTGTTGATTCTTGCTTTTATTTCTTGTGCTACGGGAGTCCTGTTAAGGAAGTCTGATCCTAAGTCAACAAGTTGAAGGTTTGGACCTACTTTTTCTTCTATAAGTAATAGAAGTCTGATTCCGAGGTCCTTGATCCATTTTGAGTTGAGTTTTGTGTAGGGTGAGAGATAGGGGTTTAATTTCATTCTATTGCATATGGTTTTCCAGTTTTCCCAGCACCATTTGTTGAAGAGGCTATCTTTCCTACATTGCATATTTTTGGAACCTTTGTCTAGTATGAGAAAATTGTATTTATTTGGGTTTGTGTCCATGTCCTCTATTCTGTACCATTGATCTACCTGTCTATTTTGGTACCAATACCATGCTGTTTTTGTTACTATTGCTTTGTAGTAGAGTTAAAGATCTGGTATTGCAATACCCCCTGCTTCGCTCTTGCTACTGAGGATTGCTTTAGCTATTCTAGGTTTTTTATTCTTCCAGATGAATTTCATAATTGCTTGCTCTATTTCTGCAAGGTATATCATTGGGATTTTAATTGGAATTGCATTGAATCTGTATAGCACTTTAGGTAGTATAGCCATTTTGACAATATTAATTCTGCCTATCCAGGAACATGGGAGATCTTTCCATTTTCTAAGGTTTTCTTGAATTTCTTTCTTTAGTGTTCTGTAGTTCTCATTGTAGAGGTCTTTCACCTCTTTTGTGAGATTGATTCCCAAGTATTTTATTTTTTTTGAGGCTATTGTGAATGGGGTAGTTTTCCTAATTTCTCTTTCTGAAGATTCATCACTTATGTATAAAAATGCATTGGATTTATGAGCATTGATCTTGTAACCTGCTACTTTACTGAATTCACTTATGAGTTCTAAAAGTTTTCTGGTGGAATTTCCAGGTTCCTCTAAATATATAATCATGTCATCAGCAAACAGGGATAGTTTGAGTTCTTCTTTTCCTATTCGTATCCCTTTAATTTCTTTGGTTTGTCTGATTGCTCTGGCTAGAGTCTCAAGGACGATGTTGAATACAAGCGGTGAAAGAGGGCATCCCTGCCTTGTTCCAGGTTTAGGGGGAACACTTTCAGTTTTTCACCATTTAGAATGATATTAGCCATGGGCTTAGCGTAGATTGCCTTTATAATGTTAAGGAAGGTTCCCACTACCCCAATTTTTTCTAGTGTTTTGAGCATGAAGGGATGCTGTATTTTATCAAATGCTTTTTCTGCATCTATTGAAATAATCATGTGATTCTTAACTTTAAGTCTGTTGATATGGTGAATGACATTTATTGATTTCTGGATGTCGAACCAACCTTGCATCCCTGGGATAAAACCCACTTGATCGTGGTGCACTATCTTTTGAATATATTTTTGTGTGCGATTTGCTAAAATTTTGTTGAGAATTTTTGTGTCGATGATTATTAAGGATATTGGTCTGAAATTTTCTTTTCTTGATGTGTCTCTGTCTAGTTTAGGTATCAGGGTGATATTGGCTTCATAGAATGAGTTTGGGAGGGTTCCCTCCTCTTCTATTTCATGGAATAGTTTGAGGAGTATTGGAATGAGCTCTTCTTTAAAGGTTTTGTAGAACTCGGCTGAGAACCCATCTGGTCCTGGACTTTTCTTTGTTGGTAGGCTTTTGATGACCTCTTCTATTTCGTTGCTTGAAATTGGTTTATTTAAGTCGTGTATGTCCTCCTCGTTCAGTTTAGGTAATTCGTATGTCTCTAGAAATTTGTTGATGTCTTCGAGGTTTTCTGTTTTGTTGGAGTATAGATTTTCAAAATAGCTTCTAATTATGTTTTGTATTTCACTCGTGTCTGTTGTGATGTTTCCTTGTTCATTCCGAATTTTAGTAATTTGAGTTTTCTCCCTCTTTCTCTTTGTTAGTGTGGCTAAGGGTTTATCAATTTTATTTATTTTTTCAATGAACCAACTATTTATTTTGTTAATTTTTCCAATTGTTTCTTTTGTTTCAATTTCGTTGATTTCGGCTCTGATTTTAACTATTTCCTGTCTTCTACTACTTTTGGTATTGGTCTGCTCTTCTTTTTCTAGCGCTTTGAGCTGTAGTGTTAAGTCGTTTATTTGTTGATTTCTACTTCTTTTTTTGAATGCACCCCATGAAATAAATCTTCCTCTAAGTACTGCTTTCATAGTGTCCCAGAGATTTTGATATGATGTGTCTTTGTTCTCGTTTACTTCTAAGAATTTTTTAATTTCCCTCCTGATGTCTTCTGTTATCCATTCATCATATAATAGTGTATTATTTAATCTCCAGGTATTGGAGAAGGTTCTGTTTTTTATTCTGTCATTTATTTCTAATTTCAATCCATTATGATCTGATAGAGTACAAGGTAGTATCTCTATCTTCTTGTATTTGCTAACAGTAGCTTTGTGGCATAAAATATGGTCTATTTTAGAGAATGATCCATGTGCTGCTGAGAAGAAAGTGTATTCGTTCTTTGTTGGATGGTATATTCTATATATGTCTGTTAAGTCTAAATTGTTGATTGTGTTGTT
The DNA here is from genome assembly GCF_902686445.1 of Sciurus carolinensis. NCBI lineage: Eukaryota > Metazoa > Chordata > Mammalia > Rodentia > Sciuridae > Sciurus > Sciurus carolinensis. The sequence goes on from NC_062226.1 coordinate 88,351,947, forward strand.
GAGATCTATAGTTTCTTCATTCAATTTTTGTTTGGATGATCTATCCAGTGGTGAGAGAGGTGTGTTAAAATCGCCTAGTATTATTGTGTTGTGGTCTATTTGATTTCTGGAATTGAGAAGGATTTGTTTGACGTACGTGGATGAGCCAATGTTCGGGGCATAGATATTTATGATTGTTATGTCTTGCTGATTTATGCTTCCCTTAAGCAGCATTTAATGTCCTTCTTTATCCCTTCTGACTAGTTTTGGTTTGAAGTCCACATTATCTGAAATGAGGATGGATACTCCAGCTTTTTTGCTGTGTCCGTGTGCATGGTATGTTTTTCCCCATCCTTTCACCTTTAGTCTATGGGTGTCTCTTTCTATGAGATGAGTCTCTTGCAGGCAGCATATTGTTGGATTTTTCTTTTTATCCAATCTGCCAGTCTGTGTCTTTTGATTGATGAATTCAGGCCATTGACATTCAGGGTTATTATTGTGATATGATTTGTATTCCCAGTCAATTGACTCATATTTGTTTTTGATATGATTTGGTTTCTCCTTTGTTTGGCTATTCCTTTAGGCTAGCGCCTCCTGTTGCTGATTTGCATCGTTGTTTTTCATCTCTTCCTCATGGAATATTTTGCTGAGAATGTTCTGTAATGCTGGCTTTCTTTTTGTAAATTCCTTTAGCTTTTGTTTATCATGGAAGGATCTTATTTCATCGTCAAATTTGAAGGTAAGTTTTGCTGGGTATAAGATTCTTGGTTGGCATCCGTTTTCTTTCAGGGCTTGGTATATGTTGTTCCAGGCCCTTCTAGCTTTTAGGGTCTGGATTGAAAAATCTGCTGATATTCTTATTGGTTTCCCTCTGAATGTAATTTGATTCTTTTCTCTCGCGGCCTTTAAAATTCTGTCTTTATTTTGTATGTTAGGTATTTTCATAATAATGTGCCTTGGTGTGGGTCTGTTGTAATTTTGTATGTTTGGAGTTCTATAAGCCTCTTGTACTTGGTTTTCCATTTCATTCTTCAGATTTGGGAAATTTTCTGTTATTATTTCATTGAATAGATTGTTCATTCTTTTGGTTTGTTTCTCTAAGCCTTCCTCAATCCCAATAATTCTTAAATTTGGCCTTTTCATGATATCCCATAATTCTTGTAGATTCTGTTCATGATTTCTTACCATCTTTTCTGTTTGGCCAACTTTGCTTTCAAGATTAAATAATTTGTCTTCAATGTCTGAGGTTCTGTCTTCCAGGTGTTCTATTCCTATTGGTTATGCTTTCTATGGAGTTTTTAACTTGGTTTATTGTTTCCTTCATTTCAAGTATTTCAGTTTGTTTTTTTTTTTTCAGTATCTCTAACTCTTTATTGAAATGATCTCTTGCTTCCTGTATTTGGTCTTTTAACTGTTGATTGGTGCGATCATTTAATGCCTGCATTTGCTCTCTCATCTCCTCCTTCAATGCCTGCATTTGCTCTTTCATCTCCTCATTAGCTTCCCTGATCGTTTTAATTACGTACATTCTGAACTCCCTTTCTGACATTTCTTCTGCTGTGCTGTCATTGGGTTTTATTGATGTAGTATCTAGGTTTGTTTGGGACATTTTCTTCCCTTGTTTTCTCATATTGGTCAGCTGTCAGTGGGACCCTGAGATATTGCAGTTTTCCGCTATTGGCTTATAGTGTCCCGGTAGATTTCCAGTGTATCACCTCCCAGCCTTCAGTAGCCTGATGTCTTGGAGGAATCTGATAAAGCAGCGCATCTGAAGAAAACTGCCCCTAGCCCACTGCCGGAGTGTGGAAGGCTACCTTGGGAAGACTCTAGCTGCCACTAGCAGGCCAGTTCCGTTCTGAGAACCTGGAGAAGCTGGCTGTGTGGGCAGGGCCCAGTGCCGGAGTGCGCAGGGCTGCCTGTGGATGACTCTAGCTGCCCTGCCTGGCTCCGATAAGCCACCTCTATCTGGGCCTGCCACCCGGGCCGAGCTTTACCCGGTGGGCAGTCTCACCTGTGGCTCTATTTCAGTCCGAGTCTCTCAATGCCTCCCCTTCTTAACTCCTGGGTTCTGGAGCGACTGGGGGTGCAGTCTCCCTCTAGGCTGCCATCTTGGATCGCCCCGTGAAGAGAGCCCGCAGCCGGAGTGGGCAGAGCCGCCTGAAGAGGTCTCTGGCTGCCCTGCCCTGATCCCAGAGGCTGCTTGCAGATCGAAGCTCTCCGTTGGTTCGGGGACTTGTGGCTGGTTCTATGTAGAAAACCTCTCACTGGGTGGTCTGGTCTGAGAAGTTAGCCTTGAAAGGCACCTCCCACCGCAGGGGTCCAGGCTACTTGGGGAGGTCTCTGGCTGCCCTATCCTGGTCCCTGAAGCTGCTTGTGTGCCGGAGTACGTTGCGCTGCAGTGGCTCCAGGACTCAGAGCTTGTTCTGGTCAGAAAGGCTCTCACTAGCGGGCCAGTTCCGTTCCGAGAACCTGGAGAAGCTGGCTGTGTGGGCGGGGCCCACCGCCGGAGTGCGCAGGGCTGCCTGTGGATGACTCTAGCTGCCCTGCCTGGCTCCGATAAACCACCTCTATCTGGGCCTGCCACCCGGGCCGAGCTTTACCCAGTGGGCAGACTCACCTGTGACTCTATTTCAGTCCGAGTCTCTCAATGCCTCCCCTTCTTAATTCCTGGGTTCTGGAGCGACTGGGGGTGCAGTCTCCCTCTAGGCCGCCATCTTGGATTGCCTGATTTTATTCTTTAATAGTTAACTTTTTCAAATAGTTGTTCTTGTGTAATGCTATACCCTTGATAGCCCAGTCAAAAATTTACACAGATGCATGGAAAAATGAGAACACTGCTCCCTAGAGCAAATTCTACAGAGCATGGCTTAAGAACATCCATCAAAATGCATTCTACTGTCATATACAACTAATTAGAAAAAATATAAAAAAAATTAAATTAATAAAAAATTGAACACAAAACATCAGTCATAGACTACAAAAATGCTTCATTAGAGTTGTGACTGAACCTACAGAGAAACAGGAAAGTTAGTTTTCAAATTTGCACTGTGGCTACTGAGTGACATCTGAAAAACCTAAGATATTTATACAGCATGGATTCACAATTACTTTAAGAAAATAATATCTTCCCAATGCAAAGCAAAACACTGTGAGTAAACACACTGCCAAGAGCAACTCTTTTTTGTTATCATCTCTAGGTATCCCTGCTATCTTATGGTTGACTTGCAACCCTCCCAGGCATACCACTTCCTTAATTTCTACAGAATTTGGGAGTGTGCTCCAGAAAGCTACCATTTCCCAAAGACTGGTGCAGATGATCTTTTGAATTTTCTGTTCTTAACTCCTCCTGAGTCTCCTTTCTACTTCAAGAACTGGCTGTTTAACACCACATCAGCATTTTCATGCAAATGCAGTTGGCTTGCCTATCAGCTACTGAGAGTTTTCCCATTTGAAAATACACATAAAAAGTCTGAAAAGAATCCAACCACCATGCCACACACTGGAATCTCACACAAGAGGTTTACTGTCAGTATCACATGGGTCACTTGACAAGGCTCTCCGCCCAGGGAGAGGAGCAGTGTGTTGGTTCTTACAGAGCAGTTTTACAATCTGCAATAGAAATTCTTCCTATGGGTTGCATCATGGGTTGGGTGGGTTGACCTCTATGCTTTATGGAAAGCTAAGGAGAATTTCCCTAGTATCAAAACTTAGAAGCCCTATAGGTAAAATGGATTCCAACCTAAAATGGTAGATCTGATACCAATACCATCTCTAGGCACGCCAAATAATAACAAGACAAGGTAACTGGAGAAGCATTGCTAACTCCTACTATAGCATGGGGCTATAAACTCTAATTGGAATGAGCTTCCAATTAAAACTGCTTTTTCTCCAAATATGTTTAATTGACTTGATGCAACAGAGAAGAAAATTTTGAAAAACTTGAAGGACTTGAATTATCTGAAGAGGGTCAGTGTGTCAGGTGACTGGAACCTCTTCCTGTCTGCCTCTGTGGTGCACCTGGAAAGAAAACAATTCAAAGACAAAAATGACTTTCTCATAAATTTTTAATTTTATATTTGAAAACAATACTGCCAGAAACTATTTGCTTATCAAGACCCCACTATCCTGGGGTTTTCAGGAGAGAAAAATTTATCCCAGTCTTTGTAAGCAAGAAAAGGATCCCAGTCTTTGTAAGCGAGAAAAGGGTTGAGGATTAACTCTGACCAGACAATTTTCCTCAGTGATCTGTGGTGGCCTGGGGTGGGAGAATAAGCAGGAATATCTGGGACACATTGTATGAGCAGGTCCTTATTATGTAAGAAGACTGTTGGTTTAATTCAAACCTGAACCCCAGGACTTTACAACCACCATCAATTCATTTTTTATCACTCTGTCTTCTCCTGGACTTTCCCATTCAAAAATACCAATCAACATATATCTGGTCATAAAGAAGATCTACAAGCAATCAACAAACATATGGAAAAATGTTCAACATCTCTAGTAATAAGAGAAATGCAAATCAAAACCACCCTAAGATTCCATCTCACCCCAATTAGAATGGCGATTATCAAGAATACAAGCAACAACAGGTGTTGGCGAGGATGTGGGGAGAAAGGTACACTCATACATTGCTGGTGGGGCTGCAAATTAGTGCAGCCACTCTGGAAAGCAGTGTGGAGATTCCTTAGAAAACTTGGAATGGAACCACCATTTGACCCAGCTATCCCACTCCTTGGCCTATACCCAAAGGACTTAAAATCAGCATATTACAGAGATACAGTCACATCAATGTTCATAGCTGCTCAGTTCACAATAGCCAGATTGTGGAACCAACCTAGATGTCCTTCAATTGATGAATGGATAAAGAAACTGTGGTATATATATACAATGGAATATTACTCAGCCATAAAGAATGATAAAATTATGGCATTTGCAGGCAAATGGATGAAACTGGAGAATATCATGCTAAGTGAGATAAGCCAATCTCAAAAAACCAAAGGACGAATGATATCGCTAATAAGTGGATGATGACACATAATGGGGGGTGGGAGGGGTTAGTGTTAGGGTTAGAGTTAGTGTTAGGGAGGGGAGCAAGAATGGAGAAAGGAAGGACTGTATAGAGGGAAAAGAGGGGTGGGAGGGGTGGGGAGGAAGGGAAAAAATAACAGAATGAATCAAACAACATTACCCTATGTAAATTTATGATTACACAAATGGTATGCCTTTACGCCATGTACAAACAGAGAAACAACATGTATCCCATTTGTTTACAATAAAAAAAAAAAAAAAGAAAATCCCAGAGAAGGTGCTGGATCTTGTATGTCATCTCAGGGACAGGAGAGACTGAGGCAGGGGGTTCTTGAGTACAGAGCCATTCTCTCTGAATTTGGGGTGTTCTAAGCTACTTAACCTGACCCTCTCTGTCAACATAAATACACAAAGCCAAGAGGTGTTAGATGAGGGGGATATGTGAGCCTAGACAAAATATGTGCTAGCAGATTAGAAAAAACCTCACTGAATTTGGATACTTCCTGAGGTTCTGTTTACTACAATTCCTCTCAGAAATCATTGCACTGAAATTATCTTCCAGAAAGTCTCTTCCTTTGAAGTTTGAATTATACAATCCTGGTACGCTGACCAGGATTGTTCTCAAAGAAATGCCTGTGTTAATAATGCTCCTGTGAAATGATAACAAATCATGAGATAACTACAATATTCCAAGTGGAGCAGATTGGCATCCAGCAACTTGGGATTGAATGGCATGGAGATTCCAGGGTCCCTCAGGAGAGTCCACTTGGTTTCTCTCCCCAGGGGGTGTTTCTGGGCCTTGGGAGTCATGTATCCTGGTGAGTGCATCCTGTGACATCCTGGCCCCTGTGCAGATACCTCATGATGTCACAGAAAGGTGGATTGACAGCAGTATGGCATCACATTTCCCAGGGCAACCAGAGACACTTTGGGTCCTGGCCCTATCTGAGAAAGGTTCAAGGCAAACAGTGATTCAGCCTTGGGAAAACAAGGTAACAAGCCCCAGAGGCCTGCTGTTTTCAACAAAGGTTATTCCAACTTCTTTAGCCACTAGAAGTGGAGCCAGGGTGAGTTGGGGTGTGGCCCATCTGGTCGATGTGTGATCAAGCTCCTTCCTGGGAAAGGGACCAGGTTGAAGTCTAACTGCCTGCAGGACCCTCCAGGCCAGCTAGGTGGTGGAGTCCTCATTTGCCTGCTCCAGGCATGCTGGCCACCTCAACACCCCTATCCTGATGGAGGCAGTTGGCCACCATCAGGTATAGTGGCTCAGGGAGGGAAGGACTGGTGCATAAGAGAGTGAAGATTACCCAGCATAGCACTGGACCCAACAGGCATTGCCCTCAGTCCTTCCTGATGTCTACAGACCCAGACTAACCTGAGATATTGCTCAGTCAGGGAATTTCACTAGGGCTCTCCAGCCCCATGGAGAGATGACTGTTGACAGTTGAGGGCAGGGGAACATCCAGTGCAGATCGGTGGGGTTGGGTGATGATTGAGTTGGAAAGGATTGCTGAAACTCTGGTGGGGTGCCATTCTTTTCCTACAATGCCCAAACATAGGACCAATGGAACCTGTGATGTTCCACTTCTAAGTGGATGTGGGTGGCTACTGTGCTCCCAAATGAGGAGAGGAGGAAGTGATTTCCTGAGCATGTGTAATGGAGGTCAGGAGTGAGCTAGCAAGTAAGCATAGCTGTTCTGTGCACATTTAACCTGCTGTTCCCAACCACCTTTGTGTGGCCCACAACTAGGCCACCTGCAGAAATTCTCTTGTCCTGAGTTTCCAAGGGACCATTCAACTCACCTTGACATGCAGAAATATCTAGTCAATTTGCCTTGATTTAAGTGTTCATCCTCTTGACATGACAGGTGCCTCTAGAGACACAAGACTCTTAATGACAATGTCCAGGGTCCTTTTAGCAGTCCCTCCAGGATGCAGACTGTAGGTGAGTGTCACAGTCCGTGGCACAAGGATGCTCCAAGAAAGTGAATGTGATGGATAAAACAAGTGCCTTATTGTGCATGAGGATCAAATTTTCCAGTGCATAATATCTTCATGATACATACATAATGCTGTAAGAGAGCAATTGTACAAATTTGCAAAACTGAATATTTAAAAGGGAAGAGCTGAGGACATTTCCATGGGACTCTACTTCCAGAAAGGTGTTGGAAATTAAAAGTTAACTTCACTGAACAGACACACAAAAATATTTTGCATTTTTAATGGTATCCTAAAAATATCAGTAGATTCAATAGCTTCAAAATATAATACCAAAAGAACAAGAAATTGAGTGAGCAAAGATAGTTACTGACAATAACTCAACTTGCAAAGGACATGAATGCCTTTGCAAATTCATAGCTTTCTCCTGTCAATTGCAATGGACAACAGTTTCCATATAGACCAATTTTGCTTTTCTGACACATGACAGATGAGGAAAGGCTTTCCTTAGTCCACAGCACCAACAACCAAGCACCTAAGTTTACATACACAACTGCAAATGTAACACTGAATGATGGTTCTTGAAATAGTGCTCCTTATTCTCAGAAGATGAAACAAAATAAATATCTGCTAAAATGCATAAAAGTAGACCTTATATGGATGAAACCTGAATTTAAGAACCATAAAATTTTAAAGAAAAACTAAAAAGGATGTGGGAGCTATCGACCACCCAAACCAGATCCTAAGACCTTTCTAAAATACATAGTATTTTTTTCTTTCAATTGGTTTTATGCACCACAATGTTGCCTTCTACCTAATTTCTCTGATTTTGTTCCTTAATAGTGAACTTTTTCAAATAGTTGTTTTTGTGTAATGCCATATGCTTGATAGCCCAATCAAAAATTTTCACAGAACCATGGAGAAGATGAGAACCCCACCTCCTAATCCAAGTTCTACATAAAATGGCTTAAATACATCCATCAAAATGCCTTCAACTAATTAGAACAATACAAAAATTTAAAAAAGCACAAAATAATCAGCAAAAGACTACAAAATCCTTCATGACATTTATGAGGAATAAAGGTGATACCTTTCTTCAACTTCTCTCTTCTGTGTCCTGGTGACAGACTGTAGGCCCTGTGCAATGAGAGTCTTCCTGTCTTCAGCTGCTCTGTCATATGTCCTGTTTGCAGCTTAGTGCCTTATTTTCATGAGGAATGGAGGTGGTCTCTGTCTTCTGCTCCTTTTTGCAGTGCCCTGATGACAGCTGATGTTCCCATGGTCATTGGGATTCAGAGTCCTTCATTACCTGTCTTCAGTTGCTCTATAGTGTGTTGTGGTGACATCTCAGAGCCCTGTGCTCCTGACAAATGGAGGTGCTCCTGTCTTCATCTAGTCAGTGTTGTGTCATGGAGACAGCTGAGGGTCCTGTGCTCTTGAGGAATGGTGGTGCTCACTGTCCTCAGCTGATCTGTGATGTTCTGATGATAGTTAAGGCCTTGTGTTGATGAGGAATGGTGTTGCTCCCTTTCTACTTCTTGGCTACTCTGTGCTGTGTCCTCGTGACACCTGGGGGCCCTTGATCTTGAGGAATAAAGAAGGTCCCTGTTCTCAGCTCCTCTATGCTGTTCCCTGATGACAGCTGAGGGCACTGTCCTCAAAATGAATGAAAATTATTCATTTCTGTCCTCTGCTACTCTGTTGTGTCCTCATGACAACTGAGGACCCTGTGATCATGAGGAATGGAGATGCTCCCTGTCCCAAGCTGCTCTGTGCTGTGCCCTGATGACAGTTAGAGCCCTGTGATCCTGAGGAATGGAGGAGTTTCCCTGTCCTCAGGCCCTCTCTGCTGTTCTGTGATGACAGATGAGTGTACTATGCTCCTAATGAGTGGGAGGTCCCACGGGTCCTGTCCTCTCCTACTCTGTCCTGTGTCCTGAGGACAGCTGAGGGCCCTGTGTTCATGAGGAATGGAGGTGCTCCCTGTCACAAGCTGCTCTGTTCTCTGCCCTGATGACAGCTTCGAACCAGGCAATCATGTGGAATGGAGGTGCTCTATGCCTTCAGCTGATCTGTGCTCTTTCATGACAGCCGAGGGTCTTTTGCTCATTAGAAATGGAAGTACTCCATGTCCTGTCCTCAGATACTCTGACTGTGTCCTTGTGACAGCTGAGGTCTTTTTGTTCATGAGAAATGGAGGGTCCTACCTGTTATATCCTCAGCTATTCTGTGCTTTGTCATTGTGAAAGATGAGGGCCATGTTCTCATGAGGAATGGAGATGCCCCTATCCTCAGCTATTCTGTGTTTTGTCCTGGTAACAATAGAGTTTCCTGTGCTCATCAGTAATGGAGGTGCTACATATCCTAAGCTGTTCTGTGGTTTGTACTGGTGACATAGGAGTGGAGGTGCTCCCTGTCTTCATCTGGTCAGTGTTATGTCATGGTGATAGCTGAAGGCCCTTTGTTCATGATGAATGGTGGCACTCCCTGTCCTCACCTGCCCTGTGTTATTTCCTGGTGACACTTGAGGTCCCTGCACTCATGAGTAATTAGCTTCCTCATGCTGTGCCCTTGTGATACTGAGGGCCCTATGCTCATGAGAAATGGAGGAGCCTCCCTGTTTTTGTCAGCTTTTAGGCTGCAGTGAAAAAAGAATACCATCAGCACAACTCTAGATCAGGAAAAGTTTATTCAAGGGCTCATGATTTTAGATGTCTGAATCCTTAGGTTTTCAGTACCATTCATATATAGCTTACATGGTGATCAAGAAGCAGAGTGTGAACTTTACTGGTCAGATGAAAATATATACTCCAAAGTGATGCCCAAATTTCTACCTCCTCCAGCCACACCCTACAACTTCACTTAATTCTTGTCAGTGCATTAATTCACAGAGTGACTTAAGACTCTTACAACTCAATCATATCTCCTCTGAATCTTCATGCATTGTCTTATATGTGAACTCCTGGGGAACACTATATCTAAACCATAAATCTACCTGTTCTCAGATACTCTATGCTCCATGCTAGGCTCTGGTGACAGCTGAATGCACCATGCTTACTAAGAGTGGAAGAGCTCCTTGTCTTTTCCTTAGGGCTCTTCTGTGTCCTGGTCTTAGGTGAGGACTGTGTGCTCATGAGAAATGGTGGTGCTCCCTGTTCTGTCCTCAGTTGCTGTGTTGAGTCCTTGTGATAAGTGAAGGCCCTATGTTCATGAGGTATGGAGATACTTCCTGTTCTATCCTCTGGTCTTTTCTGTTGTGTCCTGGTAATAGTTGATGGCCTTATGCTTATGACAAATGGAGGTGTTCACTGTCCTCACTGCTCTGTCATGTCCTGAAGACAGTTGAGGGCCCTATACTCATGAGGAAAGATGTTCCCTGTCCTCTGCTGCCCTGTTCAGGGTCCTGATAACAGCTGAAGACCCTTTGCTCATGAGGAATGGAGATCTTCCATGACCTGTTCTCAGCCACTCAGTTCTATGTCATTGTGACATGTGAGGGCCCCTTGCTCATTAGAACTGGATGTGATTCCTGTCATAGGCTGCACTGTTGTTCATGTGACAACCGAGTGACCTATGCTCATGAGGAATGGAGTGCTCCCTGTCAACAAATTCTTTATGTGTGTCCCATTGACAAGTGAGGGCCCTTTACTCAGAAAGAATGGAGGTGTTTCCTATCAGTTGTTCTGTGGTGTGTTCTGGTGAGAGCTGAGGGCCATGGGCTCATGAGAAATTAGGTGTTCCATGTCCTGTTGTCAGCTACTCTGCTGTGTCCATATGATAGCTGACATCCCTGTGCTTATGAGGAATGTAGGTGATACCTGTCCTCAGCTGCTCTGTCCTGTGTCCTTTTGATAGGTAAGGGACTTGTGTTCATGAGGAATGGAGATGCTCCCAGTCCTGTCCTCAACAACTCTCTGGTATTTCCTTGTGACTCCTGAGGGTCCTGTGCTCATAAGGAATGGAGATGCTCCCTGTCTCCAGTGGTTCTGTGCTGTGCCTGGATGACAACCGAGTGTCATATGCTCATTGTGAATGGAGATGCTCCCTTTATGGTCCTCTTCTCCTCTGTGCTATGTGCTTGTGACAGGGGAGGACCCTGCACATGGTTAATGCAGGTGCTCTCTGTCCTCAGTTGCTCTGTGGTATGTTGCAGTGATATCTGAGGGCCATGTGAAAATGTCAATTGAGATGCTCCCTGCCTAGTCCTCAGCTACTAAGTGCTATGTCCTGGTGATAGCTGAGGGCCCTATTCTCAATAGGAATGGAGGTAGTTCTTGTCCTATCTTCTTCTACTCTTTGTGTCCTTATGAAACCAAGGGCTTTATGCTTATAAGAAATGAGGTGCTCCCTCACTGCTCTGTGCTATGCCCTGAAAACAGCTGGGGACCCTGTATTCATGAGGAATCAGGTGATCCCTGTCCTGTTCTCAGCTACTCTGCTGTGTCCTGGTTACAGTTGTATGATGGATAGTTATGTTAGGTGGAATTATGAAGTGTTATTGTGTTGATTTGGAGATTATGATGTAAAGAGTCATGTTTGGATTCCAGTTGACAAGGGGTGGATTTGTAATGATTAATTTGAATTGTCAACATGATTGGATTAATAGATGCCAATGATTAAGAGGCATGTGTCAATGAGAGTGGGTCTAGGAATGATTGGAATGTTGGATAGTGAACTGAGGTGGAGACACTCCCTAAGTGTGGGCAGCACTACACAATAGGATGGAATAAAATTTGGAAGAGCAAGGAAGCAGATACAGATGCAGATGCAACCTCTACTCTTCTTGAAAGGATTCTTGATTGCTGCTTCAATTGACTCAGGGAATTGAACTCATGCTTCATCACTCTTCCAAAGCCGACTGTGCCAGTGATCTCAGGTACTTTCCAGAAGCCTTGGTCTCAGACAAGGGTAACACTGTTGATCCTTCTTTTCTTGGTGCTTCTGCCCCTTAGTCTGTGCAGTTACTGATTCTTCCAGCTTTCCAGGTGCAGACAGCCATTGTGGACCATCCAGCTTCTGGCCATGTAAGCCAATCTAATAATTCCCCTTTTTATAATCATACTTCCTATTGGTTCTTTTCCTCTAGAAAACCCTAGTACAGGCCCTGTGCTCATGAGCAATGAAGGTGCTCCATGTTCTCAATTGCCCTGTGTTGTGTCCTGATGACAACTGAAATCCCTGTTCTCATGAAGAATGGAGGTGCTCCCTGTCTCAGCTGCTCTGTGGTGTGTCCTGTTGATAGCTGAGGGCCCCGTGCTCATGAGGAATGGAAGTTCTCCTGTCCTTATCTGCTCTTTGCTGTGCCCTGATGACAGATTAGGGCCCTGTGCTCATGAGCAATGGAGAGACTCCCTGACCTCAGATGCTCTGTGCTCTATCTTTGTGACAACTGAGGGCCCTGTCCTCAAGAGGAATGGAGGTGCTCCCTGTCCTGCTCCACTAATCCTTTCTGTGCCTTTATGAAAATGAGGGTGCTCTACTCATGAGAAATAATTGAGGTCATCCTTGTCCTGTCCTCAGATGCTCTGAGCTGTGTCCTGCTGACAGCTGAGGTCCTTGTGCTTATGAGTAATAAAGGGACTTCATGTATTTAGCTGCTCTGTACTGTGCTCTGGTGACAGCTGAGGTCCCAGCTCTCAAGGGGAATGGAGGTGCTTCCTGTCCTCTGCTGCTGTGTGTTGTGTCTTGATGACAGCTGCTGGCACCGTGCTCATGAAAAGTGGAGGTTCTCCATGTCCTGTCCTAAGGTACTCTGTCCTGTGTTCTAAGAAATGGAGGTCCTTTCTGTCCTCAGATGATCAGTGCTCTGTCCTGGGGGCAGCTAGGGCCCTGTGCAAATGAAGATTGTTGGTTGTCCCTGACCTATGCCCTGCTGCTCTGTGTTGTGTCTTGGTGACATCTGAGGGCTATGTGTTCATGAGAAATAGAGGTGCTCCTTGTTCTCAGTGGTTCTGCACTCTGTTCTGGGGATAGCTGAGGGCCCTGTTTTCATGAGGAAAGGTGGTGCCTCCCTGTTTTTGTCTGCTCTTAGGCTCCTGTGACTAAAGGACATAACCAGCACAATTGAAGAGGAGGAAACATTTGAGCGCTCATGTTTTCAGAGGCCTCCATCCATGGAAGTACATTACAATTCCTGTAGGCTCCAGGTGAGGCTCAACATCATGGCAGAAGAGTGTAGGAGAGTGTAGCAGCTCATGCATTGATCCAAAATCAGAGAAAGACTCCCCTGACCAGATACAAATATGTACCCCAAAGCCATGCCCCAATACACACCACCTCCAGCCACATCCTACCACTTCAATTACCACTCAGTTAATCCCTATCTGAAGAATAATTCATTCTTTGTTTAAGATTCTTACAATCCAATCATTACTACTCTGAATCTTCTTGCCTTGTTTTTCAGGAAAGACACCATATCTAAACCATAACATTCCCTGTCCTCAGCTGTCTATGCTCTCTACTGTGCCCTGTTGATAGCTGAGAGTCCTAGGCTCATGGGGAGCAAAGGTGCTCCCTGTCCTCTCCTCAGTTACTCTGTGTTCTGTCATTCTGTCATGAGGAGTGGTGGTCTCCCCATCCTGTCCTAAGCTATTCTGTGCTGTGTCCTTGTGATGACTGAGCCCCAAAGCTTAGAAGGAATGAAGGTGCTCCCTGTCATTGGCTGCTCTGTGCTCTGTCCAGGAGACAGCTGAGGGCCTTGTTCTCATGAAGGGTGTAGGTGCTCCCTCTCCCTAATCGCACTGTGCTCTCTCCTGGTGACAGCCGAGGGCCCTGTCCTCATGAGGAATGGAGGTGCTCCCTTTCATCAGTTGCTCTGTGGTTTCTCTGGTGAGAGCAGTGGGCCCTGTGCTCATGAGGAATGGAGGTCCTGCACATCTTATCCTCAGCTACTCTTCCCTGTTCTGTCCAGCGGAACCGGCGTGGAGAAAGGAGACACCACCAATCTTTAGTTGACCAGATTTATTGCGTCCTCCCTGTTTTCCTGCCTCCTTTGTTCTGCCACTATCTCCCTTCTTCTACCCTCTCCCTCTCTCCTCCCCTAGGCTCCTAGCTTATCAGCCAATTATAGCAAAGCTTTCTCTCAGACAGGAGAGCATGCAGAGGAATGTCAGCATAGCACTACATGAATCACGAACTGTCCACGCACAGCATGATATTAGATAGCCAATCCTAGAGCCTGGCGTCAACATGTCATAAGTCTCCAAGGAACTAGTAGGCAAGCAACCTTTTTGGGTACTTCCTTATTTTGGTATCCAGTGCCCTTTGGCTCACTGCCAGGTGCCATCTTGTCCAAGACGGCCCTCAACAGGCTCCCCCTCTTTGTTATAAAAAGAAAAGGACAGCAACTGTGCCTGTCTTAGGTGCCAGTGTCAGACTGTATCCTTACCCGTCATTGGGAGTCAAAGAGCTGTTGGCATGCTTTGATCCCTGTCTTAGGTTGGTATAAAGTCCACCCTGTACTTACCCATCTTTGACTACCAGTCCTGTAATTGGGAGAGCCAAATCTGAGGATCAGAGCCTTGATCCATGGCCATAAGGGCCTGCCATACGACTAAGGCTTACTGTCTTTGATGACTCCTTAGAGACAACAGATATCTGAGCAGCAATAATAACAGCAAGAACAACAATCCCATCATAGCAAAACTTTCCATCCATTGTTTACCAAATTGTAACGCTGACTGTAAGAAACTACTGGCTTCTGGCATACCCAGGACCTTGACCTGAGTACTAATTACCACAAATATAGAATTTCTCAATAGGGTAGTCAAATTAGTAAACTCTTTAGTCCATGTCCCATTAAGCATGCTACCAAGCCATTTGGACAGATTTGCAGCAGCAGTAATATTAGAATAGGGTATCGGGGTAACACATAGTGCTTGGGCATGCACTAGACAGCCCATCTGTGTGGTAACAGTCAACATGTCCACTTATTCTTGTAGTAAGTCCATTCTTTGGTTTAGAATCAGGATTCCCGTGGCGAGATGCACATTGATGTTTTTCTGGGCTGTAAATGCTTCAGCAGTGGCTTGTGACAGATTGTTAGTGCGTGAGCAGTAGGAATAGCAGTTCCTAGGGCAAGTCCAGCAGCAGTGGCAGCAGCCACAGCAGCTGCCACAGCAACAGTGATGGCTATAATAGCTGAGATACCAAAATCTCTTTTTGCTTTCACGGGTAGGAAATTCTACTCACTATGAATTAAGGTCACTGGGACTGGAATGAATTTTGGAATCCTGGCAATCACAGCCAGAGGAAATAGTGAAGCATCCCAACAACTAGACACATAACAGTCTTAACACATAACACATAACACTCTTAACACATAACACATAACACTCTTAACACATAACACAGTTAAGGACCTCAGTATCATTATCATTGTTATTAGTAATGTTAATATTAAACTTAGAACTCTTAGACAGAATGAACACAAACGGAGACGTGACACATATGGGAGTAGGGGGGAAAACCTGATAAAAGGAAGAGTAATTGACCTTGCACTCTGTATAACTATAAACAGGTGTATTACTTCCCTTTATATAGGTTTGCTTTTGACTGTACCTTATTGAATGAGAGAGAGATTGCCTCCCTGTATTATGGCAGTTTCTGAGGTGGCTAACCAGAGGAAGCAAAGACTACCTATTAACTTGAAGTTTAGACTAGTAATTAGTGGCTTTACAGTGGAACCAGCTGGTAGGTAAGGAATACCTAGAAGTTCTGTACTAGGAAATAATTGAGGGAAAACTTGTGTGCCATGAGTGATATATCCCCTAAAGTTTTAGGAAGAGCTAACAACAGCAGGCTTACCACCATCACCATCATTTTGTGTTTTGGTGCCATTTTCTTTCTTATGGATAGTTCTTACCAAGCGCTCCGGGACCCAGATAGGTTATTGTTGGTCCTGAGGAAAAACACAAACAGATCCTCGCTCCCAAATTAATACTGGGTCAGGTCCTTTCCAGGACCCAGTCAAGATGTCTTTCCACATTGCTTGTGGATGGCCACCAGACTTTCCACTAAAATGTCTATCAGCCGCAGTACAGCCCATAGCATCCAAATTTAAAAAATTAAGGGTGAATAAAGCAAGGTTAAGTCTGTTCTTGGGAGGGGCTAATGCCCCTATTTCCCCTTTTTGTTTAGTTAAGCAGACTTTTAATGTTTGATTAGCCCTTTCCATGATAGCTTGTCCTTGTGGATTGTAGGGCAATCCTGTAGAATGATAGATATTAAACTTTGAGCAAAACTGTTGAAATGAAGAAGTAGTATACGCAGGCCCATTATCTGTTTTAACTGATTTTGGCCTTCCCATAGTAGCAAAGGCTTGAAGGCAATGACTGATTACATCTTTTGTCTTTTCCCCTGTATGGGTGGTAGCAAATATATATCCTGAGTAGGTATCTACAGTTACATGTAAAAATCTTAAAGTATCAAATTCAGGGATATGGGTGACATCCATCTGCCATAGATGACTTGGAAGGAGTCCTCTAGGATTGACTCCAAAATGAGGAACAGATAAATGAGGCACACAGGCAGGACACTGTTTTACTATATTTCTGGCTTGTTCTTTTGTAATGTTATATTTTATTTTGAGAATAGTAGCATTGACATGAAAATCTTTATGGAAATTAATTGATTTTTGTACAATGTTAAACACATGAGGATCTTGAGTAGCTGAGTCTGCAGTAGAATTTCCTTGACCTAAAGGCCCAGGTAAGCCTGAATGTGCTCTGATATGGCCTATATATAAAGGTTCTTTGCGAGCCCACAGAAGAGTTTGTACTTGATAAAAGCATTGTTGTAAGGTAGATATAATTGCTTCTAGTTCAGTTTTTTGAGCAGACTTATGAGAAGTAATAATAGTCTGTACTTTGCCAGAAACTACTGTAGCTGGCCAGAGGAGGAGTCATCTGTAAAGATTGTATTTGCTGCTGGGATAGGTTGGGCCTTAACAACCTGAGGGAAACGGTCCTCTAGTATAGGGAAGAATTGTGGGACTGCTGAGGTTTCCTTAAGGGGGGTTTCTTCTCCCCGCGGTGAAAAACCCATCTGATTTATAGCATGAGCTAACTCCTCCCAAGGGTACTTTGGGGGATATAGGGGGCAGGCTGCTTGAGGGGGAGCGGCTGCCTCCAGGAAGGGATTTGTATTCCTTCCCGATATAACTAATGGGGGCGATCGTGTCCTTGATGCTCTTTCTAATTCCTCCCCAGTAAGCCCCTCCTCCTCTTCTTCCTCTTTATGAGAAGTTACGCTTAGTTGTTTCTTTATCTCTTCCTTTTTTTACTAAAGTTAATTATTTTACCTTTTTTAGATGTTAGACATTCCTTAATGAGCTGCCACATGAGAAAAGTACCTCTAGGTAATGGGGATTGCTTTTCTGCTTTAATAAGATCCTCTTTATCATGTTCCCATTGTGGAATATTTAGGACTCCCTCTTCCAAAAACCAAGGACTAACCTTGGCCAGTGTAGTTACATATGCTGTTACAGTAGATCGTTTTACGGCAGTTCCATTAGCCTTAAGTACATCTTGTATGATTCCTATCATTTGATTTCTTGACACTTGTGACCCCATCCTGGAGTTATGAGACCTCCCTTTACCGGGGTTATGCAGACTCCCTTCACCGGGGTTATGTGGCCTCCCTTTACCGGGGTTATGCTGACTCCCTTTACCAGGGTTATGTGGCCTCCCTTTACTGGGGTTATCCTACAGTTTTCCTATAGCTTACCTAAAGTTACTTAGTTTTCCTATAGCTTACCTTAAGTTACTTACCTGGGAGGACGCAGAAGGAGGAGGAAGCTCCCCGGGCGGGCCACCACTTGTTCCATCCAGCGGAACTGGCGCGGAGAAAGGAGACACCACCAATCTTTAGTTGACCAGATTTATTGCGTCCTCCCTGTTTTCCTGCCTCCTTTGTTCTGCCACTATCTCCCTTCTTCTACCCTCTCCCTCTCTCCTCCCCTAGGCTCCTAGCTTATCAGCCAATTATAGCAAAGCTTTCTCTCAGACAGGAGAGCATGCAGAGGAATGTCAGCATAGCACTACATGAATCACGAGCTGTCCACGCACAGCATGATATTAGATAGCCAATCCTAGAGCCTGGCGTCAACACGTCATAAGTCTCCAAGGAACTAGTAGGCAAGCAACCTTTTTTGGTACTTCCTTATTTTGGTATCCAGTGCCCTTTGGCTCACTGCCAGGTGCCATCTTGTCCAAGATGGCCCTCAACACTCCCCTATATCCTGGTGCAAGCTGAAGGCTCTGTGCTTATGTGGAATGAAGATGCATACTGTCCTCATCTACTCCATGGTATATCCTGATGACAGCCTAGGGCCCTATACTCATGAGTAGTGGAATTGTTCCTTGTTTTCAGCTGCTCTGTAGTGTGTCCTGTTGATAGCTTAGGGCCCTGAGCTCATGTGAAATGGAGGTCCTTCCTGTCCTATCCTCAGCAACTATGTTCTCTGCCCGATGATAGCTGTTGGGACTGAGCTTATTTGGACTGGAGGTGCTGCTCCCTGTTTTCAGTGCTTTGTGCTGTGACTCGCTAAATGCCTGGTATTCATGAGAATTGGAGGTGGTCCTTGTCCTCTGTCACTCCATGCTCTATCCCTGTGATAGCTGAGGGCCCTGATCTCATGAGCAATACAGGTGCTCCTGATAATCACTTGTTCTGTGGTGTGTCCTGGTGACAGCACAGGGCCCTGTCTTCTTGGAAAATTGAGGTGCTTGCTCTCCTCAGCTGTTCTGTGCTATGCCCCAATGGCAGCTGAGTGTACTGAGCTCATGAGGAATGGAGGTGATCCCTGTCTTCAGCTGATGAGTTCTCTGTCCTGGTGACCAATGAGGGCCCTGTTCTCTAGATGAATGGAGGTGCTTCCACTACTCAGCTGCTTTGTGCTATGTCCAAATTAAAAAATTCACAATTAAAGAATGAAATGAGGGAAATTAGCAGGTGGCAACATTGTGGTACATAAAACCAAATTCAAAAAGTATTTTGTATCGTAGAAATGTTTCAAGATCAGATTTTGTTGGTCAATAACTCCCATAAGATCTTTAGTTTTTCATTCTAAATTTAGGTTTCATTCACATCAGGTTAATATATAGTATTTTGGCACTTTAGCAGATATTTATTTTGTTTTATTCTCTGTGGATGAGGAGCACTATTTATTTCAAGAGACATCATTCAGGGCTACCATTCCAATATTGTACTTGAGTGACTTTAGGTGATTGTGTAGTGTGCTGTGGAATAAAGAAAGCCTTTCCTTATACATCATGAGTCAGAAAATCCACCTACATGTGAGCTGCTGTCCATTGCAGCAACAGGAAAGAACCATGTATTTGCAGTCATTCATGTCCTTTGCAAGTTGAGTTACAGTCCGTAACTATGCTAAATGAATTATTTCTCAATTTCTTCTTATTGTTTGATATATTATTTGGAAGCTAATGGATATATGGATTTTTTGAAGAGAAGATTAACAATGAATGATATTTGATTGTGTGCTCACTAAACTTGGCTTTTACTTTCCAACACCTTTTTTTTTGACATTTAGGAACATTTTATTTTTAATTTATTTTCTTTTCTCTAATTACTTATACATGGTAGTAGAATGCATTTCCAACACCTTTTTGCACTTAGTGTCCCACAGAAAAGTCCTTTGCACTTTCCTTTTATAATATTGAGCTTTTCAAATTTGAACAATTGCTCTTTTGCGGTTTGATGAATGTGTCAAGATGATATTATGCACTAGAATACTGTGCTCCTAAAATATGACTATCAGGTACTTATGTATTCATCACTCTTATTTCCCTGGAGAAACAAGTGCCAGGGCCTGTGACATTGACCTAGTCTGCATCCTCCACAGGCTGCTAAAAGGATCCTGGGCAATGAGATAGAGGACCTTGTGTCTGAGAGGCAGCTGACCCTGCAGCCATTGTCCTACCAAGGGTCTCTGTTCTCTCCAGTTCCCTATAGGCCTGAGGTAAATCTCATGGCCTGCACCTCCCAAGGTGAGGGCAACCTTCAGAGGCTCTTCTCACCCAGGAGGATAGGAGTCACCAGGGGAACTGGAGGAGCCCACCCTGACACAGGGCACTACCCTCTCTACGTACCCTGTCAATCCCTCATGCACTCCACCTCATGGGAGGGAGTGCAACCACGATTTCCCTGGAGTCAGGAGCCACTGGGCCACAACCAAACCAATTCCTGCCCCACACAGCACTGCCTGGTCACAGGGTGCCACGTGGGAGCTCTCCTGGCTTCTGGTGGGTGAAGCTGAAGAGGGGCATCAGAGGTGACCCTCATTCCACAACACCATTCTCCCCAGGGATGCTATGAGCAGAGACTACCCCTAGACAGAGAGCCTTACTGTCTCCCGGGACAGCTTGAGCATTCCAATCTGGGTACTGGGGACAGGGTCAAACCCTGGTGATCCAGTAAGCCTCAAGATGAGTTTGGGGAGATTAGAGAGGTCCCTGCTACATTTCTTGTGTACCACCCTCTCTCTTAGCCACCGCACTCCCTGGACCCAACACTTCGTGGGCACTGGAGAAGGAAAGAGGTTGCTGAGCAAGAGGACCCAGGAGACTACTGTCTGCACCCTCTGTGAGTGTCCCAGAGGTTTATGCAAGGACAAGGAAATTGTAAGTTTCCATGGGCACTGAATGCAGGATAGGTGCAGGCCTGAGCCTAACAGCCTGTTGAGGCCTTCCCTGGTCTGGGAAAAGTTTCCCCACAAAGCACTCACATCCCACAGGGAGATCTCCATTCTCCACAGAACCTAAACAGGGTTAGGTCTGGTTCCTAGTGGGATGGGAGGGCAAAGGAGAATATGGTTGTCTTAGGCATTTTTCCTCCTTTAAAAATGTATTCATGTCCTTTTAGTTTTCCATGGATATAGTACACTGCTTTCTTTACATAGTCATTATTTTATTATTTTTTTATTGGTAAAACTTCAAAGGGAATCCGGTGACTGACAGGTACTAGGCCAGCATCCACACCTTAGCTCCAAAGCCAGCTGTGCTCTAGGCTTCTGGCCCTTCACCACACACACACACACACACTTATGCTTTGGGGCACCTCCAGAGCATTTCTGCCACTGGCATTTCCACACCCCCTGACTGGGGCAGTGGCTGTCACCCTGACCTCCTCAAGCCATTCACGTAGGCTGTTGGTTTGTGGGGGAGGGGTGCTACACTGCTGCCATTTCCCTGCCTAGGGCTCCTGTCCTCTCAACGTCCATACAGGCCTTGGGCACACCTCACAGACCCCACCTCCCACTCCTGAGGGAAACCTGTAAAGGCAAGGCTCACACCAGGGAGGTTAGGACTCAAAAGTGGAGCCCATTCCAGCCCAGGACACCACCCTCCCTGTGTACCCTGTCCATCCCTCACCTACTCCACTGTCTGGGGGTGAGAGCAACTGCCATTCCTCAGAAGTCAAGGGCCACTGGGGCATGCCCCACCATTTCTGGCCCCACAGACCACTGCCATGCCATACATGGATGCTCTCCAGGCTTCTGGTGGGTGAAGACAGGTGGAGAGGGGAATCTGAGGCAGCCCTCATCCCAAAACATAGTCCTTCCTGGGGTCCACATAAGCAGAGACTGCCCACAAAGATCCCTGACTGTCTCCTGTGATACCTTGGCCTTCCAACCTGAAAACTGTGGACAGCATCAAACCCCAGCGATCCAGCAAGCCTTGGGGTGAGATGGGTTTGGGCAAGTTAGGGAGGCCCCTCTTCATTTAACTGGTTCCTTCCCTCTCAGTCACCACACTGCCTGGGCCCACAACTCTGGGCAAGGATGCTGGAGCAGGCAAGATACAGCTATGCAACAGGACCCTGGGAACCACTGTGGGCTCCCTCTCTGACCATCCCAGAGAAACATGCAGAGAGGAGGGGACTTTCACTTGCCACTAGGTACTGGATTCAGGATAGGTACACACTGGGGACTGAGCAGCCCCTTGAGGCCTTCCTTAGAACCCAAGCTGTTTCCTCTGAAAGCACTAAAATCCCAGGAGACCTCGGTACAACATGGAAGTTAAGCAGGGTCAGCACTGGTTCCCTGTCAAAGCGAGACCAGTTTGAAAACATGGGTGCTGAAAGTACTATTCCTTCTTTTTTTTTTTAACCTTTTATGAATTTATTTATAGCAAAGATGAGGATACAAAAGTCTTCCACATATAATTACTAAAACAGTACCTCATTTCTGGGACTGTAGCACATGGTTACCCAGGCTGCACACGTGAGAACAAGGGTGCCCCTAGGCAGTGGGGTGTGGCAGCCTGCTTGTGTCCTCTGGCTTAGGACCTAATTCACAAATTTCCATTCTAAGAATCAACTTATAAATCAACATTATTTTCAAAAGACTGCAAAGATAGACTACTATGTTGCTTGAAATTGAAAAGACGAAGACATCTAATTTAATTTATCCCCTGGTTTAGGCAGAACAGATATCAAACTTGACAGTGTCACACTAAACATTTCTCACTGAATCAAAGTTTTGAAATATTTATTTATAAAGTTAATAGCTATTGTGGAAATTAAGCAGTTCACTGAATATTTTTCAATGCATATTTTTATTTAATTAGTGCTAAAAGTAAGATGTTCATAATTTCTCCAGTATCAATCTGAACATAAAACTAACTTAAAATAGTAAGATGCAGGTTCTAGTACAAATTTTCTAGTTAGTCATATCACCCTGGACAAGCCGGTTTAGATCTCTGCCTTCATGCGCATCAAGCAGGGGTAATCTTATCTTAACCTGTCCCCTAAATAAGCAGATATAAGATTATGTGGTAACATTTCACTGAAGTCAGTAATGAGAAGGTAACATATGTAAGATTTTTATCATTACCAGCTATTTTCTAATATTTGATATTTTTATAACTTAACCAAAGCAAAAATTGTATGTTTTAATATATAAAATTCAATAGTTACACAAGGTGAAGTAAAATGGGAAAGCCTAGTCATAATAATAAATCCATTCAGTCATGTTCTCATTCAATTTTATTACGAATTATAAAAATAGGTAAATTTTTACGAAAATATTTCTTCTTATCATAGTTTAGGAATTCTCGCCAATGTCAATAGATTGTCTGGCAGTAGCCACAGACTTAGATACTCCAACAGTCATATTGTCCATAGATTTGGTCCAACAGATTTGGCAACCCAACTGTGATCTGTCTGTGAGTCCATAAGCCAGATCAAGCATGTCGTTCTCCTCATCAGTAACTTTGTTTAACTTCTCATATATGTGATCTTCAAAGATGAGGTGACAGGTAGAGCAAGTCAGGGTTCCCTCACAGGCACCAAAACCATCAATATTTAGATTATTTTCAACCACAACATCTAGCAGAGTCACCAACTTTTCCTTTGGTTGTTAATGTTACACTGTCTCTGTTTACAAAGTGGACTGTTACCTTGTCTTCTGAGCTGCTCCGTGCCCACAAGCTCAGCGACCCGCTTGCCTGTGCGCCACAGCCCAGGCCCCGGGTTCCCAGGCAGGCCACCGGCTCCCGCATGGGGTCTAGTGAGGAGCAGCGGGCCGCGAGCCAGGGCACCCAGGGCCAGGGACGTGGAATGCAGGAGCCAGCCACTCCCCGCGGTGACCATGGCCCAAGGTCGCTAGCTGCTGGATAGACGCAGCTCATCCCAGTGGCAGGGAGGCCGAGGTTCTGAACCAGGCATAATGAAACCTGAGGGCCTTGGGGAGGGGTAGGACGTCCTGGTGCAGTCCTGCTCTGAGCGGCAGCGTGCCAAGGACTCAGTGCGACTTCCTCGTGACCTATAAAGCCATAAACCTACCCTTCCTTCTTTAGAAATCTATTTATGTCCTTTTAGTTGTCCATGGACACAGTACATAGCACTAATTAAGTAGTCGATACTTTTAAAAATTTATTTCTTGGGAAGATGGACAGAAAACCAGTGACTGACAGGTGCTAGGCCAGCACTCCACTTCTGAGCTCCAGGGAAAGCTGTGCTCTAGGCTCTCAGGTGTTCACCATACATACACTTCCTTGGGGTACCCCAGAGCCATTTGCTCTACTTTCACCCCAACACCCCAGACTTGAGAAGAGGCAATCACCATGATCTCCTCAGGCAATTCCCATATGCTAATGGCCTGCAGGGAGAGGCAATACCCTACAGTTGTTGTCTTGCCAAGGGTTTCTGTCCTCTCCGGGTCCCTACAGGCCTGAGGTACACCTCACAGACCTCACCTTCCACTGCCAAGGGCAAACAACAAAGGCTCTGCTATCCCTAGGGTGGTTAGGAGTTTCCAGGGCAGCTGGAGGAGCCCACCTGGCCCGGGCATCACCCTCCCTGTGTACACTGTCAATCCCTCACCCACTCCCCAGGAGTCAAGGGCCACCGGGGTCATGCCCCCACCATTTCTGGGCCCAAGGACCACTGCCATACCACACAGGGTGCCTTGTGGGTGCTCTGCAGGCTTCTGGTGGGTGAAGCCTACTGAAGAGGGGCAGCAGAGGTGGCCCTCATCCCACAACAAGGCCCTACCCTAGGTAACAATTCACAGAGACTGCCCCTAGACAGAGAGCACGACTGTGTCCCAGGACAGCTTAGGTCTTCCAACTTGGATACTGGGGACAGGGTCAAACTCTAGTCATCCAGCAAGCCTCAAAGTGAGAAGGGTTTGGGCAGGTTATGGAGGCCCCTATTCCATTTCACTGTGTCCTGCCCTCTCTCTTAGCGACCACACTACCTGGGCCCATGACAGGTGGGCGCTGGATCAGGCAAGGGACAGCTGATCCAATAGACCCAGGGGATGACTGTGAGCTTGTCCCAGAGGAGCATGCAGGGACAAGGGAACTTTCAGTTGCCATGGACACTGAATGCAAGAGAAGTTTAGACTGGAGCCTAGCAGCCTATTGAGACATTCCTTGGTGCCCAAATAGTCTCCTCACAAAGCACTCACATACCGGGAGATCTCAATTCCTCTCAGAAGCTAAGCAGGGTCAGTCCTGGTCCCAAGTGGGATGGGATAGCATGAGAATATATGGGTGCCATAGGCATTCTTCCTTCTTCAGAAATGTGTTCATGTTCTTTTAGTTTTCCGTGGATACAGTACATTGCTTTAATTAAGTAATCAGTTGTTTTCTTAACTTATTTATATGTGAAGCTGGGAAGAGAACCTGGAAACTGACAGGTGCTAGGCCAGCACTCCACCAATAAGCTCCAAGGCTAGTTGTGCTCTAGGCTCTTGGGCCTTCACCACAGAAACACACTCATCTTTGGGACACCTCCAGAGTCATTTCTGTGACCTGAATCCCTACACAGTCACCCTGACCTCCTCAGGCCATTCACACAGGCTGCTGGCCTATGAGGGGAGGGGCGCTACCCTGCCTAAGGTTTCTGCCCTCTCAATATTCATACAGGCCTTGGGCACATCTCAAGGACTCTACCTCCCACAGCTCAGGGCAATGTGCGGAGGCCAGGCTCTCCTTAGGGAGGTTAGAACTCACCAGAGGAGCTCACCCCAACCCAGGATATCACCGAGGCAGCCCTCATCCCAAAACTCAACCCTCTCCAGCGTTGCCATGAGCATAGACTGCCCCTAGACAGAGAGCAGGACTCTCTCCCATGACATCTTGGGCCTTCCAACCTGAGTGTTCAAACCCTAGTGATGCTGCATGCCTCAGGATGAGATGGGTTTGGGCAAGTTAGGGAGATCCTTGCTCCATTTCACTTTTTTCTGCACCCCCTCTTAGCTACCACACTTCCTGGGCCCACCCCACTTGGGCACTAAAGCAGGCAAGAGAAAGCTGAGAAGAAGGACCCAGGGAATAACTACTCCATCTCTGCTTGCCCCAGAGGAGCATGGAGGGACAAGGGGAATTTCATTTGCCACTACACCATGGGTGCAGGACAGGCGTTAGACCACAGTTGAGTATCCCCTTGAGACCTTCCCTGGCAGTTGAGTGGTCTCCCCCAAAAGCACTAAAATACCATGAGATCTCTATTCATCCCTGAAGCTAAGCGGGGTTAGGCCTGCTTCCATGTGGGATGGGGAGACCAAAGGAAAATATGGGTGCCTTAGGTACTCTTTGTTGTTTAGAATTGTATTTGTGTTCCTTTAGTTGTTCATGGACACTGCACATTGCTTTCATTAATTAG
Organism: Sciurus carolinensis; assembly: GCF_902686445.1. Lineage (NCBI taxonomy): Eukaryota > Metazoa > Chordata > Mammalia > Rodentia > Sciuridae > Sciurus > Sciurus carolinensis. The sequence continues at coordinate 88,378,023 of NC_062226.1, forward strand.
TCATTCCTTTCTTTATTTATTTATATGTGAAGCTAGGACGGGAACCTAGTGACTGATAGGTGCTAGACCAGCACTCCACCACTGAGCTCCAAAACCAGTTGTGTTCTATGATCTTGAACCTTCACCACACACACACCCTTCTTTGGGACTCCTCCAGGGCTATATACATTAGCCATGCTCCCACACCCCTGGGGCTCAAGTTGTGGCAGTCACCCTGACCTCTTCAGGCCATTCACTTATGCTGCTGGCCTTTAGGGAGATGGGCACCACCTTGCAGTCATTGTCCTGCAAATTGTCCCTGTCTTCTCCGGTCCCTACAGACCTGAGGCCCACCTCATGGCCCCTACCTCCCACTGCCAAGGCAACCTGCAGAGGTCTGGCTCTCCCCAAGGAGGTTAGGGCTCACCAGTGAAGAGGGAGGAGCCCACCCTGACCCAGGGCACCACTCTCCCTGTGTACCCTGTCCACCCCTCACCCACTCCACCTCCTGGGAGTGCTTGTAACTGCCAATACCCAGTAGTCAGGTGCATACATCACAAACCCCCAGATTCCTGCCCCACAGAGCATAGCCTGACCCACAGGGTTCCCTGTGGGCACTCTGCAGGCTTCTGGTGTGTGAAACCTGCTGAGGAGGAACATCTGGAGGCAGCTCTTATTCCACAACAAAGCACTCCCCTGTGTCACAGTGAGCTGAGACTGCCCCTAGACAGAGAGCATGACTGTCTCCCGGGACAGCTTGGGTCTTCCAACTGGGATACTGGGGACAGGCTCAAATCTCAGTGATCCAGCAAGCCTCAGGGTGAGATGGGTTTAGGTAGGTTAGGGAGGTTTTTGCTCCACTTCACTGTGTCCCACCCTATGTTTTAGCCACCACACTTCCTGGGCCTACTACATGAGCACACTGGAGCAGGTGATCTCTGTAAGCTCGGGCGGGCTCAGCGGGCTCAAAAGCGGGACCAAATGTAAACTCGGCGGGTCTTGGCTGGCACAGTTAGCAGCCAAATAAAATGGGACAGAAAAGTGGCCGAAGCAAGCTTTATTGGGATTTGGCTCTCGGGCGAAATTCCCAGACCCCCGGGGTATAGGGACCCGGAGAAAATCACATGTGGCCCTGACTGCCCAAGGGTTTTTATAGACTAGGATGGGAGGGGGTCTTGTTGAGTGACAGGTGGGTGTGAAGGGTCAGTGGAACTTTCCATCCACCTTGCTGTGAACTTTCTGGTCACCTTTGGTGGGCTGGTCTTTGTTCTGGCTGCTCAGCTTTGCCCCCTACAGTCACCTAATTTCTGACCTAACAATCTCTGTGTAGCACCACTGTTTTTTTGTTCCAGATAGCTTGTCTATTCTTGCCTGCTCAGCAATCTGGGTGGGGAGAAATTGACTCTAGACATTTGGGAAGAAAACCTGAAAGTTTACACTACTATCCTTTTGCTTATTAGGGAAACTGGTGAAATGTTTACTCCTTCTTTGTGTTGAGAAGAGCTGTGCTGGGTAACTGGATGATGCAGGCAAAGTGACACTGTACTTGCTTTTAGCACAGCATTTCTGCTGTTTTCTTCTAATCTGTTGCTGCGTATTAAGTACATTCCTGAGATTTTTGTTATTTTTATTTGTAAGTGGGTATCCTAAGTCTAGGAACTCCTTTTCTACCATATTACTGAATAAAGTAGGAAGAAGAGTAAATTATTTGTTTCCTGCTATTGATGATCCTATTCCTGCAACTGTTGTCAGGCAGGCTATGCCAGGGTACTGTCAACCCTGGTCTCACAGGTTCTCATCTATTGTTCAGCAACAAGGCTCTGTGACCTCCATAGGAACCCGGCACTGAGCTTGCTAGTCATTCCTGCCTGGGCCGAGTTTGACACACATTTTTCCTTTCTCTGATCCAGGGCATGAAGCCAAGGTGCTCACAGTCCACAGCTAATCACATAGCCCCGCCCCTGACGCACGGAAGCACAGCCAATTGAAGGGCCAACTGGTTGCGGTTTCCTGAATCATGGAAGAGGCAGCCAAGCAGTGGAGAAGGCCGCACCTTCATGTTCTCGAGGTCCTTCGTGTGCTGCAGGCTGTCTGGACTACCGCCACTTCAGCTCATGCATCTTTACTACCTTCTTGGTAGGCAGACCTGCTCTCTTCATCTCCATTCTGTATATAGTGAGGACACAGATGCTTCCAACCGTGGCCACTGGGCCTGCACCACAGCACTCCCAGTGGTCATCGTTGTTGGTCCCCCCTGCAGCCCCAGCTAGGAACTGAGTGGAGAACTGCAGGTAGGAAAGGCTGCAGTGTGCAGGGTGTGTGTGTGTGTGGGTGGGTGGGGGATTAGGCCATGAACGGAGAGATGTTAGGGAACCAGGAGGTGGGTGGGGTAGTGCAGCATATTCCACACTTCCACCTACTGCTGGGCAGAAGAGCCAGGTGGTGCCCACTAAAGTGCAGGGGGTGAAGCTTCCAGGAGCCAATCATCAACAGCCAGGTAGATCCTGTCACATGAGGGTGTTTGTCAGTATCGCTTAGCAACGACTGTTTTTGCCCTTGACAGATAGCTAATCACGGAACCACACCAAGATTGTTGGCTGATGTCTCCAGGATGTCTTCCACGTGTAGAAAGTTTCTTTATTACGATCTTGGGAGCAGACACTGTTGGAAAAATACACCAGGCTGCCAAAAATGGTGAAATTTGCAGGCTTAAAAATTTTTTTTTGAGTCAGAGATGTCATGTTGATGATACGGACCAAAAAAATAGGTAATAGGGTCTGGGACGTCAAGGGCTGAGCGGCAAGCAACCAACTGGGGAAAGCCGGACTGATGGAACAGAAGCCTGCACCATCCAGATTGTGCCAATGGGAACAGAGCAGGAGGGAGGCTAGTTTTCCTTTCACCAGGATGTTTGACTTTAAATACCCCATGGAGTCCTATAGTACATTTCATCTGTTGTTGTAGATATTACTACACATACATTTCTTACATATATATATTTTATTTCATATATGAAATTATAGGTTAATTTAGTTTTGGTTGTATCCTGTTGAAAATAGAAGAGAGCACATATAAAGGATTGTTACTCCTGCAAAAGTATTGCTTTATTTTATAAAAGTTTTGCTTTAAAATACTGAACTTCCCAACTATACTTATCTATTATTTAATTGTATTCAGTTATACTCATGAACTGAATACCTATTGCTGTGCTTGTAAAATGCAAAGCTCTTATGTAGTTGACATATTCTGCTATTTCTCATAACTCTTCCTTAAAAACTTAGTTTACCTGACCAGTTAATTAAAACTAAAGTGATAGAACTCAATTTCAAATGAAACAGTTCCTTCTTCTTTTCAGTCAGAAGGATTTTCGGAGGTAGGAAATTGTAAACTTCCCTTCTGAAAAGTTAAGACAGTATTAAATACTGAACATTTGAAATACCTGATTTACATATATCCTACATAGCTAAATACTGAATGAATTTAACCATACTAATTCATTTGAGTCCTTTAAGTTACTTGAAAAAAATAAGAAAAGCATGGATTCCTTAGTTTTCACTTTGTTTTTTGCTGTTATTATTCAGCCTACTTTACTTATAGTACTTTAAAGAACTGAAATGAATTTAAATGCTATCCATATGACTAGAACTGCCATAAATCTATTGTTTATCTTACATTTCACTTAAGGTAAGACACCATGGATTATGATGGTCCTTTATTTTGTGTATGAAGAAAAAATTAAATGCTGCCAATTACAGTTGTAATGCAGCCTGAATTATTAGTGGCATTCCAGTGTCAGTGATGTTAAAATGATAGTAAAAATGCATCTAAGACTCATTGAAATGCATAGTTTTTAAAAGGTATCTGTAAAGTCACTATAATGATATTATTATATTAATTGAAATACTCTTTGTTGATTAGTCGTAATAGTAATAATCACAATAGCTATCAATTATTGAGCTGTTGCTTGTGCTGGAAACTCTTCAGGTATTTTGCCTAGATTTTTAATTAAGCATCACAGTAGTATCCTGGGAGATAATTACTTATTTTAATCCTGACTTTAATGGTGAGGAAACTGAGGGTTAGGAAGGCTGTAGGACAAGTAGTGGGTCACAAAGTTTAAAGTAGAATTCAAATAAAATATTAACTAAATCCCAGGGCCATTTTCTTTCTAGGCAAATGAGCTGCTCTCTTCGGGGATGTGGTTCTGTGGTACAACTTCTACCTCTCCATGACTGGGTTCTATCCCCAGCACCACAGATACAAAATACATAAATATAAGTAAAACCAATGGGACTAGGCACAGTGGAACATGCCCATAATTCCAATGAGTTGAGATGGTGAGGCAAGAGCACTGGAAGTTCAGAGCCAGGCTGGGCAACTTAGTGAGACCCTGCCTCAAATTAAAAAAAAATAAAAAGGGCTTAGTATATGGCTCAGGAATTGAGTGCTTCTGAGTGCAATTCCCAGAAGAAATATAAAAAGAACAAGAAATAAAAAACGAAAGAATAAATGAAATAGGCTGTTTCATTCACTAATTTAGTAAGTAATAACTTCTAGTAAATATTTTACTTTCTTCAAAAGAAAATAGAGGAATCACATGCTATTTAATGCTTACAATTGCATGAATAGTTGTATATTTCAAAAGGTGCCTTATGAACTAATAAAGCCTCTTATTTGCATAGGACCATTCTGCATTATGCATGTGCTTATGGAAGAGCAGCAGTGGTGGTTCTCCTGGTGCAGAGGAAATGCACCATCCACCTCTGTGACAGTGATAGCAACACACCATTGATGAAGGCAGATGTAGCTTAGGGTTTCTGGAGGAAATGAATTTGACTGAAATACTTAGAAGACAAACTGATTCATGTCGATCAGATATAACTAATTAGTAAGACTTGTGAAATATTTTTCGTGGATTCCCCAAATTTACAGTCCATTTCTTGTTATAAAACCTATAGGCCCTACAATATCCAGAGGAAGAATGTGCAGTAATACTTTTAGAAAATGGTGCCAATCCCAGTGTTCAGAACCACAAGGGCAAAACTTCCCTGCATTGTGCTTCTTTTATAAAAACACTTCATTAGCAACAAAGCTGTTCTCACTGAATGCAAATATCAAAGGGAAAAACACGGTATACAACAATCATCATTATTTCCAAAATATTTGAAAATTTTTAAAAAAATTAACAGTGTTGTGTGTTAACAAATGTTGATTGTAAGCAGGGTTTTCTTGATTAGAATAGTAGCAAATGTTGAAAGTGCTCTCCTCCTCCTACTCCTCTTCCTGTTCCTTCTTTTGTAGCTCATGTGTGCATTTAGTTTGCCTCCATGAACTGAGTTCCCATTTCAAATTCAGGAGACTCATGAGAAATCTAAACTTCATGCTTCTCTTAAGGAACCTGATGTGGTCCCTTTGAGCCATATTACTATGGGGTGTGGTGTGCAGAGCATGCCTCCCACATTGCTGGGCATAGGTGTTCTCCAGTTTGCTGCTGGCAAAATGCAGCATGCACTCTGATCACCTATTTTCCTCTTTAGATGAGTTTACACCTCATTTTTTATAGCATATTTTGATAAAGATTTCATGGTGGTTTCTATTAATTTACAATATGACCTACATAATGTATTATGAATCTCTTTGAAATGGAATTAAATTTTAGAATTTAGAAATTGGCATTTTAATGTTTTCTTTCTATATACTATAAAATTTATGTTCCCATTGGAATTTTGTAAGCCTGATTCGGTTACACATTGCTAGAAGTGGATAAATTATGGATGAAACAAGATATATTTTGTATTATTCTTCCTCTTTGTTCCTTAAAAATGCAAGTGGTTTAGTCTTTCATGACACTAAAAATAGTTTGTATAGATCAGCATAAAACTGTTGATACATAAAATTTGTGACTTACTTTTTGCCTAAAATTATAAATAAATTTTGGTAGCAATTAAAGGGGAACCAGAGTAAAAAATAATTTTGATTAGATTAGCATTATGTTACCAGGGTTATCATTACAAGTGAGAATACATTTTAAATATTATTTTATTAGAGATTATAGTGATACATGGTAGTTGGGTTCATCCCAACAAAGTCATGCATGCATGGTAGTCCTATTCATTTCATGATCCCCTTTTCCCTCCTGTCCTACCTCTCCTCCTCCATTCTCCTACATCTGTTCTCCTAGATTTCCTTTCACTTGTTTGTTTATTTACATTTGTTTATTTTTAGTTATACATAAAGGTAGCAATTTCCTGTGTCTGTATTTATATGTTTACAAAACATGATTTTTAAAGAATTTATTCTTTATTGCCTCCCCTTTCCCATTCTGCCTCTCAAACTCCTTCTTCACTAATGATCTTCCCAACATCTTTTGCTATTCCGTTCTTTCCTCCTCTTTTTCATTATTTTACTCTAGTTTACATATATGAGATAAACATTTGACCTTTGGATTTCTTAGTTTGACTTATTTCATTTAGCATGTTTCGCATTTCCACCCATTTACCAGCAAATGTATTTTTTTTTTTGGGTGCTGGGTATCGAACCCAGGGCCTTGTGCTTGCAAGGCAAGCACTCTACCGACTGAGCTATCTTCCCAGTCCCCAGCAAATGTCTTAATTTATTCTTCTTGATGGCTGAGTAAAACTCCATTGTATCTACATGACAATTTCATAATCCTTTAATCTATTGACAAGCATCTGGGTTGATTTCATAAATTAGCTATTATAAATCATGCTACTAAAAACACTTATGTGACTGTATTAATCTACTAGGCAAATTTTATTTTAGTCATTTTGGGAAAATACTAAGTGTGGAATAACTGGTTCATATGTTGGTTCCATTACTAGTTTTTTGAGGAATTTCCAAACTGCTTTCCAGAGTGGTTGTATGAGTTTGCAGTCCCACCAGCAAAGTACAGTTATTCCTTTTCCCCCACATCGTCACCAGCACGTATTATTGTTTGCATTCTTGATCATTGCTATTCTGGTTGGAGTAAGATGGAATGTTAGTGTAGTTTTGACTTGCTTTACCCTAATTGCTAGAGATGTAGAAGAGTTTTTCATGTATTTGTTGCACATTTGTGTTTCTTTTGAGAAACGTCTATTTAGTTCTTTTGCCCATTCATTGATTGGATTTTTTTATAAGTTTTTTTTGTGTTGATTATTTCTGTTTTTTAATCCTCTATCAATGGAATAGCTGGCAAAGATTTTCTCCATTTATGTAGGAAGAATTTATTTTTTTGTTGAGCTTTCTGACATCTAAGATAAATATCTTTCATTTCATGATAAGAGAAGACACAGGGACCAATTAAGAAAAAGCAACATAGTTTACTCAAAGTCTATCTCTTTTTATTCAGAGCCCATTATCTTTGTGACACTTTTGGAGCAGGAATGCCTGATATTGCAATGTATCTGGGAATTCTGATTCCATAAATAGAAGAGAATCAAGAGGAGTTGTACAATAAGGAGGAAACTTCCATGTTATTGGAAAGCTCTCAGAACTATATCCCTGCAACTTGAATTCTTCACATGAATGTTTGCTGTGAAAAATCAATGCCAAATAGGTGTTAAGAAATGGTAAAGCTATTTCTGTAATACTGGAGATGCAATGCATAGTTTTGTAAAATTTCTCTAACAGAGAAACAAGGAATCTTTCTAATGAGGCTTGTTATTTCTGGAAAAGTGTAGACATTCAGAATATCATTGATAACACTCTGCTTGTGAGTTGAAAATTTGACTCATTAAATAAATATAATATTTAAATCCTTTATACTAATTAATATATTTTAGGGAATGGGGTTACTGAGATAAAAGACACAGTTCATGTCCTTAAGAAGCTCTTGGTTTAGATTGAGGAGGGGTTACATAACTCCAAGGTACCATGATGAATGTTGTGACAGAGCAAAGTTCCATGGAAAGGGTAAATGTTTGAAGCAAACTTGGAAAATGACTGGAGTTCATATGGCCACTCTAGGCAGAGGAGAGGCCTTTCAAAATGAAAGAGCAGCACATGTAGAAGCAGAGTGGGATGAGAAGGGAGAAACCCCTCTTAATTTACATTATCCATTATATGCTTATGTTCATACAGTACTTTGTAAGATTAAGTTCAATTGAGATGTGGTAATTTTGCGAATAAACTATTTTTGTTATTTTTCAGCATGACCAAACACCACTTTTATTTGCCTTAAAGAAAAGCAAACAGAAGAAGATAGAATTTTTTATAGAGAATAAAGGAAATATACATGCAGTTAATGATAAGGGAAAGTATAGTACTTTATTTTTTTACAGCTTAATATTATAGTAACAGTCAAGTCAAAAATATTAAATTAATAGGAATGACATAATCATTGGAATAGATTGCAATATACGAACATAAACTACAATTAGGTAGAAAAGCAATTATTAAAACTGAGCAAAACAAATAATTATACCCTTATGATTATTGGGTGATGTTTGTTACTTGATTTTGTTGATCCCATTATCTTGTGATAGCTAAAGATTTCCTATTAGTTTTATAAAATATGGACTTTGAGTTTGCTTTTTTTATTCAGCATTGAACTTTTAAAACTTTTTATTATATTTTAACTTCTTCAGGTATAGTTTCCTTTTGGAAATGCTTTGTTGAGAATAAATTGAAAATAATTGTATCTTTTGATGTCTGTTTGCTTTAAATTGTTTTCTTTGTAGAATATTGGTTTTAGATTATTCCTGAGTTTTAACTGACATTGAGAGATGCTGTCCATTTCTAATGTATTTTGATGATTGCATTTTTAATTGGTCTTGGCAAAGGACAGGAAATAGATTTAAAGGAAAATAAAGGAAAATATTTCCTTTAATGTTGATAAGATACAGCTGGGTGATGAAAAAAAAAAAAGAAATTAGCTTTAGATTCACACATGACTGGGTTGCATTCCTAGCTTTCCTAGTTGCAAAATGCATCACATTGGAAACAATACTTATGACTAAATATGTTTCCTAATAGGAAAAAGAGGATAACATATACTTGAAAACTGGTTGTGATATATATATATATATATATATATATATATATAGCATTGATTTCAGTGCCTAGCATATGCTTCTCATAGTGATGACTGAAACAATGATAACTATTATTATCACCAGTATTGTTATTATTTTAAGCCTACAAATAGCTTTTTTTATTGATTGACCATTAGCTAGCTGTGAGTTACAATATATTGATCACAAAAGGAAGGAAATGGAACTTTTTTCATTAAAATCCTTACCAACTTCAGAAGACCTCATTATAGTTTAATGTCCATTGAAATACCTAAGGTTGAAGTTATTGCTCTTATTTTAGAACACTGCTCATGTTTGCTGTGGAACATAAATCAACAAAAATAGTTAAGCTGCTTCTTCAGTGTGGTATTAATGTCTCTGCTTCAGATAAATGTGGACGGAGTGCATTATCTTATGCCATTGCTAGTGTTAATACTGGGTACATATTTATATTAAAATATTAATGAAGATTAAATGTAGATTCACAATAATTACAACTATTGCATCTTACACATAAGGTGAGATTTTATAGTACAGCTATGTATGAAACAGTCGTGAGTTAGGACAGGTCATCAGTCAGAAACGCTTCAAAAGTCTAGATAAGAAGTAGTGATGAGCCTTCCATGGGACGATCCAAGATGGCGGACTAGAGGGTGACTGCATCTCCTGTCGCTCCAGACAGGACTCAAGAAGGGGAGGTACTGAGAGACTCGGACTAAAATAGAACCATGGGGTGAGTCTCCCCCACTTGGTGAAGCTTGGCATGGGTGGCAGGCCCAGATAGGGGTGGCTTCTCAAGCAGGGCAGGGCAGCTAGAGTCTTCCCCAGGTAGCCCTGCTACCTCTGGCGGTGGGCTCCTCCCACACAGCCAGCTTCTTGGAGCAGGCCCCCAGTGAGAGCCTTTTTGCACAGAACCAGCTCCGAGTCCCGGAGCCAGTGGTGAGCTCCGGCCCGCAGGCAGTTTCAGGGACCAGGACAGGGCAGCCAGGGACTTCCCCAAGTAACCCTGCCCCCTCCGACAGCAGGTGCCTTTCAAGGCTAGCTTCTTGGAGCAGACCGCCCAGTGAGAGCCTTTCTACACACACCCAGTCACAAGTCAAGGAGCCAACAGAGAGCTCCGGCCTGCAGGCAGGTTCAGGGACCAGGATAGGGCAGCCAGGGACTTCCCCAAGCAGCCCTGCTCCATCCAGTGGCAGGCTTCTTTCACGGCCAGCTTCTGGGATCAGACTGCCCAGTGAGAGCCTTTCCACACAGAGCCAGCTCCAAGACCTGGAACCAGTAGCGGGCTAGGGGCAGCTTTCTTCAGAAGCACTGCATTATCAAGTTCCTCCAAGATTTTCAGGCTGCTGAAGTCTGGGAGATGATATACTGGAAATCTACAGTGACACTATAAACCAATAGAGGAAATCTGCAATATCTCAGAGTCCCACTGACATCTGACCAATATGAGAAAACAAGGGAAGAAAATGTCCCAAACAAACCTAGATACTACATCAATAAAACCCAATGACAGCACAGCAGAAGAAATGTCAGAAAGGGAGTTCAGAATGTACGTAATTAAAACAATCAGAAAAGCAAATGAGGAGATGAAAGAGCAAATGCAGGCATTGAAGGAGGAGATAAAAGAGCAAATGCAGGCATTAAATGATCGCACCAATCAACAGTTAAAAGAGCAAATATGGGAAGCAAGAGATCATTTCAATAAAGAGTTAGAGATACTGAAAAAAAAACAAACTGAAATACTTGAAATGAAGGAAACAATAAACCAAGTTAAAAACTCCATAGAAAGCATAACCAATAGAATGGAGCACCTGGAAGACAGAACCTCAGACATTGAAGACAAATTATTTAATCTTGAAAGCAAAGTTGGCCAAACAGAAAAGATGGTAAGAAATCATGAACAGAATCTACAAGAATTATGGGATATCATGAAAAGGCCAAATTTAAGAATTATTGGGATTGAGGAAGGCTTAGAGAAACAAACCAAAGGAATGAACAATCTATTCAATGAAATAATATCAGAAAATTTCCCAAATCTGAAGAATGAAATGGAAAACCAAATACAAGAGGCTTATAGAACCCCAAACATACAAAATTACAACAGACCCACACCAAGGCACATTATTATGAAAATACCTAACATACAAAATAAAGACAGAATTTTAAAGGCCGCGAGAGAAAAGAATCAAATTACATTCAGAGGGAAACCAATAAGAATATCAGCAGATTTTTCAATCCAGACCCTAAAAGCCAGAAGGGCCTGGAACAACATTTACCAAGCCCTGAAAGAAAACGGATGCCAACCAAGAATCTTATACCCAGCAAAACTTACCTTCAAATTTGACGATGAAATAAGATCCTTCCATGATAAACAAAAGCTAAAGGAATTTACAAAAAGAAAGCCAGCATTACAGAACATTCTCAGCAAAATATTCCATGAGGAAGAGATGAAAAACAACGATGCAAATCAGCAACAGGAGGCGCTGATTAGCCAAATAAAGGAGAAACCAAATCATTTCAAAAACAAATATGCGTCAATTGACTGGGAATACAAATCATATCACAATAATAACCCTGAATGTCAATGGCCTGAATTCATCAATCAAAAGACACAGACTGGCAGATTGGATAAAAAGAAAAATCCAACAATATGCTGCCTGCAAGAGACTCATCTCATAGAAAGAGACACCCATAGACTAAAGGTGAAAGGATGGGGAAAAACATACCATGCACACAGACACAGCAAAAAAGCTGGAGTATCCATCCTCATTTCAGATAATGTGGACTTCAAACCAAAACTAGTCAGAAGGGATAAAGAAGGACATTACATGCTGCTTAAGGGAAGCATAAATCAGCAAGACATAACAATCATAAATATCTATGCCCCGAACATTGGCTCATCCACGTAAGTCAAACAAATCCTTCTCAATTCCAGAAATCAAATAGACCACAACACAATAATACTAGGCGATTTTAACACACCTCTCTCACCACTGGATAGATCGTCCAAACAAAAATTGAATGAAGAAACTATAGATCTCAACAACACAATCAACAATTTAGACTTAACGGACATATATAGAATATACCATCCAACAAAGAACGAATACACTTTCTTCTCAGCAGCACATGGATCCTTCTCTAAAATAGACCATATTTTATGCCACAAAGCTACTGCTAGCAAATACAAGAAGATAGAGATACTACCTTGTACTCTATCAGATCATAATGGATTGAAATTAGAAATAAATGACAGAACAAAAAACAGAAAATTCTCCAATACCTGGAGATTAAATAATACACTATTATACGATGAATGGATAACAGAAGACATCAGGAGGGAAATAAAAAAATTCTTAGAAGTAAACAAGAACAAAGACACATCATATCAAAATCTCTGGGACACTATGAAAGCAGTACTTAGAGGAAGTACTGCTTTCATGGGGTGCATTCAAAAAAAGAAGTAGAAATCAACAAATAAACGACTTAACACTACAGCTCAAAGCACTAGAAAAAGAAGAGCAGACCAATTCCAAAAGTAGTAGAAGACAGGAAATAGTTAAAATCAGAGCAGAAATCAATGAAATTGAAACAAAAGGAACAATCAGAAAAATTAACAAAATAAATAGTTGGTTCTTTGAAAAAATAAAAAAAATTGATAAACCCTTAGCCACACTAACAAAGAGAAAGAGGGAGAAAACTCAAATTACTAAAATTCGGAATGAACAAGGAAACATCACAACAGACACAAGTGAAATACAAAACATAATTAGAAGCTATTTTGAAAATCTATACTCCAACAAAACAGAAAACCTCGAAGACATCAACAAATTTCTAGAGACATATGAATTACCTAAACTGAACGAGGAGGACATACACAACTTAAATAAACCAATTTCAAGCAATGAAATAGAAGAGGTCATCAAAAGCCTACCAACAAAGAAAAGTCCAGGACCAGATGGGTTCTCAGCCAAGTTCTACAAAACCTTTAAAGAAGAGCTCATTCCAATACTCCTCAAACTATTCCATGAAATAGAAGAGGAGGGAACCCTCCCAAACTCGTTCTATGAAGCCAATATCACCCTGATACCTAAACCAGACAGAGACACATCGAGGAAAGAAAATTTCAGACCAATATCCTTAATGAACATCGACGCAAAAATTCTCAACAATATTTTAGCAAATCGCATAGAAATATATATTAAAAAGATAGTGCACCATGATCAAGTGGGTTTTATCCCAGGGATGCAAGGTTGGTTCGACATCCAGAAATCAATAAATGTCATTCACCATATCAACAGACTTAAAGTTAAGAATCACATGATTATTTCAATAGATGCAGAAAAAGCATTTGATAAAATACAGCATCCCTTCATGCTCAAAACACTAGAAAAAATTGGGGAAGTGGGAACATTCCTTAACATTATAAAGGCCATCTACGCTAAGCCCATGGCTAATATCATTCTAAATGGTGAAAAACTGAAAGCGTTCCCCCTAAAAACTGGAACAAGGCAGGGATGCCCTCTTTCACCGCTTCTATTCAACATCATCCTTGAGACTCTAGCCAGAGCAATCAGACAAACCAAAGAAATTAAAGGGATACAAATAGGAAAAGAAGAACTCAAACTATCCCTGTTCGCTGATGACATGATTATATATTTAGAGGAACCTGGAAATTCCACCAGAAAACTTTTAGAACTCATAAGTGAATTCAGTAAAGTAGCAGGTTACAAGATCAATGCTCATAAATCCAATGCATTTTTATACATAAGTGATGAATCTTCAGAAAGGGAAATTAGGAAAACTACCCCATTCACAATAGCCTCAAAAAAAATAAAATACTTGGGAATCAATCTCACAAAAGAGGTGAAAGACCTCTACAATGAGAACTACAGAACACTAAAGAAAGAAATTCAAGAAAACCTTAGAAGATGGAAAGATCTCCCATGTTCCTGGATAGGCAGAATTAATATTGTCAAAATGCCTATACTACCTAAAGTGCTATACAGATTCAATGCAATTCCAATTAAAATCCCAATGATGTACCTTGCAGAAATGGAGCAAGCAATTATGAAATTCATCTGGAAGAATAAAAAACCTAGAATAGCTAAAGCAATCCTCAGTAGCAAGAGCGAAGCAGGGGGTATTGCAATACCAGATCTTCAACTCTACTACAAAGCAGTAGTAACAAAAACGGCATGGTATTGGTACCAAAATAGACAGGTAGATCAATGGTACAGAATAGAGGACATGGACACAAACCCAAATAAATACAATTTTCTCATACTAGACAAAGGTTCCAAAAATATGCAATGTAGGAAAGATAGCCTCTTCAACAAATGGTGCTGGGAAAACTGGAAAACCATATGCAATAGAATGAAATTAAACCCCTATCTCTCACCCTACACAAAACTCAACTCAAAATGAATCAAGGACCTCGGAATCAGACCAGAGACCCTGCATCTTATAGAAGAAAAAGTAGGTCCAGAACTTCAACATGTCGGCTTAGGACCAGACTTCCTCAACAGGACTCCCATAGCACAAGAAATAAAAGCAAGAATCAACAACTGGGATATATTCAAACTAAAAAGCTTTCTCTCAGCAAAGGAAACTATCAGTAATGTGAAGAGAGAGCCTACAGAGTGGGAGAATATCTTTGCCAACCATACTTCAAATAGAGCACTAATTTCCAGAATCTATAAAGAACTCAAAAAACTCTACACCAAGAATACAAATAATCCAATCAACAAATGGTCTAAGGAAATGAACAGACACTTCACAGAAGAAGATGTACAATTAATCAACAGATATATGAAAAAATGTTCAACATCCCTAGTAATAAGGGAAATGCAAATCAAAACTACCCTAAGATTTCATCTCACCCCAATTAGAATGGCGATTATCAAGAATACAAGCAACAATAGGTGTTGGCGAGGATGTGGTGAAAAAGGAACACTAATACATTGCTGGTGGGGTTGCAAATTAGTGCAGCCACTCTGGAAAGCAGTGTGGAGATTCCTCAGAAAGCTTGGAATGGAAACACCATTTGACCCAGCTATCCCACTCCTTGGTCTATACCCAAAGGACTTAAAATCAGCATACTACAGAGATACAGCCACATCAATGTTCATTGCTGCTCAATTCACTGTAACCAGATTGTGGAACCAACCTAGATGTCCTTCAGTTGATGAATGGATAAAGAAACTGTGTCATATATATACAATGGAATATTACTCCGCAATGAAGGATGATAAAATTATGGCATTTGTAGGCAAATGGACGAAATTGGAGAATATCATGCTAAGTGAGATAAGCCAATCTCAAAAAACTAAAGGACGAATGATCTCGCTGATAAGCCGATGAGGACATATAATGGGGGGTGGGGGGGTTAGCATTAGGTTTAGGGTTAGGTTTAGGGTTAGGGATAAGGAGAGCGGTAAGAATGAAGGAAAGAAGGACTGTATAGAGGGAAAAGAGGGGTGGGAGGGGTGGGGGGGAAGGGAAAAAAATAAACATCATTGCCCTATGTAAACGAAAAAAAAATATATATATACCCCCAAAAAATAAATAAATAAATAAAATGAATGCATATAGGCTCTTTATTTCAATATATATGCATTTGTGCAATTCTTGGCCATAATACTATATATGCAGAAATGTAAGGTGAAAGGAACTGGGAAAAATCCTAATTCTATTCTGTTTGCCCAATCCCCATAAACATGGTCTTAATATGAAAAAAAAAAAAAAAAAAGGTTAAGGAAGAAGAAGGCAGGAGATCTACATATGGAACTATTTAATGAAACTTAAGTTCAACTTTTTGCTATTTACATGTTAATTTATCAGAGTTATGTATTTTTCCCTAAGTACCTATTTTCTCATTTGTGAAATATAAATAAAAGTACATACCATAAAAAAAAAAAAGCAGTTAACCTATAATGTGTCAGAATGTGCCCAGAGTGTAGTTATAGCAACACTGGATACATAGGGTTTAAGTTGTAAACTTTCAAAATCATTAAACTTGTTCATGTTTTCATGTACTGGAATGCTTAGAAGCAATGTGGTCAAAATGTAGCAATATGAATTATAAAACTTCAAAAATACTTAACTAAAAGTCTAATAGACCAGATTACATATAGGAGAAAACTAAGGGAAGAAATCTTGATAGTTTGCTTCGAGATGTAAAATGCAAAGTTAGGGTGAAAAAGAAACTTCTAAATAACTTATTTCCAAAATAAGTTCATTTCCTAACATTACTTCCCCAAATTATATTGTCTAGTTACCTTTTGCATTCTACTGATCTCATGAACCTGTCTCAAAATTTTGCAGTAAAGATAAATTAAGGAGATTAGGTTGCTTTTTTCAGTCTAGGATTTGACATACTTTTGGAATTTGGATTCTTCTATATGAAATTGCTTATATTCTTCCAGTCTTATTTCTTAGAATTTTCAGTTTAGATTCCAGATTGCTAATTTTGAGTTCCATCTGACTTCTTATTATAGCAAAATTAGTTCTTTTAAGTGCTCTGAAATTTCTGAAGCTGCTGCTTGTCTAAAAAAATGAATAGAACATATTTTAAACAGTATAACACAAATAATTATTATATATTTATTTTGTTTAGTTCTGAGTCAAAAATTCAGAGAACAATTTTAAATGTGTGGAAGAAAGATGCTAGACTTCAAACTTTTGTCATCTGTATCAATTACATTAAATCTGAACTAAAAGTAATTGAGTTCTTCCTTTCCTCCTCTTCCTGCTCTTCCTCCTCCTCCTCCTTTTTTTCTACTTGTCTCCTTCTCCCTCTCCTTTTTCTTTCTGTTGGGGATGGAACCCAGGGCCTTGCACAGGCTAGGAAAGCTATCTACCATTGAACTATAGTCTCAGCCATGAATCATTCTTATGTTAGTACTCAGATAATCTGATAATTTAAAGAATAATAGAATCAATTCAAAATATGAAAATTAAAATTTTTAACCTAACAATTCAAAAGTATATGATATATCTGCATCACATTTTTCTCTTTTTCTCCTCATAGTCTTATATATGCCCACTATTATTAAATATTGAATAAAGATCTGATGAAAATTATTACTTAGATCAAGTTAATTAAAGAATGATGTAAACCAAGGAATTGGGGGCATCAAAAGACTTCTTCCTCTTAGAAATCTACAAAACAACTTTCTTCAAGAGATAGAGAGTACACACATACAACATATATATTCAAAATATAATTTGGAGTGAAATAAATTAAAACATATTACAGATAAATAAGGTAACCTGTAAAAATAGAGATACCAGTTTTTGCTTCTCCTCTAAATTCCATCTGGCTCATCATTCATTGTCACATTCCCACCATACTCCTTGGCCTTGTTCCACTCTCTTGCTCTGCATGTGCCTTTGGAAATTTACTACATCTTCTTGCACCTTCTTTTGATCCCTGTCTTATTAGGTCTATTTTGTATACTTTTCAAATAAAATGAGTTCTTGGTAAAAAATTGATGGTTTGCTTCCTTATATAAATGTTTTGAAGATGGCATGTCCATCACTGTAGTAAGATCATCCATCTACATGAATAAAATAATAGAGTATGAAAATAGAATAGGATGCTGAAAATATTCAACTGCATGAGTAGAGCAGATTAAGTAGATTAAGGACATATTAGCTTTTCAGTTGTTCAAGTGTTACAGATCTATAAATCCCTATTTAACTATGCAATTTATGTTGGGGCAAATCTAGATTTTTTTCCCATAATCACATAAATGTGAACATTCCACAGGTGAATTTGCTACTGGATTAAATAAACATAATTTTATATTTAATCACATAAATATAGTTAGAATAAAAATGTTGACAGGTCAATATATTAACAAAATTATTGGTATGATATAAACAACTATTTTTGTGAAAAAACTGTTAGGCCAAAATATTCTGCATTTATTCAAGAATAGGTATTGTGAATATCTGATATTACTCTCACCTTAGGTGAATTTATATTTCAACAAAATAATCACCATGCAAAATTGTGCAATGTAAACATAAAATTAAAGGCTAAATGTTTGTGTAAAAACACCAAAAAGAATAAGGTTTATGAAAGAAAAGTCAGAGAATGTGAATGAAAAATGAAAATTTATTTTTATGTGATCTCTGAATAAATGAGACCAAATGAGTAAAAACAGAAAGGACAGTATGAATAAGGCAGAGAGATGGTAAAATCAGCACAATTATTGAAGATCACCAAGAGGAAGAAGAATAAGAACATGTCCACACTTTAACTTGTAAATTTATGTTCCCAGTCATGTAGTACTAGTAGTCAAGATATAAAAAGCATTTTAAGGTTCATCAACTGATGACTGGCTAAGTGATATAGACATGAAATAGAATCCTACTGGACAACAGATAGAAATGCAGTAGTGATACATGCTACATAGATGATCCTTGGAAGCAGAATGCTAAGTCAAAGAAATTGGTCAAAAAGGACATAGCAATGTATAAATCTACTTGTATGAAATATCCATTACAGAGAAATTATAGAGTTGAAACTATAAACCAACTTCCTCAAAAAGACTTGTAAAGTGCAAGAAGTAAAATCAAGAATCAATAACTGGGATGGTATCAAACTAAAAAGCTGCTTCACAGCAAAGAAAATCATCAAGAATGTGAACAGAGAGCCTGCAGAATGGGAGAAAATCTTTGCCAATGGCACCTCAGATACAGCATTATTTTCCAGAATATATAAAAGAACTCAAAAAACACCAAAAAAACAAAAAAAACAAAAATAGCCCAATCGATATATGTGCAAAGGAACTAAACAGCCACTTCATAGAAGATACAAGAATGGTCAACAAATATGTGAAAATTGTTCAACATCTCTAGCAATTAGAGAAATGCAAATTAAAACTACACTGAGATTCCATCTCACTCCAGCCATAATGATGATTATCAAGAAAACAAGTAAGAACAAATGTTGGTGAGGATGCGGGAAAAGGGTACACCCATACATGACTGGTAGGACTGCAAATTGGTGCAATCACTCTGGAAAGCAGTATGCAGATTCCTCAGAAAACTTGGAATGGAACCACCATTTGACTCAGCAATCCCACTCCTCAGTATATGCTCAAAGGACTGAAAATCAGCAAACTATAGTGACACAGTCACATCAATATTTATAGCAGCTCAATTCACAATAACTGAACTATGGTACCAACCTAGCTCTTCAACAGATGAATGGATAAAGAAAATGAGTCATATATGCACATGGAATAGTATTCCACCATAAAGAAGAATGAAATTATGGCATGTGCCAGTAAATGGATGGGATTGGAGACTTTCATGCTAAGAGAAGTAAGCTAATCAACCCCCACAAAAAAAGACAATGTTCTCTCTGATATGTGGATGCTAACACATAATAAAGGTGGGGGAAGGAAGAATAGAAACTCATTGGATCAGACAAAAGGGAATAAAGGAATGGGAGGGGGAATAGGAATAAGAAAGATTGTAGAATAAATTGGACATAATTTTCCTGTGTTCACATATGAATAAGTAACCAGTGTAACTCCATATTATGTACAACCATAGAAATGTGAAGTTATAATTCACACATGTATAATATGTCAAAATACAGTTTTCTCTCCTGTATATCTAAGAAGAAAAAAGAAAGAAATGCAAATTATTTTTGTTTACATTAATAAATTATTAAAAAATAGATTGGTGGTTTTCTAGGACTTGGAAAGATGGAAGGACCAGAGCAATGATAGCCCAGGAGTTCTGGGTTTCTTTTCAAGAACATGAAAATGTTCTAAAATTGTGTCATTGGTTATTAAACTATATTAATATACTAAAAGACACTAAATTTTACCTTTTAAATGGGTAAACTGGGCAGCATGTGCCTTATTATGCCATAACATTGCCTCCTAAGACACCTGCTGAAAGAACTTAGATAACATTTTCATTATCTTGTTTGGATATCAGTACCAGACACAATACAAATATTTATATGATTTCATAATATATCTCAAATGAAAGAAAAAATCAAGAAAAAGTCTAATTTTTCTAATAATTAAAAAAATCTAAAACATACACATACTTTGAGAAAAGCATAAAAGCCTTTCTGTACAAGTTCTTTTTAAAATTCATTTAATAATTACATGCAGATTCTGTATACATGCACAAAAATGAAGGTAAAAAATAACGCAATTCCCTGAAACAGTCTATCAAATGGTACCTCTGATTTAATTTTTTTTGACTCACCATGGCAATAGAGATAGCATTAAAAACTGCTGGTTTACCGAAAAAAGTCTCAGCTTTCCTTAGGTTAGATATCTTAAGAAAAGATGTATGACATTATAAGAAAAAAAATTCAAAATAAAAGTTTGAGTTTAAGAAATAAGTGCAGTATAAAGATCACAAAATTGTAATGAAATCAATTATAATGAAAATATGAAGAATGCTGTTAACTAAAATTAGTATCGCAGAACAATTCTTATTATTCAAGTAGGTATAGATTTACAGTTGATATGTTCAATTTTGTACATACTTGACTTGTGATTTGTCCTCATGTCTTCTTTAAATCCTGTTTTTTAACTTCTAAATTCATGTGAAAATGTGACAGATCTTTCTTCTAGTGAAGACTCTAATGCAGATTATAATTTTGGGGTACCAGTCAGCTCTTTTTCAAGATTTCTCACAACTACCTGGTGAGATATTTCTGTTACTTATTTTGTTAATCAGTTCATTTTAAAAATACATTAATAATATTTCATAATGATATTTATTCTGAAAAATATCACCACACACACCAGGGTATCCTCTTTTTCACATGTGTATATACTCCTGTTTATTTCTGAATTCCATTAAGGAAACAGAAGGTTCTGTACTCCTGCCTCAACACTATCACATTCCTTAGACATTCCTTAGATCCAGCCCTCTATCTCTATGAATTGCTCTTGATAAAGTTGCAATGCTTAGCAACCTACTGAATTCTCAAACAGAAATGGTTACACAGGTCTCACTGGTGGTGGTGAATTCTACAGAGGTTATTGTCTCTCTCTTTTATTAGAGGCTCAAATTGTTACCTGAAATCCTCACATATTCAAACCTTTGCTAAAATAATTACATTATAGTTTCACAAAGAATAAAGGAGACCCTAGGTAATCTGGTCACCACCTCACTATCTGTCCTCAGTTCCTAGAAATTACACTGGTTCTTATACCACTACTGCTGTACATAAATCCTGCCCCTTTCATTAGTCCGGATATGTGGGATCAGTACCAAATTAATGAAATGTAGATGGCTACAATTATCTTCATAGGGAAAAAGGTTATATAATTTTCAGAATAGCAATTGAGCCTTGAAAAGAAGAAAACGATGAGCAAGTTATTATGGATATATGCAATAAATTACAGATGATATCAACTATGGTTTTGCTGCAATTCACCACATTTGTCCCAAGTTGCAATAAAGACAGATAGATGCTTTTAAAGAAGTTGAGAGGTCATAAAGATAAAACTTACCAGGACAGTTATTTTCAGATTTAATTTGAATTGACATGAATAAAAATAAATTTACCTACTAAAATATATAAAATTATAGTGAAGAAAATCTATTACAAAATAAAGCATCTACATTTCAGTTCAGCTGGGAAATCTGGAATGAACTGTCAAAGGAACTAGCTTAACTGAAACTATGTCAAGCATTTTCATTTGCCTGTATCATCATGGTCTTAAAGTGTGGCAACATGAAAACATTAAAATTATTATCCAGTGATGGGATGTAACTCACTGGTAGCTCATGTGCTTCACATGTGCAAAGCTTGGGGTTCAATTAACAGCACCAAAATTAGACACCGTTTCAGCATTATTGAGACTATATTACTAATGTCAGCATATATATCTACTAAATGTTTATAAGAAACACAATATCTTAAACTGAGGGATGTGTCAGGTCCAAGTTTTAAAATTTACCCTTTTTAAAATATTAAAATCATTTTATATAAATCTTTTGGGTTTAATTGGTACAAAACTGTACATATTTATGATGTAGTTATTTTAAAATATGGACACAATGTGTAAGAATCAGAGTAGGGAATTTGAAGACTTATCACTTCAAACAAATATCATTTATTTGTGTTGGGAATGAGGTTTAAGATATATTTGCTGGAAGCCACTTTATATTTCTGTGTTGATATGGAAAACACATTTATATTATATTAATTTTTATGTTCAAGATTCAACATTTAGCTATAATCAAATACCACTTTGAGTATTTCTTCCAAGACACTTTATACAGTTATCTTGCTTGATACTTATTTCTTCTGCTTTATCCTTTGCATCTTGATCCAGTTGTTCTTTTAAATGATTATTTTCATTGATTAATTCGATACATCTGTTTTCAAACTTGAGACACTGTTTGCCACTCTGAGCTCAAAGTATTTTTATAATATCATCAAATTGGGCATGGATATTAATAACTCCATCATTTTTATCAACTTTTTTGTGATAGTCATACAATTGATCCTTAAGCAGTGTATTTTCACTTTGTAGTTTAGATAATATCATCTCTCTAGAAGAGTCCTGCTTTCTGAGGTGTTCACTTCTCTTTCTTTGTTTGCTTTGATACCTGCGTGTCATGCCCTTCAGGTGACATTTCTTTGTTTTAAATGTCTGTTTACCTGTTCTGTAGAAAAGTCATAACTCTGAGAGTATCTCTTGTCTGAAACAGCTCATTTTCTATGTCACTGGTTTTTATCTCAGACTTTGGAACCCGTTGGGAAGGAATTTCACTACTAGCTTTTAGGTTAGATACATCAATATTCTTTTCTTGTGAACTAAAGTCCTTACCTCTTGCTCTCTGGAAAAGAAGTTCTAGATTTCTTTTTGGTGTCTGACTTTCATCATGATGGTGTGGAGTAGCAGGTGGTGTGGCAGAGTATGATTTAACTTCAGTGTCTAGTCTTTCTGTGTTTCACTTTCCAATGTAAAATTTTACACTGTATTCTCAGTTTTCCAAATATCAAACTGTTCATTATCATGGAATGTTTTTGTAAGTGTTTCCTCATTCAGTTTTTGTGTCCTTGGAAGGTCACATTCTATTCTGTTAAAATTTCAGTATTCTCAAGGCATTTCTTTTCCTGGTTCTGATATTTTGTTGTGTCTATTTCCTGGTTCCTCATAGGGATTTTATTCTTCATCCTGTGACATTTATGCAGTTGCTTGTTCTCTGTCCCATTACTAGTAGAAACCTAAGTAAAATCAAGGGTACATTTAGCTAGAACTCAATAAAATGACATTTCACCATTTCTCTGAAATTAAGGAAAAACCTGCACATTTATACAGTGAAAGGGTTCAACAATTAGATATCCCACTGAAAAAAATTAATGTAAACTTCTGAGCTTACAGAAACATAAATTCCTGAGTTCAAAGAGTTAACTCAAGAAAATGAATCTATGCGAATAAAAGGAAATTACAAATTAAAGAATATCAGAATTGTCAGGTGCACTGGCATATGCCTATAATCCTAGTGGTTCAGAAGGCTGAGGCAGGAGGATTGCAGGTTCAAATCCAGCTTCAGAAATTCAGCAAGACCTTGATTCAAAAACAAACAAACAAATAAATAAAGAAATAAATAAATGACCAAGGAAGATCTCAGTGTTTGAGTGCCCTGGTTCAGTTCCTGGTTCAATAAAAAAAATGTAAGAATTGAAAAAAAAAACCCTGAATTACAGCAGATTCAAGGCTTAGAGTGAGTGATTAGTAATGTTGCGAATATAAAAAATAATTTTGCAGGACAGAAAACACAGAGACAAACTCACATATATACAGTGATCTCACACTAGACAAAGGCACCATAAACATATGTTGGAGAAAGATAGCTTCTTCAACAAATGGTGCTGGGAAAACTGAAAACACTTATGTAGTAGAAGGAAATTTAACCCCTATCTCTCACCCTGCACAAAACTCAAAACAAAGTGTATCAAGGACCTAGATATAAGAACAGAGACACGAGGCCTATTAGAAGAAAAGATAGGACAAACTCTTTGTCATGTCAGCTTAGGAACTGAATTCCACAAGACTCTAAGATCAAAAGAAATAAAATCAAGAATCAAAAAAAAAATTCTATCAAGAATGTGAACAGAGAGACTACAAAATGGGAGAAAACTTTGCCACTAATACCACAGATAGTGCATTAATCTCCAGAATATATAAAAAAAATCTCAAAAAGCTAAACACCAAAAAAAAAAAAAACAAGAAAAATAACCTACTCAGTAAATGTGCAAAGGAACTAAACAGGCACTTCACAGAAGATACGAGAATGGTCAACAAATATGTGAAAAAAATGTTCAACATCTCTAGCAATTAGAGAAATGCAAATTAAAACTATACTGAGATTCCATCTCACTCCAGTCAGATTAAAGTTTATAGCAGCTCAATTCACAATAGCTGAACTATGGAACCAACCTAGCCCTTCAACAGATGAATGGATAAAGAAAATGAGTCATATATACACATGGAATACTATTCCACCATAAAGAAGAATGAAATTATGGCATTTGCCAGTAAATGGATGGAACTGAAGTTTATCTTGCTAAGTGAAGTAAGCCAATTCCCCCTCCACAAAAAAAGACTGAATGTTCTCTCTGATATGTGGATGCTAACATACAATAAAGGTGGGGGAAGGAAGAATAGAAGTTCATTGGATTAGACAAAAGGGAATGCAGAGGTGAAAGGGGAATGGGAATGGAAAAGACAGAAGGATGAATTCCACATGGTTTTCCTATGTTCACAAATGAATATATGACCAGCAGAACTGCACGTCATGTTCAACTACAAGAATGGGATTCTAGTTAGACTAAGTTGTATGCCATGTATGTAGAATATGTCAAGACCCAATCTATAGTCATGTAGACAGTATGAAAATATTTCCAAAGGTGTTTTGTACTGAAATAGGAAATTGCTTGGAGCAAAGAACCTAAAAAAATAAAATAATTCACTACTTTTCATGTTGATCCAGCCTTTAGGATTATATCTCTGTACTTTAAAAGATTAAAAATTTGCAAATATTTTATTGTATACCTATGTGTTGGGATGGGTTTGGCAGCAAATAAAAGAATATTTAACTTTCAAAACAATAAGTTTGCAGTCAGACACCGCATGTATATGATCAGCCCCATAGTAAGAGTCATAGTTCTATGTGTACTCAGACACACAAAATTTCCCCAAGTTCTTTTCCTGAAAATATTCCTCACATATTCTATTTTCTAACATTTTGTAGCCAAAATTGATAAATGATAAACCTAGGCACACCATTAAATATATCTATATATATCAATGAACAATATATCACAATTCTGAAAAGGAGGGTGAAGCTAAAAACAGGCAAGTCGCAAGGTTTCTTTAAGTCTTTTGCCTCTGTTTCTAGTGCTTATTCACCAAGCTAATTATTTCTGTCCTGTCAATGTATAAACACCAAAGAAGGCTTGTGTTGCAAAATACTAATGGTAAATAAGGCAAAATGTATAAGGATGTACTCAGAAAAATTCTGAAATTGCTACCCAGTAGCATTAGTTTCTTTTAGTGAAGTTTGAAACATGAGTAAATATAAAATAGGGGAAATAAAATGACCTTATTTATTAGGAACAGATACTTACCAGTAAGTTATTACTAAGTACATGTTATGGTATGCCAATGTTTCCAAAGGTGTTTTGTACTGAAATAGGAAATTGCTTGGAGTAAAGTGTTTTTCTTCTCAAAAGTGAGAAAATGATATGCAAAACCAGGGTGTTCACTGGCCACATTTTTCCTCCTTACTTAACAGTGGGAGTAATAATACACATTAATACAACAGGAGAGTGAAATAACTTCCCTAAACTAGAAGAGCTATTATTAGAAGTAAGGGTTTTGAACTCATGGAAAAATCATCTATTCCTATGGAAAATATCAAAAGTCTTTTCTCTGGATGAAGCCAATCTGAAAGTCACCATGGGACTTCTGCAGAGTAAAAAATGCCACACTCACCCCCAAAACATGTACATTATGGTTATACATATATGGATTTAAAGCGCTCTATACTTTCCCTTGATAGATATGATTAGTTTAAAATATGTTATATACACATACACACACAAACACATATTTGAAAACAACAGGGGAAAATAACTCAGAAACATTAATTTTTTTCATATGTCTATCTCTTTTTGTTTGCAAAGATGTTTTACTGGAATTCCATGTTGTAAATTCCTGCATTCTGTTCTTAAGAAAGTTGCCTGTAGGTTTCCTTTTGTTCTGCTAAAACTACAAATTCATTTCAGCAAGGTTTAGGCCTCATATCAGCAGGTGGCAGAACGTCTAAAAACTTATTTAAAGAGCTGTACCTTCAAAATAAAAAAATAAAAATAAAAATAAATTATTATTTTAGAACACATAAACCTTTATCACATGTCAATTACATTTTACCTGAACAAATGACAGAGAAATTTATCAAAGAGTGAAAATATTTCTTACATACTGGGAAAAACTTTTTTGAAAATGTACTTAACTAGTTTCACAGCTATTTAGTGTGTATCTTAACATAAAACATCCTAAATTTGTATTTATATCAGAGATTAAACTCAATTTCTTTATTTGGGAAACAAATGCTAAGCATCTATAAGATGCTAAGATTTGCAGTAACTAATTTTGCCATAGATGTCATCATTTAATTTTAGAGTGAGATAACATTTTGTTTTAGACCCAAATAATAGTTTATATGCAAGACTTCCAAGCCGGGGAGGTAGACCCAGAGAGCAGGGCACAGCGCAGAGTCCCGGGGTGAGACTTCTACACTGGGGAGGCAGACCCAGAGAGCCTGGCCCAGTGAAGAGCCACCAGGCTGGACTTCTGCACCAGGGAGACAGGCTCAGGGAGCCAGGCCCAGGTAGAGCATCCTGGTGACACTTCCATGCTGGGGAGGTAGGACCAGAGACTCAGGCCCAGTCCAGCACCACCAGGCAAGATTTCCACTCCAGGGAGATAGGCTCAGAGACACTGTCCCAACCAGCTGGGCCCAGCTGGCAGTCTAGTGCTCATGTGATTGACAATCTGTCAACATTTGGAGGCACCTCTGCCCAGTAGCAGGGAATATACCACACTTGGAGGCCACCATCCCTAGAGGGGCAGCATCCTTTGTGGGTCACTGCATTATCAAGTTCATCTAACACTTCAGGCTACTGAAGATTAGGAGGGGAGTTATTGGAAATCTGCAGGGACAGTATAAGTCTATAGAGGGGAAACTGCAATACCTCAGATTTGTACTCCTAGAGGGGAAGATACATTAGCAATATGAGAAAAAAAGGGAAGAAAGTGTCCCAAACAAACCTTACAAGCTACATCAATAAAATCCAATGACAGCATGGCAGAAGAAATGTCTGAAAGGGATTTCAGAATGTACATAATTAACATGATCAGATAAGCAAACAATGTGATAACAGAGCAAATGCAGGCATTAAATGATCACACTAATCTGTGGCGAGCCGCCTTGCCACCATGATAAGATGGCGCTGGTTTCCTGAAGTGCTTTCTAGGTAAACAAGCCCATATTTGGTTGAGCTAACTGTTGCAAATGGGAGCACCTATGAACACAGGCCAAGTGGCAGGAGTAGATTGGCTATTGCAAGAGTATAAAGGTGTATGAATTCAGCTCAAGAGGTAGAAGAAGAAAAACCATGGTTTTATAATATTAAGGTCCTGATTAAACTGCTGAAGGAAGATTCTTGTGTCGTGCTTTCTTGCGGGCGAGGGACACGACAAGTGGTGCCGAAACCCCGGGAATCAGAACTTTCAGTGGTCAGGGGGTGCACCGGTAAGTACCACAGGTAAGTGGGGTCTGTGGACTAGGATTTAACCGACTTTGTGTAGTCGGTCAGCAAAGATAAATTCAACCGACTTTGTGTAGTCGGTCAGCAAAGATAAATTCAACCGACTTTGTGTAGTCGGTCAGCAAAGATAAATTCAACCGACTTTGTGTAGTCGGTCAGCAAAGATAAATTCAACCGACTTTGTGTAGTTGGTCAGCAAAGATAAATACAACCGACTTTGCATAGTCGGTCAACAAAGAAAGATATTTTGTTTTCGCTTTCATTCTGCTTGCTCTGAACGCTGCTTTCATTATGGGCAATTCTCCATCTAGTTCATTAGTACAGCCTTTAGATTTTTTGTTGCGCTCTAAAGAGCTCAAGGTTAAACGCAGTACTTTAGAAACATACCTTGTAAGAATTGATAAAGCAGCCCCATGGTTTGCTGTCTCCGGAAGCTTGATTCCTACTAGCTGGGATAAGTTGGGAAAAGATTTGGATTTCCTTCAGGAGCAGGGACAAGTGGAGAAAGGAGTGATACCACTATGGAAATTAATAAAATGATGTATTCTTGATGGTAGATGTCAGGAAGCTATTCATAAAGGACAGGCAGTTCTTGAACAACTACATGAGGAGAAGTCCGAGGATTCTATGAGTGCTTCCAGTAAACATAGTGCAGGAGAGCAGGTTTATGGAGCTATTCCAAAGAGGAGACTATACCCAGATTTAAAAGCCCTTAGAACACCAGAAGAAACAGGGGAGTCAGAATCAGACGGTGATGAGAAAGTGAAAGAGCTAACGCAGCACTTACGGAAGGTGAAGATAAAAGAAGGGGGAACTAAGAGGCAAAAAGATTTTAGACAAAAGGACTATGAGGAAGAACAGAAGCCAGCTCTAGCCTATGATCCTCCCCCGTATGTGGGAGGGGTTCCGAGCACGGGTAGAACTTTTAACTCTGCAGCTTGGAGGGCTGCCCATGTAGAGCTGGGGTTTGCCTGTCCTGTATTCCATGACAATAATGGGGGAAAATATCAAGAACCCATAGAATTTAAAATGATAAAGAATATAGCAGAATCTGTCCGCACTTATGGTGTGGATGCTGCTTTTACTATTGCCCAAATAGAGGGGCTCAATAGATTCTGCATGACCCCCTCGGACTGGGCCAGTTTAGTGAAAGCTTGTGTTTCCCCAGGTAAATATTTAGACTGGAGAGCCTTCATGTTAGAGGGGGCCAATGAACAGGCTGCACACAACCAAGCTATGGGCAAACCTGCCTGGGATGTGGATATGCTTCTGGGGCAGGGTAGATTTGCCAATCAGCAAACAGGCTTTCCATTAGAGGTTTATGAACAAATTAATAAGATCTGCATTGCTGCCTGGAAAGCACTCCCTAATAAAGGAGAGGTGCGAGGTAACTTAACAAAAATTGTCCAAGGCCCCACAGAAGCTTTTTCAGATTTCGTGGCTAGAATGGTAAATGCAGCAGGGAAGATCTTCGGGAATGCTGATGCAGCTATTCCTTTAATTAAACAATTAGTATATGAACAATGTACAAGAGAATGCAGAAATGCTATTAATCCATTTAAAAACAAAGACATAGAGGCATGGATGAAAGCTTGTAGAGAAATAGGTGGCCCATTAACAAATGCAGGCTTAGCCGCTGCCTTCCTTCGCATGGAAGGACTATTAAAGGCTTTATTAAAGGCTAATGGAGCACCTTTAGAGGTTTCCTCAGCTAGGAAGTTTTTAAAAACTGTAGAAGACAAAGCCCCTTGGTTTTTAGATAAGGGCTTGTTGGATCAAGAGAAACTATCACAAGAGACAGAAAAAGGCCCCCCTCCTGATCCCTTCCACGCAGCTCCATGGCCACCTAGGGAGGGAACACCCGTGTCCTTGAAGCAGTCCTCCCCCTAGGCAGAGATCTCAGCAGCTCCATTCCTCAAAAGTAGTAAGAAATAATGTTTTGTGATTTTCTGCATTCAAATCTAACCTGATTTCTCAACCAGGAAGAAAAAGTGTTAAAAAAGTCCTGGGTGATCCTCCCTCCCCCCTGCCTGGCCTTGCTGAAGCCTGCATTGGAATGTAAACTGCAACAGTCTCAGCGGGAAAGGGGGGGTAACCTGAAGATAAGGAAAAAAAAAAAAAAAAAAAAAAAAAAAAAACCAAAAGGGTGTCTGTTTTAAACTTCTGGACTGCTACACAGAATTAACTCATTTTCCAGGATTCTTGTTTTGTTTTGTTTTTCTTTAATGCTGTATTTTTGAGCTCATAATTTTGATCTTGCATACCTAGGTTAATGATTTTTTTTTCTTTTTGATCAGTTCTATTTTTTATTCAACTAAAGTTTTTGAACATCTGTTACATTGCAATGGAGATTCACCTATAAAGTTACAAGGCCTTTGATTTTGTGTTATTTCTATGTCGTGCTGTCTGGTGTCATGTTTTGTCTGTATCAAAACTGAGCGCTCCTAAAATTAAAATTTAAAAATGGATCCAAATACTTTTATTCACGTGATTTAAAAGGGTTCAATTTAAATTGAGTAAACTAATAAAAGTAAAATGTCTTTAAAAATAACTTGCAAGTCTCTAGGTGGTCAAACTAATGGAATGTTGATGTTAAACAATGTCTAATATCAATTGTTTCTAGGACTTTTCTTCAACAGGAAAGAGACAGCAAATACTGTTCAGGACACCTGCCTGCTTTCTTGGTTTTTACAGAATAAGTAAATTAGAGTTAACATATATGGGATTACTTAAATGTGTTTGTAGAGACATCTGATTAATTTACAAAATTAAAATGCTCATTGTTAAATAACATCAAGCACTCTTAACTCCTTAAATTCCATGGAGTATCATACTTAAACATTATTGGTGCTTTCATAGGTTGGTAAATAAAAAGGGTTTAAACTTGCTTTGTGTCATCACTAAACTAAAAACAAGGTTACTAAGAGTTATGTCTTAACAAGTACAATTCTATATACAAAGGGTTCTAAAGGTTTCAACTGTGTTTCAATTAGAGTACTATAAACAACACAATATTTAATCTTATTAAAATAGAGCAATTTATCTAAATTCAGAAATTTCATAAGAGTTGTTTCAGAATGTGAACAAAAAGGGGTCAACAGATAGGAAAGAGAAAATAAAAGGGTCTGGATATGGAAATATATTTAGTAAAAGAGAAAAGGAAATGTTTCTGGGTAAAAAAGTGCTTGTATGATGAAATACATGAGGGTCTAAGTAAGTGCTAAGAACATCTATGTAAATAAAGGGCAAGTTTCAACATGTAAACAGCCAAAGCTATTTAAGGTTTTTCCTAAGGTAAAATACTAATGTTCTGATATACACCAAAGTTTAATCTACATGGTAAAATGACATGGTAAAATGGCAAGGATTTCTTAGAAGCACTAATTTACTCTTAACTTTGTGAGATGGTCACTAGTTGTATATTAAATGTGTTCATATTTTTCAGGTATACAAGTTTTTAAAGCAGGAAATTTATCAAACTGTGCTATTCTCCAGATTAAACTTGTCTGTAATGGTAATCTTAAACTTATAAAGAGTAAATTTTAATTGGGGATTTATTTCTATCGTTTAATGTTCTATTATGGGACATATTATCAGTAAGGTATATGTAACATTGGTTACTTATTTCACTGAGATAAAAATTTAAATGTAAATATATATCTAAGAGTTAGTGACAGCCTGATTTGTTTAAAGGTTCATATTGTAGAAGGTACAAGCATTTTGCTACACACACACACACAAAAAAAGTTAAAAGCTCTCTCAGCCTTTCTTTGATTGATTCCTGTTTTGGATATAATGTTAGACTGTGTTAACTGATGTTTATATAAACTCGAAAATCAATATATATAAACTTCTTAAAATGACATTTAAGAAAGAGTATAATGCATTATAGCAAAAATGGGACAACAATAACTGAGATTGGGGTCCCTGACTTCATGACTGTAGCATGCCTGGTGCTTGGAAGTGTTCCTGTGTAGGAGCACAAGATGCCTAACTGCTGTGGCAGTAACCTCCCTGGGGAGGCTCTGTACAGGAGTCCTATCAGCTCTTACATTGATATCAAGCACACAGCTCTTGGGCAGAAAGAAATTGTTTTGCTAGATAACCAGTGTTTCATCAGTTCCCTTCTCTAGTTCCTGCCCACCTTACAGTAACCTTGGACAGTGGACTTCTTTGAGAGCTACACAGAGTTCCTAACATTGCACTTTGTAGTTGTGGGAAAAAGTTGCATAGATGCTCTAGTCTCTGTAACTCTCCTGAAAACAAAGAATAATGCTTACATAGTCTTTAACTTAATATTAAGACATGTATAAATGTTGCTAACATAACCCTTTAGATCTACATTTCCATCAGAGAACAGAGCTCCATCTGATCTCAGCTTAATCTTCAAAATCTGTGTTTATAAACCTTTATTTTCTAATACTCCTTTGACCCTCACTGAACTTAAAAATTTGGTCATGCTGGTCATGACAAAAGGGACAAAAAATTAGTTGTAGGATTAGAACACTTAAGATCTGTAAGGAGCCATGCCTTACCTGAGATAAGGCTCTGCCTCCCACCTTACTGCATGTTAGAGTGACTCCAAAATAAGTCAGACTTTAGCTTATTTAAAGTTATAATCAAAAGATTGGTTTTTGTTGTAAAATTACTATGATCTCAAATAGGGAATACAATGTGGTTCTCAGTCAAAATTCAAGATAGCTATTATACAAGCAAAATATATTTTTACTCTTACTTATTTCATTTTATAAAACTGTTACCTATTAATGTTTTGCAGAAGTAGCTGCTTCTAAAACACGCAACCTAGGTAACTTGTGATAATAAGCCATCACCTAACAAATAGTGGTAACAGATACCAAAACAAATAGTGGTAACTTCCAGAACTAATGCAGACTCCAGTTAGATAAAAGGGTAAATAACTGTAAAGTTATGGACATTAAAGTTAAAGCCCAGTACTCTTACTTTATGACTGGTGAGACTGGCTTGCTGGATGATTAAGATCAAACTTAGAGATTGGAGTACAGAAGGCAAGATACACCAGTATTTGGATCTTTTGCCCTCAGTCAGCCTGAACCCAGGGAATAAGAGGACTTCTCTAAGGAGCACTTAAGGTGTTGGAAACTGTAGGTGCCATCAATCCTAACAACAAAGTTTCATCTTTATTTACTCAGTTACAAAATTTGATTTTGGGCCGTTCTGCACCCTTTTATCCTGTACATATAAGAGCTCATACGGCTCTCCCTGGACCTATTGTTGAAGGAAACGCAAGGACAGATGCCGCTACCCGCACAATTTGTTTTCTTTCTTCTCTTGACAGTGCTCGAGACTTTCATAATAAGTTTCATGTTAACTCCCAAACACTTCATAAGCGCTTCTCTATTCCTCGAGCAAAAGCGAGACAGATTGTCTTAGATTGTTCTCATTGTGTTCCATTTCATCATCTCCCTTCTTTTGATGTTAACCCCCGAGGCTCGCGACCTCTTACGATTTGGCAAATGGATGTTACTCATATTACAGAGTTTGGTTTCCTAAAATATGTTCATGTCTCAATAGATACTTTTTCTGGAGTTATGCATGCCTCTGCTTTGGCAGGAGAAAAAGGCCATCATGTCATCTCCCATTGCCTAGAGGCTTGGGCCGCCTGGGGCCTTCCATGCTCCTTGAAGACAGATAATGGGCCAGCGTACACTGGTCAACAATTCACCTCTTTCTGCTCCACTATGGGAGTGCAACTGACTCATGGCTTACCTTACAACCCCCAAGGTCAGGGAATCGTGGAAAGAGCTCATAGAATGATTAAAGAACGTTTCCAAAGACAAAAAGGGGGAATAGGAGCAAGCTGTACTCCTAAAGAGCGTTTGTCTTTGGCTCTTTTTACCATTAATTTTTTAGCTTTGGATGCACATGATAATTCTGCGGCTGACAGACATTGTTCGCCGCATGCCCCCCCTTTTTCTATTTCTCTTATCAAACAGTTCAGAAGTGATTTTAAATTGTTCTAATGACAATATTACCTGCCTGCTTTCAGAGTGTTGGAACGGTAGTGAATCTGTTGCTGTGATTGTAAAGGTACCCACTTTTGTACCTGTCTCAGTGGAGGTCAATCCAGATAATTTTCCATTGGTGAACCTCTTCAGAAAAAAGAGAGACTTTGGCATTACCGCAGCCATAATAACTGCTATTGCTGTCTCTGCTGCTGCAGCCACTACCGCTGCTCTAGCCATGACCAATCAAGTTCAAACAGCACAAACCATTAATCAAGTCATACAGCAAACTGCACAGGTACTGGAATCCCAGGACCGCGTTAACAGACATATCCTATCAGGGATCTTGGCGGCGAATCAAAGGATAGATTTGCTACAAGTACAGTTGGATGAACTTTTCAACATTGCACAAGTTGGATGCATCGGAAATCATAAACACATGTGTATAACTCCAGTAAGATATGAAGAAACAAAAAATCAAAGCCACTTGATTTCTACCTTTCTTGCAGGCAATTGGTCCCTAAAAGCTGAAAAGATGATGACTCAACAATTATTGCAGATTGTGATTTTAAATGACACCCGTGTTGAGCCTGTTACTTTGAGTCAGTTCTCTAGCTGGCTCACCTCTGCCTTTAGTTATTTTAAAGAATGGGTTGGTGTGGGGATCTTTGGATGTATTTGTCTTGCAGGTATTTGCCTTTGCCTTTAGTTTATTTGCAAGCTAAGAGTGTGTCAAGCACGTGAAAAGGCGGTGTTAATTCAAGCTGTGTTAGCCATTGAACAAGGGGTGTCACCTTCTGTGTGGTTGGCTAATCTGGCACGGGAATAAGTGACATTTTTAGTATATCTCTGTTAGAGTTAAAATTATCATTTACGCTAGGTGTCTGCAGGGTACTGCTGTAATTACTATGTACTTTTCTTTGAGGACTGTGTATTTACATCCTGGGGATTTCTTGTACTAATTAAGGCTTCAATTGTCTTGTAACTTCCACTTTTGATCTTAAACTGTAACAATGATGTTGGAGGAGAGAACTGTTACTGTATGCCTTGTGTTCATTATGGTGCCCCTGTATTATGCAGCATTGGCAAGTAGGGTGATGTGTTTTCCTACCTCAGGCCTTTGCAGTTGTGTAAGCTGGATAAGCTCCCCCTAGTATGATTTTCCATACTGTTACGTCTACATGGACACAGGATGCGAGGCAAAGCACTGCACTTGAGAGTTTTATTTTTGAACCTCAAGGAAGGCATGCCCTATTGCATGTGGGTTTGATGTCCACGTCCCACCCTACGAAAAAAGGCATTGGCTTAGGTGATATTAGGCCTGGAGAAGGCGCCACTCTGGGACTGACGTTCACTATTTGCCACTTTTGCACAGTAGGATAGGGCCTCTACCTTCACCTGTGTTCATAAAATAAAGAAGGGGGAGCTGTGGCGAGCCGCCTTGCCACCATGATAAGATGGCACTGGTTTCCTGAAGTGCTTTCTAGGTAAACAAGCCCATATTTGGTTGAGCTAACTGTTGCAAATGGGAGCACCTATGAACACAGGCCAAGTGGCAGGAGTAGATTGGCTATTGCAAGAGTATAAAAGTGTATGAATTCAGCTCAAGAGGTAGAAGAAGAAAAACCATGGTTTTATAATATTAAGGTCCTGATTAAACTGCTGAAGGAAGATTCCTGTGTCGTGCTTTCTTGCGGGCGAGGGACACGACACTAATCAACATTTAAAAGAGCAAATGCAGGAAGCAAAGGATCATTTCAATAAAAAAAGAGAGATTCTGAAAAGAACAAACAAACAGAAATTCTTGAAATGAAGGAAACAATAAACCAAATTAAGAACTCCATAGAAAGCATAACCAATAGGATGGAACACCTGGAAGACAGAACCTCAGATATTGAAGACAAAATATTTAATCTTGAAAACAAAGTTGACCAAACAGAGAAGATGGTAAGAAATCATGAACAGAATCTACAAGAATTATGGGATATCATGAAAAGGCCAAATTTAAGAATAATTGGGATTGAGTATGGCACAGAGAAACAAACCAAAGAAATGAACAATCTATTCAATAAAATAATATCAGAAAATTTTCTAAATCTGAAGAATAAAATGGAAAACCAAATACAAGAGGCTTATAAGACACCAGGTGCACAAACTTACAACAGGCCCACACCAAGGAACATTATAATGAAAATACCTAACATACAAAATAAAGATAGAATTTTGAAGACTGTGGGAGAAAAGAATCAAATTACATTCAGGGGGAAACCAATATGGATATCTGCAAATTTCTCAATCCAGACCCTAACAGCTAGAAGGGTCTGGAACAGTATTTTTCAAGCACTGAAAGAAAATGGGTGCCAACCAAGAATCTCATACCCAGCAAAACTTACATTCAGATTTGAGGACAAAATAAAATCCTTCTATGATAAACAAAAGTTAAAAGAATTTACAAATAGAAAGCTGGCACTAGAGAACATTCTCAGCAGAATATTCTGTCGGGGTCTTAAGCCCCCTGCTCTTCTTGACCAGTGACAAGGGAAGGGAGCACTCCCCAACAAGGCCAGACCAGGATAGGTAGGACCAATTGACAGCCTGCACCCAGCCTTCTGGGCGGAGGACAATCAGACTCATCAGGGAGACCAGTCACAGCAGGAACTCATTTATTGAGAAAGTCACACAGCTTTTATGTAGGGTGGAGGCTAGGCAGGACCAATCAGCTTAAAGGTCAGCAAGACATGGGGGGTTCACGCAGGTGAGAGTCCCAAGGACTATATGGCAAGCACGAGCTGATCACGTTGGCGGAAGTGTTGTTAACCAATCCCTGATGGTGGTACGATTTATCATCATTAACCTTTGAAACTGCCTTTGAGGCCTTGATCTTGCTCACCCACCAGGGAGTAAGGAGTCAGCCTCAGTTAGTTAACGTGTCATTAGTCCCAACAATATTCCATGAGGAATAAATAAAAAACAACAATGTAAGTCAGCAAAGGAGGAAATACCCTAAAGGAATAGCCAAATAAATGAGAAACCAAGTCAAGTTAAAAACCAAAAATAAGTCCAAATGACTGGGAATACAAATCATATCACAATAATAACCCTGAATGTTAATGGCCTGCACACATCAACCAAAAGACACAGGCTGGCAGATTGGGTTAAAAAGAAAGATCCAACAATATGCTGCCTGCAAGAGACTCATCTCATAGGAAAAAGATACCCACAGATTAAAGGTGAAAGAATGGGAAAAAACATACCATGCACATGAACTCAGTAAAAAAGTGGGGATATCCATCCTCATATCAGATAAAGTGAACTTCAAGTCAAAGTTAGTCAGAAGGGATAAAGAAGAACATTTCATACTGCTTAAGGGAAGCATAAATCAGCAAGACATAACAATCATAAATATTTATGCCCCAAACAGTGGCTCATCCATGTATGTCAAAAAAATTCTTCTCAATTCCAGGAACTAAATAGACCACAATGCAATAATACTAGGTGACTTTAACATAACTCTCTCAACACTGGTTGTAGGGAACATTCCTCAAGCTTATCTGACAGCAGACACTGACACCATAGTCTAAGTAAGCCAAGCAGTTTGAGGAGAAACTGAGGTAATGGTAAAGACTCGCCATGGAATGAAGATCTTTGCAGTTGCTGAGGCTGAGTTTGAGCTGTCATCTTTTTTGAACTGTCTTCTTTTTTCTGTCATCTATCACAGAAAACTGTGAGGTGAGGTTGCCCGCACAGGCTTGCCTCATGCTGTGTGCAGGAGTTTGCCATTCCCCCAGTCCTTTGTCTCAGACCTGTTGCTGGGCAGAATTGCTTAGGCATGCTTGGTTCGTTTATACTACCCTGGACCCTCGATGTATAGTTCACCTATAGGCTGACTCTGTTATACTTTAACAAGCATGTTAACCTGATTGGATAATGTGCCTATATATGGCCTGTGCAACCCTAAATAAAATTAGATCCATGCCTTCAGAGCTCAATCTCCAATGCCTGACTAAGTGTGCTAGGTAAGGCTAGGTAAGGTAGGCATCATTCATCCTCACACTCAGCAAATTTGTCTCTGAACATCTACAAATGGATAGATCTTCCAAACAAAAATTGAACAAAGAAGCCATAGATCTCAATAAAACAATTGATAATTTAGATTTAACAGACATATGTAGAGAATTCCATTCATCAATGAGCGAATACAATTTCTTCTCAGCAGCACATGGATCCTTCTCTAAAATAGACCATATGTTATGCCACAAAGTTACTCTTAGCAAATACAAGAAGATAGATCTATATTCTATCAGATCATGATGGAATGAAATTAGAAATCAATGACAAAATAAAAAACAAAAACTATTCCAACACATGGAGATTAAATAATATGCTACTGAATGATGCAAGGATAAAAGAAGATATCAGGGGGAAAATAAAAAAGTTCTTAGAGGTAAATGAGAACAAAGATACAACGTATCAAAATCTCTGGGACACTATGAAAGCAGTACTAAGAGGAAAGTTCATTTCATGGGTGCATTCAATAAAAGAAGCAAAAGTCAACAAATAAACAACCTAACATTACAGCTATAAGCCCTAGAAAAAGAAGAGATCAATACCAAAAGTAGTAGACAGGAAATAATTAAAATCAGAGCTGAAATAAATGAAATTGAAACAAAAAAAAAACAAAAAATTGACTAAATAAAAAGTTGGTTCTTTGAAAAAATAAAAGTGATAAACCCTTAGCCATACTAACAAAGATAAGGAGAGAGAAAACTCAAATTACTAAAATTCAGGAGGAAAAAGGAAATATCACGACAGACACCATTGAAATACAAAGTATAATAGAAAATCTTGAGGACATCAACAGGTATTCAGGAGGACATACACAATTTAAATACATCAATTTCAAGCAAAAGTCTATTGACAAAGAAAAGTCCGGGACCAGATGGATTCTCAGTTAAGTTCTACAAGACCTTCAAAGAAGAGCTCATTCCAATACACCTCAAAGTATTCCATGAAATAGAAGAGGAGGGAACCCTTCCAAACTCATTCTATGAAGATAATATCACCCTGATACCAAAACCAGAGAGACACATGGAGGAAGGAACATTTCAGATCAATTTCCTTAATGAACATAGATGTTATAATTCTTAACAAAATCTTAGCAAATTGCATACAAAAACATATTAAAAAAGATAGTGCACCACAATCATGTGGGTTTTATCCCAGAGATGCAAGGTTGGCTCAACATCTGGAAATCAATAAATGTAATTCACCATATCTACAGACTGAAAGTTAAGAATCACATGATTATTTCAATAGATGCAAAAAAAAAAAGAGCATTTGATAAAATACATCACCCCTTCATGATCAAAACACTAGAAAAAATAGGGATAATAGGAACATTCCTCAACATTGTAAAGGCTATCTATGCTAAGCCCATGACTAACATCATTCTAAATGGAGATAAACTGAAAGCATTCCCCCAAAAAACTGGAACAAGGCAGGGATGTCCTCTTTCACCATTTCTATTCAACATAATCCTTGAAATTGTAGCCAGAGCAATTAGTCAGACCAAAGAAATTAAAGGGATACAAATAGGAAAAGAACTCAAATTGTCACTATTTGCCAATGACAAGATTCTATATTTAGAGAAGCCAAAAAATTCCACCAGAAAACTTCTAAAAATCATAAATGAATTCAGTAAAGTATCAGGATATAAAATCAAAGCTCATAAATCTAATGCATTTTTATTCATAAGTGATGAATCCTCTCAAAGAGAATTTAGAAAAAACTATCCCATTCACAATAGACTCAAACAAAACAAAATACTTGGGAATCAATTTAACAAAAGTGGTGAAAGACCTCTACAATGAGAACTACAGAACACTAAAGAAAGAGATTAAAGAAAACCTTAAAAGATGGAAAGATCTTCCAAGTTCTTGGATAGGCAGAATTAATATTGTCAAAATGACCATATTACCAAAAGCACTATACAAATTCAGTGTAATTCCAACTAAAATTTCAGTGACATACCTCATAGAAATAGAGCAAGCAATAATGAAATTCATTTGGAAGAATAAGAGACTCAGAATAGCTAAAGCAATCCTTAGCAGGAAGAGTGAAGCAGGGGGTGTCACAACACCAGACCTCAAACTATGCTAAAGAGCAATAGTAACAAAACAGCATGGTATTGGCACCAAAATAGAGAGGTAGATCGATGGTACAGAATATGGGACACAGAGACAAACCCAAATAAATACAGTTTTCTCATACTAGACAAAGGTGTCAAAAACATACAATGGAGAAAAGATAGCCTGTTCAATAAATGGTGCTGGGAAAACTGGAAATCCATATGCAGCAGAATGAAAGTAAACTCCTATCTCTCACCCTATACAAAACTCAACTCAAAATGAATCATGGACCTTGGAATCAGACCTGAGACCCTGCATCTTTTTTTTCTTTAAATATTTATTGAGAATTGAATACTTTTTTTTAAAGATCACTTTGATAAGGATAATGGAGAAAATTAGCAGATTCATAGAATCTTACAGCTGAAGCTGCCAGAAATGTCCCTGTGACCAACAGTCATTGACTGAGGGCCCAGAGTCCTTCCTGCATTCTTTCTACCACATAGGTTGCCTGGCAGGCAAATCATCACCTGAACAACCTCTGCAGAAAGTGTCAGCTATTTTCTCCAGCAACTTAATTTTTCTCCCAAGGTTAAACTTTATACAGAAAGTTTGTTGTCTGATAGGAATAGGTACATTGAATAAACTGCCACAGTAAGTATGATCAGGGCTTCTGACCTTGAAACTGTGCTGCAAAACAAATGATCAGCTGACTGGATCAGTTTAACAAGGTAAAAACCTAGGAATTCCTTGCAAATAAACAGCCCATGTAAATGTTAAACAAGAGAAATCTGGTTTCCACAATGCAGTAGTGATTCCCCAGTTTTCTAGTGAAGGTCATTTGAAAGGAGAGGGAGTAGTGATTGGTCGAGTTGAGCACAGAAGGATTAATTAGAAATTATCAAAATCTAACTTGACTTTGGGTTTATTTTGCAGAGGCATCTTCAGATACATTCTTGAAAGAACTGAAAATAAACAAGGCAGGAGGAAACTGGGAGTACTAGGGAATAAATGAAAAATGCCAAGGCAAAGGCATATATTAGGGGAGTAAGATAACTGTGCTCAATTTTTAAAAAACTATAATTATTAGCACATATTTAATTATCACAAAATAATGGATTTCTTTGTAAAATGAACATAACACTTTCATGTACTTGATACTTTTTTAAATTCATTTTTATTGTAAACAAATGGGATACATCTTGTTTCTCTGTTTGTACATGAAGTACAGGCATACCATTTATGTAATCATACATTTACCTAGGGTAATAGTTTTTGATTCATTCTGTTATTTTTTACTTCCCCCCACCCCTCCCACCCCTCTTATCCCTCTACAGAGGCCCTTTGTTCTCCATTATTGCACCCTTCCCACACCCTATATGTGTAATCATCCGCTTATCAGTGAGATCATTTGTCCTTTGGTTTTTTGAGATTGGCTTATCTCACTTAGCATAATATTCTCCAACTGCATCCATTTGCCTGCAAATGCCATAATTTTATCATTCTTTATGACTGAGTAATATTCCATTGCATATATATACACCACGGTTTCTTTATCCATTCATCAATTGAGGGGCATCTAGGTTGGTTCCACAATTTGGCTATTGTGAATTGAGCAGCTATAAACATTGTTGTGTCTGTGTCTCTGTAGTGTGCTGATTTTAAGTCCTTTGGGTATAGGCCAAGGAGTGGGATAGCTGGGTCAAATGGTGGTTCCATTCCAAGTTTTCTAAGGAATCTCCATACTGCTTTCCAGACTGGCTGCACTAATTTGCAGCCCCACCAGCAATGTATGAGTGTACCTTTTTCCCCACATCCTCGCCAACACTTTTTGTTCCTTGTATTCTTGATAATTGCCACTCTAATTGGGGTGAGATGGAATTTTAGGGTAGTTTTGATTTCCATTTCTCTTATTACTAAAGATGTTGAACACTTTTTCATATATCTGTTGATTGTTTGTAGATCTTCTTCTGTGAAGTGTCTGTTCATATCCTTAGCCCATTTGTTGATTGAGTTATTTGTATTCTTTGTGTAGAGTTTTTTGAATTCTTTATATATTCTGGAAATTAGTGCTCTATCTGAAGTATGAGTGGCAAAGATTTTCTTCCACTCTGTAGAGACCCTGCATCTCATAGAAGAAAAAGTATGTCCAAATCTTCATCATGTTGGCTTAGGACCAGACTTTCTTAACATGACTCCCAAAGCACAAGAAATAAAAACAGGAATAAATAATTGGGATAGATTCAAACTAAAAAGCTTTTTCTCAGCAAAGAAAACTATCAGCAATGCGAAGAGAGAGCCTAGAGAGTTGGAGAAAATCTTTGCCACACATACTTCAGATAGAGCACTAATCTCCAGAATCTATAAAGAACTCAAAAAACTTTACACCAAGAATACAAATAATCCAATCAACAAATGGGTTAAGGATACGAACAGACACTTCACAGAATAAGATCTACAATCAATCAACAGATATATGAAAAAATGTCCAACATCTCTAGTAATAAGAGAAATGCAAATCAAAACTTCCCTAAGATTTCATCTCACCCCAATTAGAATGGTGATTATCAAGAATACAAGGAACAATAGGTGTTGGTGAGGATATGGAGAAAAAGGTATATTTATACATTGCTGGTGGGGCTGCAAATTAGTGCAGCCAGTCTGGAAAGCAGTATGGAGATTCCTTAGAAAACTTGGAATGGAACCACCATTTGACCCAGCTATCCCACTCCTTGGCCTATACCCAAAGGACTTAAAATCAGCACACTACAGAGACACAGACACAACAATGTTTATAGCTGCTCAATTCACAATAGCCAAATTGTGGAACCAACTTAGATGCCCCTCAATTGATGAATGGATAAAGAAACTGTGGTATATATACACAATGGAATATTACTCAGTCATAAAGAATAATAAAATTATGGCATTTGCAGGCAAATGGATGAAATTGGAGAATATCATGCTAAATGAGATAAGACAATCCCCAAAAACCAAAGGCTGAATGATCTCTCTGATAAGTGGATGATGATACACAATGGAGTTTGGGAGGGAGGCCAGAATGGAGGAAGGATGGATTGTATAGAGGAAAAAGAAGGGTAGGAGGGGTGGGGAGAAGGAAATATAATAGACAAATATAATTACCCTATATACATGTATGATTACACAAATAGTATGAGTCTACTTCATGTACAACCAGAGAAACAAGTTGTACCCCATTTATTTACAATGAATCAAAATAAATAAATTATTAAAAAAATTCATACCCCACATACCAATGATTTAGGAGACAGTAGATTGCATATATAATGGAGATCCTGAAATTTACATATCCTGGCATTGTGGGAGATGTCTGAAGTTTATGGAGGTACACACCTATGGTGACTGCATATTGGTGAAATTGTCAACAGCACATTTATCAAACCATATCCCCATTATTAAGTGAAACATAGCAACATACAGTAAGTTAAAGGGGTTTTATAAATAATGTCAGTCAAAGTAAGAATTTGAACTTTACTGAAGACTTATTTACCTGATTGAACTTGTTTCCTGCAATCTTCAATCTGTATCTAATGTACTAACAGAGATTTCCAGTTGCTTTTTCAATTTATTCTCTGTTATATTCTTCTTTTAATTGGTCTTTAGTATAACAGATTTTTATTTCTTCCCTTTTCCTCTTTTTCTTTTAGGATACATCTGAAGTTAAATATCATTATCTTTATATTGGTTTTTGCCAGAAAATACAAAGGTCTACTTATATTCTGGCTCTTTGTGTGCTGAATTAGTATCCTGATATCCTAATAAACATTCTATGTTATCCAAAGCTTTGCTTTTCTAGGTTCACATTTTAAATTTCTTCTTCATTCTTTTCTAAAATATATATAATTGAAAGGCAATAATAAGACTATTTCATTAATTGATAAGTTTCTGTTACTAGTAACTGTTTTAGATATTATAGAATAGGAATTTTGAAATGTTTCAGTAAATTGACAAGTTCAAAATTATCTTTTGTGCACTATCATAAATCCTGCACAGTTAAAAAAGATAATTTCAAGTCCAATAAATTTTAAAGATTTATTGTTCATATGCAACCTTATGAATTCACAAATAATGATTTTATCTTCTTAAAATGTAAGGTATACTTGAATTGACTTACAGTGTAACAACACATTCAGAAATTTTTCTTTCAACATAGATCTTTTCTTTTATATTACCATAACCCAAAGCTAGGATAAGGAATAGAATACCTGTTATTATACTTCTTGTTTCTTTTATGGTAGCACTTTTGACTTACATAGTCGATTATTATGTATTTCATAAACAACTCAAAATCCCCTTTGGAACAAGAGAGGACCTAATATTTAATCTAATAATAAAGAGCAATGTTCTTCAACAGATGAATGGATACAG
Organism: Sciurus carolinensis; assembly: GCF_902686445.1. Taxonomy (NCBI): domain Eukaryota; kingdom Metazoa; phylum Chordata; class Mammalia; order Rodentia; family Sciuridae; genus Sciurus; species Sciurus carolinensis. The sequence continues at coordinate 88,422,379 of NC_062226.1, forward strand.
AGAATATGATATATATGTACAATGGAATAGCAGCCATAAAAGGAATGATTTATGTCAACATATGCTCAGCTGTCATGTATAACTAAAAAGAAAATATTAAAAAGTATATGTTCTTTCAACATAGAAATCCAAACAAGTTTGATTTATGAATGAGAGTGAATTTGAATAAAATAATTTATAACCAATTTCCACTTCATTTTTTAATTTAGCACTAGCATGTCACACTGGTCCCCAAAACCCCTGTGTTTGTTCCCAAACATCAGAAGAAAAACTATAAATATATAAAAACACATTTCAGGGCAATAAAAAAATGCCCATTTTATATTTGCATTTTATTCAAGGTTTCCCCCTTGCAAAATGCCAACAGATAAGTCTGCAGTTAAAAATTATTTTTCCTTCTTATTTGTACTAAAATAAAGGAAAGAGTTCCACCCCATCTTTCAATCTAGGATATAATTCCTCAAATTGTGGAGTTATTTCAATTCTGCATTTTCTTGCTTAAACTCTGATTCCAATATTTTATTGCTGATAACCTCTCTTTTTATTCATGAATCTCATTTTCCAGTTCTGCAATTTTTGGTTAAATATTGCAAACACTGTGAGCAGTGACATTTTTTGTTCTATTATTCTTTGAAGTGAATGAACTGTTTCCTGGGGTTTCAATAGGCTAACAGAATCTGTGTCAGGGAGAAAACAAAGTAGAACTAAAACGTGTGAGTAATTTTTATATGTGAATGACTATTTCACATGCACTACTCATACAATAAACAAATGAATGCCTCAACATGTGACACATTGTACTATGTTCTGCAGATTAAAAAGATGAGACCCCTTCTTTTGTTTAGCTTAAAGTCATGGAGAAGAGAGACACATAAAATGACCATAATAAATTCAGAGAGATGATATATGAAAATGGAGTTTTGTGAACTCATAAGGGAATCTAATCTACAGGAAGGATTTGCTGAGGAAGATGAGGATACAATGAGAATTGAAGGATGAATAGGAAGTTAGTAGAGTATGAAGAACATTCTTTCCAACCTACAGCATGTGCTGAGAATCTTATGAAAGCTGCTTATATCCAAGATGGCGTAACAGGTTCTGATTTATGTTCCTATCTAAAACAACCAAATCCAAAACAGAAAAAAGCTTTAATCAACAATTTTCAAGACAATGGACTTCAGGCAATAAGGACAATCATCCCAGGTAGACTTCCAAATATACCAACTCCATGCTGTGAGAGAACTTCAAGGCTATGACTCAAGCCAGATTAACCCAAGCAGAGTCCACCAGACACTCTTAACTGAGGTTGTAAAAGTGAATGTGGTAAAACCAAGGCAAAGAGAGATGATAGGATTTCTAGTGGAGATTAGAGAGCAGTACTGGTTAAGAACTCTAGAGCTTTGTAGAGGGCCCCTTTTGAATATGTAGCAGAGTAGTGAAAACATGTTTTTCAGGAGAGGACCTGGGATCTAGAGGGAAGAAAACCTTTCAAAAGATTATAGAAAATTGCCTCATGGTCACACAGTGCAGGTAAGAATGTCATTTCCCATCAGTTAAGCTGAAGAGAACTCATTCACAGAACAATGGATAGAGTCATCTGGAATCTTGCCTAGTAGTGGAGAATTCACCCTAGGTTGATTACATAACAAACTATAAAATCAAGTCTAGGAAGGATTGAGGTGTTTATAAATAACATAACTGAATTCCAAAATAAAATTCAAGAAGAGAAGAGGCATGTAAAGATATACTTTAAAAATTTCACTTGTAGGGAGGTAAATGGATAGAAATCAAAGGGCACAGTGAAAAGTACACATAAATACATTAGCCCTTAAAAAATACAGGTTTGTTTATTTAGTTTTTTTAATGTGTTGCTGAGGTTTGAACCCAGTACCTCACATGTGCTAGCCAAGTGCTCCACCACTGAGCTACAACTTGAGTCCCCAAAAAATCAGGTTTGAATTGTGCATGTTTTCTCATATACACTGAATTAATTAATTATTTTGGAGATTAGAGACAAATTGGAAATACATAAAAACCAGAAAGCCAAGAAACACTGAAAAAATAAGTAGAAGCATTATAAATTCATAACATATGTAAATGACATGCTTTATATCCACTATTACATGCTTATATAACTAGGTCAAAATTAACCCAATATTGTATATGACAATAATGTGATAAAAAACACTAAACAAAATCTACAGTTTATACTTCCTTTAACAAATTTTATAAATTGATGTCATTCTATTAAATAAAAGAAAAGAAAAAGAAAGATAGAGAACTCCAAATTCAAATATAACAATTTCTGCAAAAGGGAGATTTGGATTCTTCCTGAGGTGTAAAGGAAGTGGAAGTATTGTGGATTCTTGCCAGCAGAATCAGAGTGCCAGGCCTAGAGCTTTCTTCTCACAGGGTCATTTTTCTAGTGTTTCCTTATTGAAGCAGAAACCCACAGTGGTCCTGGATGCATACCCAACAATAGTCAGGCAAGTTGTGGGAAAGAAAATGAGACAGATGTGCTGAGGGCTTTGGCAAGCATGATCTTGTGGTCTACCTAAGGTATAGAAAATCACAGGTTTTTTTTTTTTTTTTTCAGTGTGTGTTTGTGGTTCTGTGACAGAAATGCCAGGGGTATGTCTGGTAGAAAACCAGGTGAATGTAACACCGTACACCTGAGCAGATATCCTAGTTCAACCCATTGTGCCCAGAGACATTTGTTGTATTTGCTCCTACTTCTACTACGTGGGTGTTTCTAGACACTTTACTGGAGATTAAATCAGAACCCTGAGGGTAAGCCCCTTTCAGAAGGGCTCCAAGCCCATTACAGGGGCTTTGTGTGAAAGATCACAAACCACTGCATGTCTTGTACCTCCAAGATTGAGTATCCACGTCTCCTCACAAGATGGTGGTTGTTCACTTTAATAATATGGACCCAGAATGCAGACTGATAAAAATGTGCTAAGAACTCTCCTTAGCAAAGGCATATTGTGCCTGTCACACAGCTTGTGGAATAGAGGTTCATGGGGACATAACACATTTCAAATCAGTGCTTTGAGAATATTCATAGTTAGTGAGAAATCCTGTGTAAAATTTAATGAGGCAGAAAAAGGGTCCAAAAATGCTGAGGCAATGTCAGGTAGAACAAGAATTCTCTACCATTCTCAGGACAACACATGGACTGTGCAAACTGGCTACCCCTATTATTTTCAGAGACAGTGTGAAGAAACAATGAGAGACGTGGAATCTCACACACAGCTAAGACTACAAAGTGAAAGAGTCCAGAATTGTGGTTTGAATTACAGATAAGTCTCCAGGCTCCACAGCAGAGGATTGTCAGGCAGTTCTTACATTGTGCATGTTTTCTCATATACACTGAATTAATTAATTATTTTGGAGATTTCTTTTTTTAAAGAAAGTACTAGGGGGCATTTTCCTACAACAGCAAAATTTTCCTAAGCTCACCCTATTGTACGGTAGGAGAAAGGAGAGGAATTCAGCTTATACACTCCATTACCAGCTTATGAGTGTTTGGGCTGGAGCACATAAGGAAAAATCTGGACTGTAGTTGCTTCCCCAAAACCCTACCAGGCCTATTGGGTTCTAAAAAGTGACAACCTGGATAGAAATGCCTTCATTTCATTTTCATGAGCAAGCAGAAAAAACTTAAGCTTTTGTTGTTCCCAGGTGCTTTTGGATTTTTTAGGCAGTTATTATGTATGTGGTTTTCTCATTATTTGTTTCTTCATATTCTATCTTATTTTCTAAGATATTTTTATTCCTTTCTTGATTTTTCCCTGTATCACATTTTCTTCTTATTTTAAATCCCACCCTTCCGAATGTTATTACTTTTTCTCCACACTTCCTCTGGTGTCACTGTTTCTCATACCAATTTAATAATCCTTCATTTATTTAACTATTTCCTGATAATTTTATAATCTCTAACACCCATATTTTTTCAGTCAAGATTTTATTCTTTTTATTCTCACTTGATCTATGCAGTTTGTGGAGATCATTTTTGGGGTTGTACCGGAGATTGAACACAGGTGTGGTTAAACATTGAGACAGATCACCTGACTTTTTATAGTTTTATTAAGAGACAGGATCTCAATGTGTTGCTTAGGACCTTAATAAGTGCTTGAGGTTGGCTTTGCACTTGTTTCTCCTTTTTGCCTCCCAAGCTGCTCAGATAATACATCACTTAAAGTAAGCATTTTATTTATAGGTGATATATGATATCCACTGATAAGCGATTCCCAGTCAATGCAGTAGAAAGTTCTAACAGGCTTAAGAAGTGCAAGCTTGAATTGTAATCACAACTGGAAAGTGAAAGGGCTTTGCTTAGATAAATGCAGGACCTTGCATCAGGCTTAGTAAGCAAGAGGAGTAAATACCTGCCATTCTCAGTCTGGTGCAATGGAAAAGAGAATCCAGTGAAGTTCCTGGAGCTGAAGGAATAGGCTGAAGGAATACTTCTGCATCAGAGATCACCTATGAAAATCTACAGTCAGAGTTCCTGTGTTTATAGATAGCCACCAGGATCTTCAGTCTCACACACACAAAATAATCCTGCTTCCTGAACTTAAAATAATACCTATTCACCTATTTCTCCTTTATTATCTTCATGGAGATTACAATTTATAATTTTCTCTCTTTCTTCTTTCTTTCCCTTTTCCTCTCTCCTTTGTTCAATCTTTCTTTCCATCTCCGACCCTCTCTTAAGTTTATAAATTTACTAATCATAACAACTGTGACCTATTCCAGAACTTTATTGAAGGTTTGTATCTGAGTTTGAGGAATGATATTAAACAACTGCAACAAGTTTTTTTCTTTCTCATTAAGTTTGAATATAATGAAGCTTGACTCAGAAGTGATTACAGAAGATAGGGCTCAATGAAATCCCTTAAAGTGGTGCTGACATTGGGATCAGCAGATGCCACACACTTAATTAAAATATCATTATCTGGATATTAACCCAACCCAGAACTCTTAAGAAAAATAAGCTCACAGTGTAGTCCTTCTCTTAAAAGAAATCAGAACAATACCGAAGATGAGTAGATGTACAAATAATATAAAATATCAAGGAAACAGTGCATCCCAAACAACTTATAATGTTTCAAAAACAGACTTAATTGATACCACACTTGAGGAAATTTCAGATAAAGAATGTAGAAAATGTATCATTAAACTAATTTATGAGCTAAAAGATCCTGTAATGAGTAAAACCTGAGAGAAAATAAAGAGAGAACACTTGAATTAAGAGATCAAGATTGTGAAATGGAACAAAGTGAAAAAAACTTAAAATGAAGGAATCAATTAACCAAATTCAAAATTTATTGGAGGGCTGGCATTGTGACTCAGTGTTAGCACTTGTCTAGCATATGTGAGGAACTGGGTTCAATTCTCAGCACTGCATATAAAGAAATAAAATGAAGGTCCAGCAACAACCAAAAATACCTATGAAAAATTAAAAAGAAAATTCAATGGAAAGCATCACCAACAGAGTACTTTGAAGATAGATTCTCAGACCTCAAAGACAAGTATATAATCTTGAACATAAAGCTGACCATAGAGAGAGGTGTTACAAAACCACAAAGTATTTAAGAAATATGGAATAACTTTAAAAGGCCATAATTAAGATTCATTTGGATAGATAGAAGAAGGTTCTGAATTATGAGCTAAAGGAATGCACGATCTTTCTAATGAAATAATATCAGAAACATTTCCAAATCTGAAAAATGAAATGGAAATTCACATATAGGAAGCATAGAGATGTACATGCATACAAAATAATAATAAATCCAATTCTAGACACATTATCATGAAAATGCCTAACAGAAGGAGGATAGAATTTTAAAAGCTGCAAGAGAATAACAACTGATTGCATTTAGAGGAAAACACATCTGTATTTCAACTGCTTTCTCACTGAAACCCTTACAGCTAGGAGGTCTTGGAATTATACCATGCTCTGACAGAAAATGGATGCCAACTAAGAATACTATGCCCAGCAAAATTAAGCTCCTGAATTGAAGAAGAACTAAAAACCTTCCATGATAAAAGCTAAGAAGCATTCATAGAAGGATTCATAAATATAAAGCCTACACTATGAAACATATTCAATAAAACATTTCAGAACAAATGAAAAAAAATCCTGAAATGGGAGGAACTACACTAGAATAGTCAAGCAAAGGTAAATCAAATTCAACTTAACTGGAAGAAATAAATAATAATGGCAGGAAATAAAAATCTTCTCTTAACAATGACATTGAAAGCACATGGTCTACACTCACCAATGAAAAGGCATAGATTGGCAGATTGGATTAAAAACCAGACACAGCAATATGCTGTTTGCAAGAGACTCACCTCACAGGAAAAGATACCACAGTCTAAATGTGAAAAGATGAGACAAAACATAAAATTCATAGGGATCTAAAAAAATTCAGGGTTAGTATTGTCATGCCACATAAAGAAGACTTCAACCCAGAATTAAATCCAAAGAGATGAAGAAGATCATTTTATTCTGCTTAAAGGAATCATACACGAACCTGATATAGCAATCACAAATATTTATGCTAGAAAAAATAAAGCATCTGCATACATCAAAGAAACTCTTTGCAATATTAAGTATCAAATATACCATAATATATAATAACACTATTTTAATTAACAGCACTCTGTTATCACTGGATACATTATTCAGACAAAAATTCAATAAAGATATTACAGAATTAAAAATAAGTAAATGAAAACATGGAACTTACACACTTCTATAGAATACTTCATCCATCAATTACTGAATTCACATTCTTTTCTTTTTTTTTTTTTTTGGTACTGGGGATTGAACTCAGGGGCACTGAGCCATAGCGTCAACCCTATTTTGTGTTTTATTTAGAGAAATGGTCTCACTGAGTTACTTAGAGCCTCACTATTGCTGAGGCTGACTTTGAACTTGCAGTTTTCTTGCCTCAACCTCCCAAACTGCTTGGATTGCAGGTGTGTACCACTATGCCCAGTCTTGAATTCACATTCTTTTCAACAGCATGTGGAACATTTTATAAAATAGGTCATTTTATAGGTCACAAAGTAAATATTAGCAAATATGGAAAATGAGATGTAATATCTTGTATTCTGTCACAACATAATAAAATTAGAAATCAATGATGAGATGAAAATAAAAACCACTCTAACCAGGATATTAGACAAAACATGTTTTCCTAATTCCTTCCCCCTTCCTTCTCTTCATGCCCATTTATATAATCCAATAAACTTCTATTCTTCCTTCCCTTACCCACTATTGTGTGTTATCATTCACATATCAGAGAGAAGAATATCTGGTTTTTGGTTTTTTGGCACTGGCTTATTTCACTTAGCATGATAATCTCCATTTCCATCCACTTACCAGCAAATATCATAATTTTATTTTTATTTATGGTTGAGTAATATTCCATCATGTGTCTATACCATGTTTTCATTATCCATTCATCTTATGAACAGCACCTTGTTTGTGTCCATACTTTTGCTATTGTGAATTTAGTTGCTATAAACATTGATGTGACTCTGTTACTGTAGTATGCTGATTTTATATAACTTTGGGTATATACTGAGGACTGGTATAACTGGGTCAAATGCTGATTCCAAGTTCTTTGAGAAATCACCATAGTGCTACACAAAACACTTTTGAGTGATGTATGAATAGCAGAAAAATTGGGAGAGAAATAAAAAATAACTTAAGAGGTAAATGAGAAAAATGATACAACATATCAAAATTTCTGGGATCTGGTATAAAAAATTCTAAGAGAAAATTTTAAAGTATTGATCTCATACACTAAAGCAATAGGAAGATACCAGTAAAATAGAACATTGCATCACAAGGTTCTAGAAAGAGAGCAAATCAATAGCAAAATCAGTAGAAGAGAGGATTATAATTGGGGTTTTTAATCAAGATTTAAAAGCAATAGAAAATATCAGAAACAAAAGTTAATTGTTTGAAAGAATAAACAAACTTTACAAACTCTCAGGCAAACTAACCAAAAGGAAGATAATGTCTCAAATTATTAAAATCTGAAATGGAAAAGGAAATATTACCATAGATACTACTAAATAGCAGAGGTGATTCAGGAAATGTTTGGAAAACTTGTACTCCAATGAGCTAGACAAATTTGAAGATGTTGATAGAATCTGAGGGACACATGTCCTGCCTAATTTTAACCAGGAGGATACACAAAGCATAAGAAGATTAATTAGAAGTTATGAAATTGAAGCAGTGATCAAAATCTGTCCAACAAAGAAAAGCCCTGGATAAGATGGATTTTCAAATTAGTTTTACCAAACTACTAAAAAAGAACTACTATCAACACTTCTCAAATTATTCCATGAAATAAAAACTGAGGGAACTCTGCTAAACTCATTTTATGAAACCACTATCACATTGATCACAAAAGCACACAAAGACACATCATGGAAGAAAACTTCAGACCAATATTCTTGATAAGCATAGATCAAATTTTTGTTAATAAAATACTGGCAATTTGCATACTAAAACACATGAAAAATGTAGTGCACCATGATGAAGTGGATTTCATCCAAGGGATGCAAGTGGGTTCAACATAAAGAAAACATTAAATGTAATTCACCACATAAATATACTTAATGACAAAAATCACAAGATTATCTCAATAGATACTGAAAAGCATTTGACAAAGAACAGTACTCTTTAATGTTTAAAACAGGAGAAAATATACAGATGAGAGGAATTTACTTCAGCAGTTTAAAGACTATCTATGATAAACCCGAGGCCAACATCGCTCTAAATGGAAAAAAAAAAAAAGACTGAAAGCATTTATTCTAAAACAAGAATCAGACAAAGATGACCACTTTCACCACTCCTATTCAACACAGTACTTCAAAGTCTAGCAAGAGCAATCAGGCAACAGGAGAAAATTAAAGGGATTAAACAAAAAAGCTGATATTGCCTGTTTGCCAATGACACAATCCTATATGTAGAAGTCCCTAAACACTCTACCAGAAGATTTCTACAGCTCAAAAATGTATTCAACCAAGTAGCAGGATACAAAACCAACAAACATTAATCAATCATACTCCTAAAATCCAAAGATGAACCCACCAAAAAGCACTTAGGTAAACTCTCCATCTCACAATACTTTCAAAAAATAAAATAAAACACCTGGCAACCAATTTAACAAAAGAGGTTAAGAACTTACTTATACAATTGAAACTATAGAACACTAAAGAAAGAAATTGAAGAAGACTTAAAACATGGAAAGACCTCCATGTCCTTGGACAGGCAGAATTAATATTGTCAAAATGACCATACTATCAAAAGCACTATAGAGAGTTAATGCAATTCCCATCAAATTTCCAATGGCATTTTTCACACAAATAGAAAAAGTAGCCATGGAAGTTATGTGGAAAGATAAGTGACACAAAATAGCCAAAGCAATTCTTAGTAAGACAAGCAAAGCAGAAGGTCTCACAACACCAGACCTGAATTTATACTATAGAGCTATAGTAACCAAAACAGCATAGTATTGACATCAAAACAGGCATGAAGACCAGTTACATAGTTATGAATTCAAAGAGACAAACACACATGAATACAATTTTCTGATAATAGACAACAGCTCAAAAAACATACATTGGAAAAAAGATAGCATTTTAAACAAATGGTGATGGGTAAACTGGAAGGCCCCGCATATTAGAAAGAAATTAAACCCATATTACTGACCCTGAATGAAACTCAACTCTAACTGGATCAAAGTCCTAGGAAGTAGAACAGAAACCCTACAACTGCTAGAAGAAAATATACACCCATCATGCCAACTTGTAAGCTCAGGTCTTACTTCCTTAATAAGACTTAAAGCACAAGTAGTAAAATAAAAAATAAATAACCAGAATGGTATGAACTGAAGTGGGACAGAAGAGGCTGGACACCCGAGGAATTTTTAGGAAGCAGATTTATTGGCTACAGTCAGTCCAGAGGACTACTGAGTAGCCTAAAATATTCTCTGGACCATGAGTCTAGAAATTGTTTCAACTTTATACCTAGTGGGAGGAGGAACTTGGAGGTGTACATTTTTGCAGGGGTCTACATAAACATAAATTTTTTCTTTCAGTTCCCAGAAAGTGCTTTTTGTCCCATTTATTAGCACAGTCAGGAATTTTACAGGGTATAGCACAAAACCAAGTATATCCATCAAATCCACAGCTAAATTTTATTTTTTGCAAGACCAGGAAATAGGGCATCTAACTACAATGAGCCTTTCTGCATAGATCTTGACTGATATTTTGTTAACAGGAACTATTGTGGTCATGGTCTCTGGAGAAGCTTAATTAAGATGCATTGGTGGTGGAGGAGGTTCCACCACAATTCTCCCCCTTATTGATGATCCCCAAAATTTAATATTTTAAATTAAAGAGCATCATTATTATCTTCTTGGCTTAAAGCCTTACATAATGCCAGTACTTGAGTTGTTCTTCCAACAACTGCTTCTATAGTGGACCCAAAAGTTTTAAGGCACAGGGAGTCTGAACATGGGAGTAACAAACAAGTTAATAGCAGAATAGTTACTATACCAACTGAGATTTTAAATTTACCAAGAGTTGAAAGTCATCCTCCAAATAGTGAGCTGGATCCTATGTTTTAATGTCATTCCAGGTTTGAACTGGCACATGTGCTAGTTTTCTGATATTGCTATATCTTTAACTACCTGTCCATTGTCATTTATTTGGATGCAACAGTTTGAACTTTCTATATATTTCCTCTTTGTTAGCCAATAGGTAATCTAATGTCATGCAGTTTTGATAGATAGTTGCTCATATTTGTGTCTGTTGCTTGGCTAGGAGGTCAAAGGCTATAGCAGTTTGATTAGAAATAATTCACAGTACAGTTTTAAATGAATAATCCAATTTAGCATATAAACTAGTTTTATAGCCCCAATTGCCATCCTCTGCCCAGGGTAGCAGGACCATAAGTGACAGTAATCTTCTGGGCCTGTCATCATTATTCCAAGTTTGTTGACCTCCTACAGCAAGGTTTTAGTGGATATTTTTTCCTTGGCCTTAGATCTTCATACAAGATCCTTAGGTCTTTTCCAGAGACAAATAGTCATCTAATTATAGCATCTTTCTGGTGGAAAACCCCTTAATTATAGTAGATTGACTTGACATATTATTTACATGATTTCCACCATTGGGACAGGAATGGGGTACAACCCCATAAGACTGTCAAGGAAACCAAACTAAGTAATAAAACAGGATTTTGGCTAATATTGGTTAAGCAGTATAAGTTAACAAAGTCAAACTTTTGTAATAATACAAAAAAAAAAAAAGCCTGGGAAACATAAATAAGCAAGGTAAAAAAGTATAAATGAAAATTTTTCAGTCAGTAGGAGTTATTGTTATAAAACCTGTAGCAAAAACCAAACAGAGAATTATATATATGGTTAGAGGTAAATAATGGCAATGTTTTTACAGTATAAGAACTTAGAGGATGAAAGAGTCCATATGTCCTGGTAATAAGTTTATCTTACACCCTACATTGATCAGCCAGCCCTCAAGTGGCTGAACCAGGCCTGTAGTTTCCTCAAGCCTCAGCAGTATGCAGGCTACTCAGCTTCCAGAGTGATTAAAGCAGTGCTGTTGCCCTTCTGAGCCTCAATCATCTCTGGTGTTTCCTTCCTCTGGATGTTCAGCTTAAGGAGTGTCGTGTGGTCTGGAGTGTATACCAATACCATGGCTATGGGCTTGAACCTTGTGTAATGAATCCAGGGACCTATCCCTGAAATCTTTACTGAAGTTGGTATGGATAAATAACAGTGCAAGTACCCTTCCAAAAAGGTTTTAGGAGCTGAAGATTCCATTCTTTGACCCAGACTGAATCTCCAGGCTTGAAGGTGTGAACATCTAATGTCAAACTTACTGGCAATTTTTTCTTGACCCATTGGTTTGGAGTCTGTAAGGTTTTCCCTAGAATCTGAAGCTGTTTTCTTCATGCTATTTCTCCTAATTCTCTTAATTCTCCCTGTAACCCCAATTAGTTGGGGAAGTCTCCATACACTAACTTATAGACAAAGAATTCAGTCCTCTTAGTGGCAGTGGCCTAATCCTTAGCAGTGCAATAAGGAGGATTTCATCCCTATGCAGGTGAATTTCCTGATATAGATTACTAATTGAGCCTTTAAAGTCCTCTTTACTCTTTTTACTTCACCAGAATTCTATGTCCTATTAGTAGCATGTAACTTCCATCTGATATTTAAATGCTTGGCCAATAATTGTTATCAGTTCTGCCACAAAAGTTGGCTCATTGTTTGAGCCAATGGTTATTGGGATACCAAATCTGTGAATTATTTCAGTGCAGGTTGGAAAAAACTTTCAGCTAGCCAGAATAAGAACATGTAAAAACCAAAAGATATTTAAAACCCTGTGAGTGTGGTAGTTCAGGAAAGTTTACTTCTAAGTCCTCAAAAGATGCTTCTCCTACACTTTAGTTTCCCAGTAGAAGCCTTGGACCCTGGCATGATTGTTTTGGGCACAAGTTTTACACTGTTCATAAATCTTCCAAGCAATGCTTGTGAGCCAGGGGATGTAGAAATGCTGACTAAGGACAATCTGAATTATCATTTGGTCAATGTGAGTTCCCCTGTGGCACTGTCGGATGAAGGTCAGGACTAGAGTATCAGGGATGGCTATGTGGCCATCACAAAATCTCCACCAGCAGCTCAGGAGATAGCTTCTTTTTTTCCAGGCTTAAACCAATTACTTTTCGTGTTGAGACTCTTTGGCTCCCATTCTGTTAGAGAGTCAGGCAGAAGAATGACATTTGAGCCTGGGGTTGGATTTCCTTCTGGTTTCTTGCAGGCAGCTAACCTTACTTCTCTGTCTGCTCTTCAGTTGCCCTGAGCAACCAGTTTTCCTTTTTATTGGCCTCAGCAATGTATAATGGCAACTTTCCTGAGTGCCCACATTCATCCAGATTAAGAATTTCCTGTCCATATTTTATTTCTTTTCTTCCTTAATTAAGTAGCCCCTTTGCCCCATATACATTCTTGTGAACATGAAGAGTGGTGAAGGCATTTTTTGAGTCTATGAAAATAGCAGCAAAGATTTCTGTTGCCCATTGAAGTGCTCAGGTCAGAGCAGTAAGTTCTTTCTGGAGTTTCCTGAGGCTTTGCCTCAACAGTGGAGTCCAGAGTGACCACTTGATACCCAAAAGACATATCCTGTCATCTATGAAGTTGTTTTCATTGGTGAAGTGTTCCACATCAGGGTCCTTGAGGGGCTGGTCTCTCAGGTCTGGTCTACTCAAGAACATTTTATGACCTCAATGCAGTGTGATCAAGTTGCCCATTCCCATGGGTAGAAGAATCAAAGGATTTAGATTATGGATGACTTCAATGCAGACAAGTGGATTTTCACATAATGTCCTGGTATCTGACCATCCTTACATGAGTCAGCCAATATTGTTCTTGGTACTCCAACAGTGCCAATACAGAGTGTCAGTTCCTGTCCCATAGTCAATTTGTTAGCCTCTAACATCAGAAAGGTCATGACTGCAGGGGTCCATAGACAAGGTGGACAGTCTTGAATCATAGAGTCAAGTTGTTTATACAGATGGGCCACTGGACAGTGCTATATCCCGATCAAGCATTTTAGTCAGAACTCCTTCACCTATTTCAGACCATGCATGGATCATGGAGAAAAAGAGGCTTTATGAGGTCAGGGAGTCCTAGTTCAGATGCACTGGTGAATGATTAATGTCCTCAAAGGCCTTTTATAGTGTTGACCCACACATATCAGAGGATCCCATTCTCCTCTCTTGGTGGCTTCATAGAGGGGTTTAGCCATTAACTGAAAAGTTAGGGATCCATATTTGGAAGAATTTGGCAACATTCAGGAACTTGTAGATGTGGCACCAAGTAGAAGGGGCCAGAATTGAATGGACTGCCTGTTTCCTTTCAGGACCAAGTTGTTATTGTCTTGGTCAGATAGAAACTGAGGTACTTGAAAGACTTGAGCTTCCTCCTTTGAGCCGTTGTAGCCTGGATAGGAGAGCAAAAAGCAGTTGTGCCCCCTTCATGTAGTACTCTTGGGTTGCTCTGGCCAGCAACATATCATATACATATTAGAAAAATGTGCATTTATATCAGAGGCCAGAATTCATGTTTCTTTTTTCAGGGAAGGCTTTCAAATATGTAGCCACCACCACCCTGAAGCTGGTCAGTGAGTTTTTGAAGCCCTATGGCAGCCTGGTTCAGGTCAACTGGCATTCAGTTGGGGAAATTCTTTGTTCTAGTGGCCCTCTTAGTCTTGTCCTCAGAATAAGGTGATCCTTCATTTAGTCCTGCATCTGGCCCCAATTTTGATATTTGTTTCAGCTTTGTCCTGGTGGCAACCACTTTGGGTGAACTTTGGGTTTGTGGTGAGGGCACCTTCAAGGAGATCCATCCTCTTCTCCATTTTTGGTCTACCTCTTCTTGAGCCTCTTGGTCTCAGTTGATAAAAACTGTGGTGGTCACTTCGATCAGATCACCAGCATTCTTTTCCAGCAAGATCCTCTAGTTTTTGTAGCTTTTTGAATAATGTCTCTTTGGGCTTGTTTCACCCATTGGTAATCTGGTGCCTCAGGATAAAAGGGAGTGAAGAGTCATAAGACCTAAGAGGGCCTCATTATACCTCTTTATCTTCAGGAGGTCTTCTTCTTTGTTGGGATCCCACCTGGGTCTGTCAGAAATCTGGGCCTGAGCATAGGCTTGGATGTTGCCTTATGTGCCCAGAGTATGCTCCTCTAACCACTTTAAAGCTGCTCAGGTCTCCCATCTGTATTCTTCTGTCAATACAGGTGGGCTGGATGGGTCTGGATAATGTACTACATCAGATCAATTATGGCTCATGGCTTCTTCATGTAGGAGTGGTTATGATTTTTCCAGTTCAAGAGATCAGTTTTGGTGAGAGGCTAGCATGAAAAACTTCATTGTTTCCCTCATGGTCAACAGAGAGAGGTCCTCTGTTCTCATGTAGGGGCATCTGGAGAGCTCTCATTTGTGTTATGCCTCTGGTTTCCCATCTTGGTCTTGGGAGGCGGAGAAATCTTTGACTCTGGGGAAACCTCTGGCACTAAGGACATCAAGGAGGACTTCTGTCTTTTCTTTCTCAGGTTTTTCTCGGGTGTTTGATTCCCTGAAGTTGGGACTTAGAGGCCACTATAGTCTATTCTAGTCTATTCCTTATAAGATTAACATTTCAACAAATACTTTACATCATTTTTTGTTTTCCCAAATGACTGATACACTTTAAACCTTTATCAAAGAACACTCTGTTCCTTTTCTTGTGTTAGGACTCATTCTGCTTGGTAAAGCCTTATATGATAATGCCTATTGTTTGTGACTTAGTAGCAATTTTGTTCAATATTTACCAGGTAATGCAAAAATTATTCCTTTCCATGTCTAGTCCTTTGCTTCCTGAATTTTAGGGGATCCCTCTGATATCACCTGATGCCAACATTTTTATTCACTTGAACCCATATTTGATGGAGTTTCTTGTATGTGATCATAGAGAAAACAGATGCCAGGGATGATGGCTTTTCTGGAGGTAGAACTGAGAAGGGACTCAAGTAGTGAGGTTACAAGACAGAGAGCAGGAAATGGTGAGAGCTTGAAATGCTGTAGGCTAACAGAGACACAAGTATTAAATGGGACAGTATTTCTTCTCATGGTATAGGGATTGGTGAGGAGTAATAGCAGAGGACAGTGAAGTCAGGGAAAAGGGAAAAAGAGTTAGGCAGAATCAGATTATGAAGATTGCCAGATTTTACATTCTCCACATGTGTTCACAATTGCATTGTAGCTAGGTCACTCCAAATGCTAAAGGCAGAAAGAATGTGAAGGATGTATGGAGGAACAGAGAGGAAAAATGAGAAGGCAGAGTACACAAGGGAAGGGAAGCAAGCCAGAATGGACAGAATGTTGCCAGAAATATAGAGGATAGAACATTTTATTTTATTGGTGTAGAATGAATATTTATTAAACAAAGGATGAAGCTGGATTCCCAGGAATATGACAATTACTCCAGACTGTTAAATAATTTTCCAAAAAGATGTGAAATAAACCACAGCAACTGTTTTAAGTTCTTTGGGTTTACCATGTAGTTTCACTGTTTCACATCTATGTTAAAGGAAAGCATTTAGAGGCTGGGTGGGCAATTTCCTGATTCTTAGATTTCATAAACCCACCACTGATACAGAAAGGTCTGTGGGTAAAACTCCATGATAGAGTCACTGTTTACCATATAAAAGGATTTGTTTGCAACTCCCACAACTGAAAAAAAAACTCAATTAGCCAAACATGAAGGAGGTTTGGGAATAAATAATTCAAGAAATGTTTATGTAATTTTGGATTTACACCTGTTATTCAAAATTCCAGAAAACAATTTTCTCCACCAAAGATATTATTTGAAAAGAAAGTGATAAAATGAGGTATAAATGATACACATTGTATGATTTCTTCCCAAACACCTGATTCCATGAGAGGTGAAGGGGGAAAAAAAGTTGTGCCTAATATACAATACAGGTTTGGTAGAATTTTTTGAAAAATATGTGTCATAATAAAACTGAAATTCATTTTGAAATGAGTTGTGGTAGGATTCACAGATTCTCCTTGATGTCCTGTGTTAAAGCAAACACATTTTCCTCAGTCTACCAAAAATCTTGTTCTACAGCCCAGCTATCACTTAGGCTTTTTAAATCTTGGGGAGAAAAAAACACTCCCAACTAAGAGGTGTAGTGATTCAAATTTGGGAATTTTAATGGTAGAATCATCTAAGATAAAAGTTATTAATTTAAGAAATATTTTTCTTATGCCTCAAATAAATATTCTAAAATATGGTTGGAAACATAGACACTAACATTTTGGGTCCAATTCTCCGACCACTTTGGGAAAATAACATTGTGTGTCAGAAGGCTGCTGGTACTTCTACTTTAGTATAGTTATTTTCAGAGAAGGTGTCATGCAAAATTTATCTGATTTGAGTGTCTTTGCTTCAATCTTCCCTTGTGATTTATGTGGAAGGGAAACATTTTTATGGTGGGTTCAATGTGCTTTGAAAAAAGATACTAAATAAATGTTTTATATTTTATTCAAATTGATGTTAATAATTTAATGTAAACAGAGAATATTTATTACCTTCCAAGAAGCATGTGCATTCCAAGATACTGAAAAGCAAATGGGATATATACTCAATATAAGATTAATATAATAAAACCATTCTTAGATTACTCAATTGATATGAAGTATAGTTGCATGCTTTAGCTTTGATCAAAACTACTTTAACTTGTGGGTTTCTTTCTGTGTATGCTTGTTTTTGTTGATTATGGTCACATGACCGAGATCTACTAAAGAAACATTGTGAATAACACTTTAGTAAAACATGCAGTTTATTTCACAAACTGAGTTTATGTGTTTGATGACCATAAATAAATCACACGAGGGTATATATACCAATGGAAAGTTGCATAATGACAGACAGGCAAATGATCTCTAATTAAAGGAGTAAAGAAGGACCCTGAAAGCTTTGATGTCAATCTAAAAAAACAAAAGTAACACCACATATCTTATATTAAACCTATCAGAATAATTTAACCTATTAACTTATAAGAGTAGGGAAGTGAGATATATTTCTCAATGAAGAAAGAAATCTGAGCTAATCAGCTTAAATAGATACTTTTAGAATCACAGTTAAAACACCTATTGTTGGTTTTTCATAAACATGTGGGACATTGGTGCATCTCTTTTTCCCATATCCTTGAGTTTAACCAACTTAAAATTTCTCAGTCCACTCATGTGACAAGACATCGGTCTCACACATAAGAAATAAGGTTTGATGAGCATACAATATTCAGATATGTCCCTCCAATGGCAAAAGATGAAATGAAAGCGCACAGATTTATCAGATATGAATAACATTTTATAGGCACTGGAGGTCAGGCGCCATCACTGGTCGGTTGCAGTTCTGGAGCGAACTGGCAGGTGAGTCAGGCCGCCTGCATTGTGGAGCTAGCTGGTGGGCTGCCAACCTGCCCAACCACCAGGCCAAAGTCAGACGCCATTACTGAGCAACCCCGCCTGACCCCTGCACTGAGGTCAGGCACCATCATTGGTAGGTTGCAGTTGCGGAGCGAGCTGGCGGGTGAATCAGGCCACCGGCATCACCGAGCTAGCTGGCGGGCAGCCAACCCGCCCGACCACGAGGCCGAAGTCAGATGCCATCACTGAGTGACCCCACCTGACCCCTGTACTGAGGTCAGGCGCCATCACTGGTCAGTAGCAGTCGTGGAGCAAGCCAGTGGACACCTAACCTGCTTGCATTGCAGGACTAACTGGTGGGCAGCCAGGCCACCCATCCACCAGGCTGAAATAGGATGCCATCACTGATTGACTCCGCCAGACCACCATACCGAGGTCGGTCACCATTGCGGAGCAAGCTGGCAGATGAGCCAGCCCGCCTGCATGGCGGAGCTAGCCAGAGGCTTCTTTATAGGCTGGTGCAGGCATTTTGAATTATTCCTGAGGGTGTGGCCATCATCATTGGAAGGGCAGCTCCCTTCCTGAGACACCTAGAGGAGACTAGAGGACCTTTGACAGGACCAAGGAGTCAAAAAGAGGAGGTATTGAGAAAAATAAATAAATAAATAAATATGGATGAAGTATTTCTGATGAAAAAAAAAAAGAGGAGGTATTGAGAGACTTGGGACCAACTCAGAGCCACTGGGTGAGTCTGTCCCACTGGGTGGGCTCCCAGGATGGGGACAGTAGTCCCGAAATGCAGGGAACTTTGTGGAATAGAGTTGCCCAGTGAGACTACCTGGCTGGAGCAGTTAACCCAGTCAACCGAGAGCATTGCAGAGGAAGGCCACACAGCGAAAGAGTTCGACACAGAGTGAGGGTCTGAGGCCCAGGCAGTACTTCTGGTCCCCAGGGAACATAGCAGAGAAGGGCCCCTCAGCCAGGGAGTCCCTCACAGGGCCAGGCTCCCCAGCACAGGTGATAGGTCAGGACTCCTGGGAACATCGCAGAGGAGGGCTGCCCAGTCCAGGTGGTAGTTCTGGACCAAAGGGAACTTCTCAGAGGAGAACTACCCAGCAAAACTTCCCCACCAGATGAGTATTCCCCACTGGGCAAGGCTTTCCCACTAGGGTAGTAGAACCAGAGACAAAGGCCCAGATAAGACGTGCCCCAGTCTGCAGTCTAATCCCCCTTTGGCTAACCATCATCAACAAGTGGAGGTGCCTCTGCCAACTGACAGGGAATATACCCTACCTGAAGGTCACCACCCGTAGAGGGGCAGCTTCCTTGTGGAGCACCACAATATCTAGTTCCTCCAAGGCTTCAGGGTACTGAAGGCTAAAAGGTGAGTTATTGGAAATCTACAGAGATAATGTTAGTCAATAGAGGAAATCTACAATATCTCAGAGTTTAACTACTAAAGAGTTAGATACCTGAACAATATAAGAAAACAAGGGAAGAAAATGTCCATAACAAACCTAGATGGTACACCAATAAAATACAATGACAGCAAGACAGAAGAAATGTCAGAAAGGGAGTTCAGAATGTACATAATTAAAATGATCAGAGAAGCAAACTATGAGATGAAAGAGCAAATGCAGGCTTTAAATGTTCCCACCACTCAAAAGTTAAAAAAGCAAATGTAGGAAGCAAAAGATAATTTTAATAAACAGAGATACTGAAAAACAAACAAACAAACAAACAGAAATCCTTGAAATGAAGGAAACAATAAACAAAATTAAGAATGCTATAGAAAGCATAATCAATAGGGTAGAACACCCAGAAGATAGAATCTCAGACATTAAAAAGAAAATATTTAATCTTGAAAATAATGTTGATCAAACAGAGAAGATGATAAAAAATCATCAACAGAATCTACAAGAATTATGGGATATTATGAAAAGTCCAAATTTAAGAATTATTGGGGTTGAGGATGGCACAGAGAAACAAACCAAAGGAATGAACAATATATTCAATGAAATAATATCAGAAAATTTCCCAAATCTGAAGAATGAAATGGAAAATCAAATACAAGAAGCTTATAAAACTCCAATTATACAAAATTACAATAGACCCACACAAAGGAAAATTATAATGAAAATACCTAACATACAAAATAAAGACAAAATTTTAAAGACTGTGAGAGAAAAAAATCAAATTACATTCAGGGGAAAACCAATATGGATATCAGAAGATTTTTCAACCCAGACCCTAAAAGCTAGAAGGGCCTGGAACAACATTTTTCAAGTTCTGAAAGAAAACGGATGCCAACCAAGAATCTTATACCCAGCAAAACTTACCTTCAGATTTGACAGTGAAATAAAATCCTTCCATGATAAACAAAAGCTAAACAAATTTACAAAAAGAAAGCTGGCACTATAGAACATTCTCAGCAAAATATTCCATGAGGAACAGATGAAAAACAATGATGTAAATCAGCAAAAGGAAGAACTACCCTAAAGGAATAGCCAAATAAAGGAGAAACCAAGTTGTATCATAAAAAATGAGCCAAATGACTGGGAATACAAATCATATCACAATAATAACCCAGAATGTTAATGACTTGAACTCATCAATCAAAAGACATAGACTGGCAGATTGGATTAAAAAGAAAAACCCAACAATATGCTACCTGCAAGAGACTCATCTCATAGAAAGAGATACCTGCAGACTAAAGGTAAAAGGATGGGAAAAATACACCATGCACAAGGACTCAGCAAAAAAGTGAGGTATCCACCCTCATATCAGAAAATGTGCACTTCAAGCCAAAGTTAGTCAGAAGGGATAAAGAAGGACATTTCATACTGCTTAAGGGAAGCATAAATCAGCAAGACATAACAATCATATATATCTATGCCCCAAACACTGGCTCATCCATGTACGTCAAACAAATCCTTCTCAATTCCAGAAATCAAATAGACCACAACACATTAATACTAGGTGATTTTAACACACCTCTCTCACCACTGGACAGATATTCCAAACAAAAATTGAACAAAAAAAACCATAGATCTCAATAACACAATCAATAATTTAGACTTAATGGACATTTATAGAATATACCATCCAACAAAGACTGAATACACTTTCTTCTCAGCAGCACATGGATCCTTCTCTAAAATAGATCATATTCTATGCCACAAAGCTAATGTTAGCAAATACAAGAAGATAGAGATACTACCTTGTACTCTATGAGATCATAATGGATTGAAATTAGAAATAAATGACAGAATAAAAAGCATAAACTACTCTGACACCTGGAGATTAAATAATACACTATTGTATGATGAATGGATAAAAGAAGACATCAGGAGGAAAATAAAATTTCTTAGAGGTAAGCAAGAACAGACACATCATTCATATTCTCTGGGACAGTATGAAAGCAGTACTTAGAGGAAGATTTATTTCATGGAGCATATTCAATAAAAAAAAATCAACAAATATGTTACCTAAAATTATAGCTCAAAGCCCTAGAAAAAGAAGAAGGGATCAACACCAAAAGTAGTAGAAGACAGGAAATAGTTAAAATCAGAGCTGAAATCAATGAAATTAAAACAAAAGAAACAATTGAAAACAATTGTCAAAATAAATATTTGCTTCTTTGAAAAAATAAACATAATTGATAAGCCCTAAGTCACACCAACAAAGAGGAGGAGAGAGAAAACTCAAATTACTAAAATTTGGAATGAACAAGGATATATCACAACAGACATGATTGAAATACAAAACATAATTAGAAGCTATTTTGAAAATCTCTAGTTCAACAAAATAGAAAATCTCAAAGACATCAACAGGATTCTAGAGACATACGAATTACCTAAACTGAACCAGGAGGACATACACAATGTAAATAGATTGTACCTAAACCCGACAGAGACACATCAAGGAGAGAAAATTTCAGACCAATGTCCTTAATGAATATTGATGCAAAAATTCTCAACAAAATATTAGCAAATCACATACAAAAATATATTAAAAAGATAGTGCACAACCCTCAAGTGGGTTTTATCCCCAGGATGCAAGGTTGGTTTAACATTCGCAAATCAATAAATGTCATTCACCATATCAACAGACTTAAAGTCAAGAATCGCATGATTATTGTGGTAGATGCAGAAAAAGTATTTGATAAAATACAGCATCCCTTCATGCTCAAAACACTAGAAAAAATAGGAATAGTGGGAACATTCTTTAACATTGTAAAGGTCATCTACACTAAGCCCATGGCCAATATCATTCTAAATGGTGAAAAACTGAAAGCATTTCCCCTAAAAACGGGAACAAGGCAGTGATGCCCTCTTTCACCACTTCTATTCAACATTGTCCTTGAAACTCTAGCCATAGCAGTAGACTGACCAAAGAAATTAAAGGGATATAAATAGGAAAAAAACTCAAACTATCCCTATTTGCTAATGACATAATTATATATTTAGAGAAACTGGAAAATTTTAACAGAAATCTTTTAGAACTCATAAGTGAATTTAGTAAAGTTGCAGTATATGAAATCAATGCTCATAAATCTAATGCATTTTTATACATAAGTGTTGAATCTTCAGAGAGAGATTTTAGGAAAACTACCCCATTCACATTAGTCTTGATAAAAATAAAATACTTGGGATTCAATCTAACAAAAAAGGTGAAAGATCTCTTGAATGAGACCTACAGAACACTAAAGAAAGAAATTAAAGAAAAACTTAGAAGATGGAAAGATCTTCCATGTTCTTGGATAGGCAGAATTAGTATTATCAAAATGGCCATACTTCTGAAACTGTTATACAGATTCAATGCAATTCCAATTAAAGTCCCAAAGACGTACCTTACAGACATAGAGCAAGCAATCATGAAATTCATCTCGAAGAATAAGAAACCCAGAATAGCTATAGCAATCCTTAGCAGGAAGAGTGAAGCAAGGGGTATCGCAATACCAAAACTTCAACTATAGTACAAAGCAATAGTAACAAAAACGGCATGGTATTAGAACCAAAATAGACAGGTAGATCAATGGTACAGAATAGAGGACATGGACACAAACCCAAATAAAGACAATTTTCTCATACTAGACAAAGGTGTCAAGAATATGCAATGGAGAAAAGATGCTGGTTCAACAAATGGTGCTGAGAAAACTGGAGAAACATATGCAGCAGACTCAAACTAAACCCCTACCTCTCACCCTGCACAAAACTCAACTTGAAATGCATCTGGGACCTTGGAATCAGATCAGAGACCCTGCAGATTATAGAAGAAAAAGTAGGTCCAAATCTTCAACATGTCAGTGTAGGATCAGACTTCCTTAACATGACTCCCATAGCAGAAGAAATAAAAGCAAGAACCAATAACTGGGATAGATTCACACTAGAAAGCTTTCTCTCAGAAAAGGAAATTTTCAGCAATGTGAAGAAAGAACCTACAGAGTGGGAGAAAATCTTTGTCACTCATACTTCAGATAGAGCACTAATTTCCAGAATCTGTAAAGAACTCAAAAAACTCTACATGAAGAATACAAATAATCCAATCGACAAATGGTCTAAGGAAATGAACAGACACTTCACAGAATAAGATCTACAAGCAATCAACAGATATATGAAAAAATGTTCAACATCTCTAGTAATAAGAGAAATGCAAATCAAAACTACCCTAAGATTCCATCTCACCCCAATTAGAATGGCGATTATCAAGAATACAAGCAACAATATGTGTTGGTGAGGATGTGGGGAAAAATGTACACTCATACATTGCTGGTGTGGTTGCAAATTAGTGCAGCCACTCTGGAAAGCAGTGTGGAGATTCCTTAGAAAACTTGGAATGGAACCACCATTTGACCCAGCTATCCCACTCCTTGGCCTATACCCAAAGGACTTAAAAATCAGTATACTACAGAGATACAGCCACATCAATGTTCATAGCTGCTCAATTCACAATTGCCAGAAGGTGGAACCAACCCTTCAATTGATGAATGGATAAAAACATTGATATATATATATATATATATAATGGAATATTACTCAGCCATAAAGAATGATAAAATTATGGCATTTGCAGGCAAATGGATGAAATTAGAGAATATCTTCTAAGTGAGATAACCCAATCTCAGAAAACCAAAGAATGAATGATCTCCCTGATAAGCGAATGATGACACATAATGGGAGGTGTGAGGAGGGGCAATAATGGAGGAAGGAGGGACTGTACAGAAGGAAAAGAGGAGTGGGAGGTGTGGGGGGATGGAAAAAATAGCAGAATGAATCAAAAACTATTACTCTATGTAAATGTATGATTACACAAATGGTATAACTCTATTTCATGTACAGGGAAACCAGATGTATTTCATTTGTTTATAATAAAAATAAAAAAAATAATTTGGATAAAGTAAATTTTATAAAAAGAAAAGTACAGAAAATCCTAAGCAAAAGAGCAAAATTAGAAGATACTGAAAATGACTATAGCACAGAAAGAATAACCTGTGGGAAACTATCCTTATTTAGCAGAATCAGACTAGGATGAGCCCTGGGACACAGAGACCTCGCTTCTAGGAATTCCTGGGAAGCATGTGGCACTGCATCAGAGTGCTTCCCTGTCTCCTTCTGGTATATTCCCCCTAAGAGATTTGCTCCCCTAACTTCACTCTATCCCGTTCATCACAGAAGAAGCTCCTCCCAGTCTTGGATCCCTTTATTTGTATAAATAAAAGAGATAGCTGGTATGGCCAGACCCATCATGCCCCCTCTCACTTAAAAAGTGTTTAATCTTTTGTTTATTGAGTTAATAAGTTTTTGGGTAATAGAGTGATGCACAGCCAACATCCTCCTCCAGCAGTTAACCCTTTTCTCATCCACATGGGAAGTGGCAGAGAGGCCCCCCACAATCACTAATGTCAATGTTGTTGCTTTTAAAAAGCAAATGGATTTGAAAAAACTCTGGTAAATTTGACAAGTAAAAATTATGTCAATTATATACTATATACTTGCCAGTATATACATATATATAATGATGTCTCACTTGATGGGAATACACTCTAGAAAATGTGTTCTAAGTTATGCTGCCATTTTCTGAATATCTGAGTGTAATGACAAGAATCCAGATGATACAGACAATTACATAACTAAAATATTTTTTCCATTGTTGTACATGAAGTATGTCACTGACCAAAACACCATGATACCACATGACTGATGTTATAAAGTTCTAGCAACCAGTGTAGACCTCATAATGAAAAGAATAAATGGTAGAACTCAAGACAAAATGTTTTATAAGTCACTTGCTATTTAGGCAGTTAAAAAAAATCAGAGATTACAGTACAAGGAAGAAGAAAAATGGCATTCTTTCCAAAAAAAGATGCTAGGATATTGGAATATTTTTGCAATAATAAAAATGCTACTGTACCCTGCACTCAGACGATATAACAACTCATTTTTATACACTATATCCTGAATATAAATATTATAAATAAATAACAGTGAAATATTAAAGAAAATATAAGGCATTCACACGTTCAAATAAAAGAGAGTGGGAAAGGATGAATGTGGTGGTGCACACCTGAAATATCCAATACTGTGGAGGCTAAGGTAGGAGGATCACAATTGTAAGGCAACTCAGGCAACTGAACAAAATCCCATCTGAAAATAAAATTTAAAAAAGAGCTGAGGATATAGATCAGTAACAGGATACCCTGATTTCAATCCCAAATGTCACAAAGGGAAAAAAAAATAGTTACTGCTTTTCAAAGTTGTACAAAATATTATTTTTAAATTTGTGAATTGTATAATATTAAAATGAAAATTCTATTTCTCAAATAAGTCCATTGAAGGGTGCAAGGAGAAGTGACAGAGTGAAAGAAACTAATTACCTCGCATATAATCAAACACTTAAAAGAAAATAGGAAAAGACAGACTGCAAAAGAAGAACAGGCAAGAGACTTAAGTAGCCACTCTAAATAGGAGATAGACATCTAAATGTTCAATAATCAATAAAAAGTCAACATCTTTAGAAATGAGGTAATATAAAATAAAATCATATATACAAAAAACTAGTATTGATGAACATGGAATAAATACACTCATGAAGGGAAGATGGAGTTTAAGCTGTTAAAATTCATTTGTGGAAATGGTTTTGCTATCCAACATACATGATACACCCCCACCAGAAACAGACTGAAATTACAGCACCTGTACATATGAAGACACAGTCATATTCATGTAGAGTTGAAATCCAGGGGCATGGTTAAAGAGGATGTATATTTAGGAAAAAATAAATAATAAACTGTGGGAAATGATGGTTTCTAAAAGAAAGACACTTTTTTTGCTATGCTACATTCAGTTTGCCAAATGCCATAAATCACCATGTGTGTTTTGTATCAATGTTGCATGAATGTCACATTTCATATGTAAGTATACTTAAAAAGGAAATGTGCAGAATTTGAGAAAATAAAAATACAGAGAAGCATATAAAAGAATAAGTTACACACCCTATGCAAAGATAAAACTCATCATTATAAAGATGACTATTTTCCCCACGTTAATCTAAAATACCCCATCACAATTTTACCATGCTTTACTTTAATTAAAGAAGGGAAAAAAGCAAAAAATTCTAAAATTCTCCTGGAAGGTTAAATACACATGAAATTAGCCAAGAACTCTCTAATAAGTGCAAAAGTAGCAGTTATCATTACCTGACACTAATATATATTATAAAGTTATAATACTGCAGTAATTTAAAGACCAAGAAATCACAATACAGAAAATTCCATAGGTAAATCCATAAATATGTAAATATTTTATTATTAAGTGCAATTAAAGTGCCTATATAAATCCAACCATAACAAAAAAATTTAATGTGAATGAATGTTACAACCCAACCTAAAGGTAGATGTTACAACAAGAGGCACAGATCACTAGTAGGGATTGTGTGCAGAATATGTGTGATACTGGAATTATATATCAGCATCACCCCAAAAGCAGATATTAAGACAGATAATTTTCAAAATATAGAATATGACCCTTATGACTCTCCCTCCATTCATGGATACATCAATAAATATCTACTCCTGTTTTGAGTCCCTCTTAAAATAAATTGAGAGTCATACACATTGGACAACTGAAAACAATATCTACCATTAGATGAGTAGGAAAAGTTGTGGTACACTTAGGCATTAATGTGCCTTGAGCAATGTGCCATATATTTGGGACACAATACTCAAATCCAGTGTCACCCTGAGTAAAGGGAAACCGATTGGGTCATAAATATAGTACATTTAACTCTAAATTGCCTGTAGTTTAAATATTAATTCATCTGGTGCACACAGAGGAAGGGACTAGATATACAGAAGCATCAACACCAGAAAAAAAGGGGTGTTTTTCTATGGCCATTCAAGATCCATGGGCTTTATTCCATGGGACTAGGGCAGAAGAGAGCTGAATCTCAAGTGTCCCAGTTTACCCCCAAAAGGGATTTGCCAGCATATTCTGTAAACTGTTATTGCTAACAGATAAACTTCTTTCTAGCCAGCACCAAAGAGATAGTAGGGGAAGTACAGTCCACAACTGGCAGCCCAAGTGGCAGTTCAGCACTTCTGGAGCCCTCTACCCTCAGTTGAATAATAACTCCAGGCCTAGTCATTTCTTTCAGTAAGGAATTTGTCCCAACTTCAATTTTTTCCATTCAATGGTACATCCTAAACCACCAAACTTTGGGACTAATGGCAACTGTGCAAGTGCATATCTCCCAAGATTACAAAGGAGTGGCTTCATAGGGTTAAAAGCACAGATCCCTGTTTATTCCTAAAATAGGTTTACATCACATTTTTCCAGTGAGTGAGGCAGTCTGGAATCTAACAAACTTGCATCAGGATCTTAGTGCACCAGTCAAACTGTAAGACCTTCTGCAGCTTGAGCACAGTTGTTAGAATGGCTATCAAAGAGTTGAAGAATAACTAGTACTCCAATTATATGAATATGAAAGAAAGAAACAAATTAACACTGTGCTAGAATATAAATTTGGTACAGTCATTTAAAAAAAATAAACATTGAAAGTTCTTAAAAACTAACACAATAATACTAACTGGGTGCATTTCCGAAGTAGGTAAAATCGATGTTAAATGGTTGTATTTTCATCTTCATTGTAACAGAATTCTTAATAGCCAAAATAAGGAAACAACTGAAGTTCTTTTTGGATGAAGGGTACACCAGGAGAATTCTCCCAGGTTTACAGCAGATACTTCCGTGAGAAAATATACTCCCTACATTTAGACTACTCCCTAACAAGATAGTCCCAAGTACTAATATTCACTGATATTTCAAAATACTGTGCTCATTTCAAATGTGACATGGAAAGAACAACTGATAATACTGGGAAGAGGGGAAGTTGTCATTGGGAATGTAGACAGGGAACTGGAATTTTAGGATTTTATTGATGTATATATAAAGGTTTAGCCTAGGAGACAATGTTCTGGATTTGACATTTTGTTTCTCATCTACTTAGAATATTGAGAAGAATGCACATTAAATGTGCCAGCTGTGAGATCCTCATATCAGACAGTTGCAAACACAGGACAAGAAAATGAGAACCCTCTGACATAAATTTCACAAGGGGAACTCTCAGTACAAAGACATTCTGACAAGTTGTCTTGCCTTGGAGAGACAAAGGGAGGAAACAAACACATATATTTTTGTAAAGGCCAAGTGATTCTTCTCTACTTTTCTATCATGTGAAATGCTCATAAACTAAAACCAAAACAAACAAACAAAAAACCCCAAAACTTTGCTTTTGATTTTTTTCTTTGGTACTGGGGATTTGACACAGGGGAATGTTAAGTCTGAGCTACATACCCAGTCCTTGCTTTAAAATTTTGAGATAGTCTTTCTAACTTGCCCATGGTCTACTTAAATTTCAATGTTTATCTTGAAATTGCAATCTTCCTGCCTTAGCCATCTGAGTCTCTAGGATTATAGGCATGTGCCAACGGCACCCAGCCAGAAAATAAATCCTTTAAAAGTTCCATCCAGTTATTGGTAAAATAATTTTAAAATACTGTGCTCCTTTCAAAGTAATATGGAAAGAACAATTGATAATACTGGGAAGGGGGGAAGTTGTCATTGGGAATGTGGACAGGGAGCTGGAATTTTGTATATATAAAGGTTTAGCCTAGGAGACAGTGTTCTGCATTTGACATTTTTTTCCCATCTATGTAGAATATTGAGGAGGATATAGGCAGGGTGGCACACACCTGTAGTCCCAGCAACTCATAAAACTGTGGCACAAGTTCAAGGCCAGACTCAGTAACTGTCTCAAAATAAAAAAAATAAAAAGTACCACAGATGTAGCTCAGTGGTAAAGGACCTCTGGGTTCAATCCACACTACCACCATCTCCCCCAAAAAAGAAAGAAAAGCACTCTTAGGAAGTAGTAAGAACTGAGACCCCTACAGACCACAGCTCCCCTCATGCAGGAAAACAATACATGGACTTGTGATTCTCATGATCATCCCTCTTCACAATTCTTCACACAATCTGGGAAGGTGCTGGAATGCTGCTACATATGTACTCAGAAAGGACTTCAGGTAGGGGCTGCAGATATTCTGCAGGGATAGGACAGGACTTCCAGAGTCTACTGCTGACATATGCTCCACTTGACTGTCCAGTCAAGTGGTACACTGACCTGCCCCAGAGGAGGACCCAGACCTGCAGACACTGGAGACTACCACAGGAATTCCAGTCCACAACTGCCAATTCTCACCATAATCAGTCCAGTCAGTTTCAAGTAGCCTCAGTCCCCAGTCTCAGGATGCCACTGCACACTAACAATTTACTGGCTTTTGTGGGTCCCAGTGTTTTCCCCACAGATCTTCCAGCACTGGCATAGCAGAGCAAACCAGGTCCCCTGGACATAAAAGAGGGAGCCTAGACATGGATACCAACACTGGCAGGCTCCAGAGACAAAAATCATACCAGATGGTTAAGCCTATTTCTCTTCAGTGACTGTGTGCTGGATTAGACAATGCTTACTGAATAGACAGGGCTTATGTCTTCACATGCTGAGATTGAGTCCAGTGAGTCTTCTGAATGACAGGAAGTGACATCAAATGCATAAATGAATGAGGTCACAATGGCAGGTTTTTGGCTGCAGCTATTTTTTTCTGTTGAGGTGCTAGGAATTGAAGTCCAGATCCTCAGGATGCAGCTAATTTAAAGCAAAATTTCCTTGGAGAAGTGGGATCCAACCCAGCTGGGGGGATTTTGCATTTAACCTTGCATATGAGGCCTTTTCTTTTCAATTTGTAGTTTATATATGTATATTATTCATGTATGGAAACAATTGACTATACTGTAAAGTTTCATTTAAATTCCCTACTATCTTGTGATGAAACACAGAAGAACTGGGAAGAAATCCCCTAAGACAGTAATATCCAGTGATAATAATGTGAGGTGCAAGGGTAATTAAATTTTTCTAGTATTCACATAAAAATAAATAGTAGAAATTGATCTTAATAACATAACCCAATGCATACAATAGGTGAATGTTAACATTATGTGACCAAAATATATTAATAAAATGCATGAATTTTTGGAACAGCATCCTCTAAATTATGTCAAGCCTCCAGAGTATCTCAATTCATGGAACCAAATTCCGGATTTAAGAGCAATGAATCCTCTAACCCCAGGGAGATGAAGGTCCTGACCACTGCTTTTTATGCTAAAGTGAGGGATAAAATTCCTTACCAATATTTCTCCTTAGGTCCAAAAAACAGGAGAGACACTTCTCTGAGTGAGAGCAGAAAGCTTTAATCAGAAAATTTCCAAAAGTAGACTTTTTTTCCACCAAATGCTGGTCACAGTACATTCAATTCAGATATCAGCAAGCAAAAGAAGATGAAGTTCTAGGAGTTGGTGTTCAATGTCTTCAGATCCAGAGATTTGAATATATAATTTAAATGCATTAAAGATAAACTTTTCATTTTGTAACTTGGTCTTAGACCTGATGGCTAGTCTATGACATTTTTTCCCTTCTATGACCAAAACCCCTCAACTAATAAGCAAATGGACTTGGAATCAAGATGATCTGTGTTTCCAGGTATGATGACACACCCCTGAAATTTCAGCAGCTCAAAAAGATGAGGTATGAGGGTCGTGAGTTCAAAACCAGAATCAGCAACTATGCAAGACCCTCTCTAAATAAAATATAAAAAAAGTACTGGGGATGTGGTTCAGTGGATAAAAGTCCCTGGGTTCAATCCCAGGTACAAAAACAAATGAATGAACAAAAAACAAACAAACACCTCCACTACACCACATGACTCATACAACTTTTCTTATTATTTTAGAACTTAGTGACAGTCAAAAAAGCAGGATTTCTATTTGTGTGCATATGAGTATGTGGTATATACATACTACTATATAATATATATCTAATTATAATTTATTCATTTATGTAAATTGTTTTGTGCTTGCCATATGATATCTGTTATGGAATAAACTAAGGTCAGCATTTGGTAGAAAAAAGTCTACTTCTGGAAACTTTCTGGTTAAAGCTTTTTGCTTTCATTCAGGGGAGTGTCTTTCTATCTTTTGGACCTGAGAAGAAATAATAGTAAGGAATTATAATCCTTTCCTGAAAGAAATGCAGACAAGAGACTCGCCTGCACCTATGTCTGTATATATATGAGCAAAACATTTTCACATAGCTGACTGGTTATGAGGCTTCTTTTCCAGGACCCAGGAAAATCCCGATTCAGTTTATAACAAGGACATACATGATTCAGAAGTAATCACAACCCTCCTTTACAAATCAGCAAACGATACAGGTTTCTATGTCATTTTCTAAACATAGCTGAACATGGGCAATATAGGCATGGAGCAGAGAACTATTTTATTGGGGGCATAGAATAAAAAGGAGAAGAAGGAGAAAAATGTTAGTTGTACTTTAAACCACTAGAGAATTGGAATTTTGAATTCAGACAAGGAAGACTCAACTTTTAAATTTGGGCATGTGCATGAGTACCTACAGTGAAAAGGTAATTACAAGATTTGAAAGAAAATTCATGTGAGTGGAAGATAATGGATAAACAATTAATATCTGCATAGTGTCTTCCAGGTGCTCTGTCCAGCTGTGGGTCACAGCACACACATATATTGGTAGCCTCCATGAAGAGCATTATCTATCTGTGTCCTGAAAAAATATTCCCATTGTAGAGATGAGAAAACACAGATTTCTGGACATTAAATGACAGCACACAGAAAGCTACCCAGTGATAGAACTGTATAAAGTCCCTTCAAAGCTTCTCAAAGACTGGTTAACTCTTATATAGGGGATGTTGATTTGGAGAAATATTATTTTCTTCCCATTTTGAAGAGAGTGCTGAGAGAAGACATCCAGGAGCAACACAATAATTTTTCCTTCTTTCATATTAATGAACTCTTCAAAAACAGAGCTATTAACACAGATTCTTTATGTGGGTAAGTGTTTGAAAATTACAGGGTAAAAAAAAGCACATCACAGGACCAGAGTATGAGTATGACTCAGGAAAAAATAAATCAAAAAGGCTTATAAAGAAGAATAATATTATGGCATTTGTAGGTAAATGGATGGAGTGGGAGAATATCATGCTAAGTGAAATAAGTCAATCCAGAAAAACCAAAGGCCGATTGTTTTCCCTGATAAGGCGATAATGATATATAACAGGAGTGGGTTGTGAGGAGTGAGAGAAGAATGTAGGAACTTTATGTAGAAGGAAATGAGGGGGGTATGAAAAATCGTGGAATGAGACAGACATCATTACCCTATGTACATGTACAATTACATGAATGGTATGAATCTACATCATGTACAACCACAGAAACAAAACAATGTACCCCATTTGTGTATAATGAATCAAAATGCAGCCTGTAAAAAATAAATAATTAATTAATTAATTAAAAAAGATTTATAATAAATTGAAAAACTACGTGTAACTATTTCTAAAAATAAATGTTCTTTTGTTGCTATCTCCAAGTGTCATTCAATAAACAATAAATTATGTGTGAATATTTCTAGGATTTGCCAAATCTTATCCCATATTATTTTGTATTAAACTCCAAAATCCAGGAAATAGAATGCATGATTCCCTGTCAAAATCATTAAAAAAAAAGAAAACAAACTTAAAGGAAGAGAGATGGATGTTTTTTGTCAATATGTCATTCAACAATTTACTTACCAAATGATTTTGAGGAAATATATGCATTTTCCAGCAGCCTTAAGGAACAGAATTTCCGTCATTTATTTTTCCTGCTAGAATTTTCAAAGAAAAGTCCTAGAATCCCATTTGAAATAACCTCCAAATATAAAACAGAAAAGTAACCTACAATACATACTCAAGGAAAGCAAAAAGGCAAATCATTTTTTAAAAATAATTATAAGTAGAACCATTATTTCCTAAAGCAAACTGTCTTTTATCTTTGAAGCCAGAAACCACAAAAGAAAGGCAGTCAAGAGCCTTGAGCAACCAATTTAAACAGGAGATATGTAAGTGTTCAATAATCATAAAAAATTCAGCATCTTTGGAAATTAGAGAAATATAAAATAAAATCCCATTATAGACAAAGTTAAAAAGTATTGATGAAGATATAAAACAAATGACTTCTCATAAGCCCAAAGGAGTTTAAGTTATTATTTTCTATTTGTGGAAATTGTTTTGCTATGGAAGATACATGATACTCCCCACAACAGAGACTTAGAGTACTGAAATTACACCCAGGAGGATGGTTCAAGGGAATGTAATCTTGGAAAAGAGAAATAATAATTGTGGAGAAAATGGTCACAAGGGGCCAGTACAAAACACTATATTTAAGTTTCATATAGGTGCCATATGCATACGTGATATTTCACATGTATACATGTTTAGAAAATAGCTAGAACTTGAGAAAATAAAAATTATCAGAAGCACAAAAAAGACTCAATTACACGTTCCATGTGTAGATGATAAAACTCATCAATACAAAGATACCAATGTTTCCTCAAATTAACCTACACTATATTCATTAAAATTGCTATGTACATATATGACTATATCACAATGAATTTTACCTGTATGTGTATCTATACAGAAGAAATTTTTCAAAAACAATAAAGAAATAGAAGGAAGACAGGGGAAGGTAGGAGAGGAGGGAAAGAGGAACTACTGGGAACTAAAGTGAAGCAAATTA
Organism: Sciurus carolinensis; assembly: GCF_902686445.1. NCBI lineage: Eukaryota > Metazoa > Chordata > Mammalia > Rodentia > Sciuridae > Sciurus > Sciurus carolinensis. Next base: position 88,456,613 of record NC_062226.1, read on the forward strand.
TCTTCCATGCCTGCATGATTATGTCAAAATGCACCCAAATATTAGGTAGAACTATAAAGCAATAATAAAAAAATTCAATATGTTTTACTTTTAATGAAAGGAACTGAAGCATAAAGTTCTACGATTCACAACAAAATTATATATGTAGTTTTATATATATATATATAGTTTTATATATATATATAGTTTTTTTGGCTAAACTTATATATATATATATATATATATAAGTTTAGCCATAAAATCTTTTCATTATAAGAGCAAAAGAAGTCTTACCATTACCTGACATTCATGTATATTATGAAACTATACTATTATGATAATCATCAAGGATTAACAAGATTAAAAAATGCATACACGAACCCATAAGTATGAAAAAATAATATGCATAATTGTAATAGAAAAGTCTAGGCAATCAAACCACAAGGCCAATCTCAGCAACTCAGCTAGACATTTTCTCAAAATAAAAAGTGCCAGGGATATAGCTCAGAAATAAATTTAAAGTATTCCTCCATTCAAAAACCTCCAGTAACAAAACAAAACAAAACAAGAATTTTTTTTTTATTGTAAACAAATGTTGTTTCTCTGTTTGTACATGGCGTAAAGGCATACCATTTGTGTAATCATAAATTCACATAGGGTAATGTTGTTTGATTCATTCTGTTTTTTTTTACCTTCTCCCCCACCCCTCCCACCCCTCTTTTCCCTCTCTACAGTCCTTCCTTCCTCCATTCTTGCCCCCCTCCCTAACACTAACTCTAACCCTAACACTAACCCTTCCCACCCCCCATTATGTGTCATCATCCACTTATCAGCGATATCATTCGTCCTTTGGTTTTTTTGAGATTGGCTTATCTCACTTAGCATGATATTCTCCAATTTCATCCATTTGCCTGCAAATGCCATAATTTTATCATTCTTTATGGCTGAGTAATATTCCATTGTATATATATACCACAGTTTCTTTATCCATTCATCAATTGAAGGACATCTAGGTTGGTTCCACAATCTGGCTATTGTGAACTGAGCAGCTATGAACATTTATGTGGCTGTATCTCTGTAGTATGCTGATTTTAAGTCCTTTGGGTATAGGCCAAGGAGTGGGAGAGCTGGGTCAAATGGTGGTTCCATTCCAAGTTTTCTAAGGAATCTCCACACTGCTTTCCAGAGTGGCTGCACTAATTTGCAGCCCCACCAGCAATGTATGAGTGTACCTTTCTCCCCACATCCTCGCCAACACCTATTGTTGCTTGTATTCTTGATAATCGCCATTCTAATTGGGGTGAGATGGAATCTTAGGGTGATTTTGATTTGCATTTCTCTTATTACTAGAGATGTTGAACATTTTTCCATATGTTTATTGATGGCTTGTAGATCTTCTTCTGTGAAGTGTCTATTCATTTCCTTAGCCCATTTGTCAATTGGATTATTTGCATTCTTGGTGTGTTTTTTTTTGAGTTCTTTTAGGTTCTGGAGATTAGTGATCTATCTGAAGTATGATTGGCAAGGATTTTCTCCCACTCTGTTGGCTCTTTCTTCCCATTGCTGACAGTTTCCTTTGCTGAGAGAAAGCTTTTTAGTTTGAATCTATCCCAGTTATTGATTCTTGCTTTTATTTCTTGTGCTATTGGAGTCCTGTTGAGGAAGTCTGGTCCTAAGCCGACATGTTGAAGATCTGGACCTACTTTTTCTTCTATAATCTGCAGGGCCTCTGGTCTGATTCCGAGGTCCTTAATCCATTTTGAGTTTAGTTTCGTGCATGGTGAGAGATATGGGTTTATTTTCATTCTGTTGCATATGGATTTCCAATTCTCCCAGCACCATTTGTTGAAGAGGCTATCTTTTCTCTATTGCATATTTTTGGCACCTTTGTCTAGTATGAGAAAATTGTATTTATTTGGATTTGTGTCCATGTCCTCTATTCTGTACCATTGATCTACTTTTCTATTTTGGTACCAATATCATGCCATTTTTGTTACTATTGCTTTGTAGTAGAGTTGAAGATCTGGTATTGTGATACACCCTGCTTCACTCTTTCTGCTAAGGATTGCATTAGCTATTCTGGGTTTTTTATTGTTCCAGATGAATTTCATAATTGCTTGCTCCATTTCTGTAAGGTAAGTCATTGAGATTTTAATTGGAATTGCATTGAATCTGTATAGCACTTTTGGTAGTATGGCCATTTTGACAATATTAATTCTTCGTACCCAAGAACATGGGAGATCTTTCCATCTTCTAAGGTTTTCTTGAATTTCTTTCTTTAGTGTTCTGTAGTTCTCATTGTAGAGGTCTATCACCTCTTTTGTGAGATTGATTCCCAAGTATTTTATTTTTTTCGAGGATTTGTGAATGGGTAGTTTTCCTAATTATTTTTTCCAAAGATTCATCACTTATGTATAAAAATGCATTAGATTTATGTGCATTAATCTTATATCCCACTACTTTACTGAATTCACTCATGAGTTCTAAAAGTTTTCTGGTGGAATTTCCTGGTTCCTCTAAGTATATAATCATATCATCAGCAAATAGGGATAGTTTGAGTACTTCTTTTCCTATTCGTATCCCTTTAATTTCTTTGGTCTTTCTAATTGTTCTGGCTAGAGTTTCAAGGACGATATTGATTAGAAGTGGTTGAAAGAAGGCATCACTGCCTTGTTACAGTTTTTAGGGGGAGTGCTTTCAGTTTTTCACCATTTAGAGTGATGTAGCCATGGGTTTAGCATAGATGGCCTTTACAAAATTAAGGAAGGTTCCCACTATCCGTATTTTTTCTAGTGTTTTGAGCAAGAAGGGATGCTGTATTTTATCAAATTGATTTTTCTGCCATCTATTGAAATAATCATGTGACTCTTAACTTTAAGTCTATTGATATGGTGAATTACGTTATTGATTTCCTGATGTTGAACCAACCATGCATCCCTGGGATTGAAACACCCTTAATCATGGTGCACTATCTTTTTAATATTTATTTGCATGTGATTTTCTAAATTTTGTTTGAAAATTTTTGTGTTGATTTTCATTAAGTATATTGGTTCTGAAATTTCTGTCCAGGATGTGTCTCTCTCTGGGTTTAGGTATCAGGGTGATATTGGCTTCATAGAATGATTTGGGAGGGTTCCCTCCTCTTCTATTTCATGGAATACTTTGAGAAGTATTGGAATGAGCTCTTCTTTTTTTTGGTGCTGGGGATCAAACCCAGGGCCTTGTCCTTGCTCGGGATGCACTCTACCGAATAAGCTATCTCCCCAGCCCCTGGAATCTGCTCGTCTTTAAAGGTTTTGTAGAACTCAGCTGAGAACCCTTCTGGTCCTGGACTTTTCTTTGTTGGTAGGCTTTTGATGACTTCTTCTATTTCATTACTTGAAATTGGTCTATTTAAATTATGTATGTCTTCCTCATTCAGTTTAGGCAATTCACATGTCTCTAGAAACCTGTTGATGTCTTCGAAATTTTCTATTTTGTTGGAGTATAGATTTTCAAAATAGCTTCTAATTATGTTTTGTATTTCAATTGTGTCTGTTGTGATATTTCCTTGTTCATTCTGAATTTTAGTGATTTGGATTTTCTCTTGTCTTCCCTTTGTTAGTGTGGCTAAAGGTTTATCAATTTTGTTTATTTTTTCGAAGACACAACTATTTATTTTGTCAATTTTTTGTATTGTTTCTTTTGTTTCAATTTTGTTGATTTCAGCTCTGAGTTTAACTATTTCCTGTCTTCTACTACTTTTGGTGTTGGTCTGTTCTTCTTTTTCTAGGGCTTTGAGCTGTAGTGTTAGGTCGTTTATTTGTTGAGTTTTACTTCTTTTATTGAATGCACTCCATGAAATAAATTTTCCACTAAGTACTGCATTCATAGTGTCCCAGAGATTTTGATATGATGTTTCTTTGTTCTCATTTACCTCTAAGAATTTTTAAATTTACTTCCTAATATCTTCTGTTATCCATTCGTCATATAATATCATATTGTTTAATCTCCAGGTGTTGGAGTAGATTCTGTTTTTCACTCTTTAATTTATTTCTAATTTCAATCCATTATGATCTGATAGAATACAAGGTAGTGTCTCTATCTTCTTGTATTTGCTAACATTAGCTTTGTGGCCTAATATATGGTCTATTTTAGATGAAGGATCCATGTGCTACTGAGAAGAAAGTGTATTCGCTCTTAGTTGCATGGTATATTCTATAAATGTCCGTTAAGTCTAAATTATTGATTGTGTTATTGAGATCCTATGGTTTTTTGTTCAATTTTTATTTGGAAGATCTGTCCAGTGGTGAGAGAGGTGTGTTAAAATCTCCTAGTATCATTGTTTTATGATCTATTTGGTTTCTGAAATTGAGAATTTTTTTGACATACATGGATGAGCCAGTGTTTGGGGCATAGATGTTTATTATTGTTATGTCTTGCTGATTTATGCTTCCCTTAAGCAGTATGAAATGTCCTTTATTCCTTCTAACTTTGACTTGAAGTCCACATTATCTGAAATGAGAATGAATACCCCCGCTTTTTTGCTGAGTCCATGTGCATGGTATGTTTTTCCCCATCCTTTCACCTTTAGTCTATGGGTATCTTTTTCTATGAGGTGAGTCTCTTGCAGGCAACATATTGTTGGATCTTTCTTTTTAATCCAATCTGCCAGTCTGTGTCTTTTGATTGATGAGTTCAGGCCATTAACATTCAGGATTATTATTGTGATATGATTTGTATTCCCAGTCATTTGATTCATTTTTGTTTTTTGACATGATTTGGTTTCTTCTTTATTTGGTTATTCCTTTAGGCTAGTTCCTCCCATTGCTGATTCGCATCATTGTTTTTCATCTCTCCCTCATGGAATATTTTGCTGAGAATGTTCTGTAATGCTGGCTTTCTTTTTGTAAATTTTTTTAGCTTTTGTTTAACATGGAAGAATTTTATTTCATAGTCAATTTTTAAGGTAAATTTTGCTGAGTATAAGATTCTTGGTTGGCATCTGTTTTCTTTCAGGCCTTGGTAAATGTTGTTCCAGGCCCTTCTAACTTTTTGGGGTCTGGATTGAAAAATCTGCTGATATTCTTATTGGTTTCCCCCTGAATGTAATTTGGTTCTTTTCTCTCACAACCTTTAAAATCCTGTCTTTATTTTGTATGTTAGGTATTTTCATTATAATGTGCCTTGGTGTGGGTCTGTTGTAATTTTGTGTATTTGGAGTCCTATAAGCCCCTTGAACTTGATTTTCCATTTCATCTTCAGATTTGGGAAATTTTCTGATATTATTTCATTGAATAGATTGTTCATTCCTTTGGTTTGTTTCTCTAAGCTTTCCTCAATCCTGATAATTCTTAAATTTGGCCTTTTCATGATATCCCGTAGTTCTTGGAGATTCTGTTCATGATTTCTTGCCATCTTCTCTGTTTGTTCAACTTTGTTTTCAAGGTTAAATATTTTTCTTCAATATCTGAGGTTCTGTCCTTCAGGAGTTCTATCCTATTGGTTGTGCTTTCTATGGAGTTTTTAATTTGATTTATTGTTTTCTTCATTTCAAGGATTTCTCTTTGTTTTTTTTTTCAATATCTCTAACTCTTTTTAAAATGATCTTTTGCTTCCTGTATTTGCTCTTTTAACTGTCGATTGGTGTGATCATTCAATGCCTGCATTTGCTCTTTCCTCTCATCATTCAATGCCTGCATTTGCTCTTTCATCTCGTTTGCTTCTCTGATCATTTTAATTATGTACATTCTGAACTCCCTTTCTGTCATTTCTTCTGCCATGCTGTCATTGGATTTTATTGATGTAACATCTAGATTTGTTTGGGGCATTTTCTTACCTCATTTTCTCATATTGTTCAGGTATCAGTGGACCGCTGAGATATTGCAGATTTCCTCTATTGAGTTATAATGTCCCTGAAGATTTCTAGTATATCCCCTCTTAGCCTTCAGTAAACTGAAGTCTTGGAGGAAGTTGATAATGCGGTGCTCCACAAGGAAGCTGCCTCTTTAGGGGTGGTGGCCTTCAGGTGGGGTATATTTCCTGCTAGTGAGCAGAGGTGCCTCAACTTGTTGACCAATGGTCATTCAAAGGGGAAGTAGGCTGCGGGCTGAGGCAAGACCTGTTTGGTCCTGTGTCTGTGGTTTTACCGTCCTTGTGGGAAAACCTCACCCAACGGGGAAGACTCACCCAGTGGGGAGGTCTTGCTGATCATTTCCCCTCCTAGAGGTTCCCCTCAATCCACAACTACCACCTGGGCTGGGCTGCCTTCCTCTGCAACGTTCCCAGGGACCCAGACCTACCTCCTGGGCCTGGGAGCCTCACCCTTCGCAGACGAGTCTTCTTAGGCTGCCTCTCCTCAGAGAATTTGCCCACAGTCCTGGGACCTTCACTCTTCCCCTCAGCTTGTCTCTGTGTGACTCTTCCACCAAGAAGCCTCCTAGGTCCTGGGACCCTGCTCTGCACCTATTCACCTGGCTATGTAGCTCCTCCTTTTAGCAGCCACCTGGAACCCCTGTACAGTGACCTGCTGTATGCCTCTTCCTCCGGGCAGCTACCCGGTGTTCTGGTGCGGTCGCTAGGAGTCCAAGCAACTCACTGCACACCCCCTCCTCCAGACAACTGCCCATACCCTGGTGCAGTCACTCCGAGTCCAAGCGACCCGCCGTGCTCCTCCTCCTCCTCCGGTCAGCCTCCTGGTGTTCAGAAGTGGTCACTCTGAGTCCAAACAGCTCGCTGTGCAGCTCCTCCTCTGGGCAGCCGCCCAGAGTCCCGGTGGGTTGCTCTGAGCGGCCTCCTCGACAATGCTCCCAGTTGTCCGAGTTCACTGCTCCAGCAGGGGGAGGGGTGTCTCATTGGTCAACTCTACTTTGCAAAGTTCCCTGTGTTCTGGGACTACCGCTCCATCCGGAACACCTCCCCAATGGGAGAGACTCACACGGTGGCTTTGACTTGGTCCCAAGTCTCTCAATATCTCTTCTTGAATCCTGAGTCCTGGAACAACATGAAATGCAGCCACCCTCTAGTCCGCCATCTTGAAATGCCCTCCAATTTTGGCCATTTTGACTGACTCCACAGGGGATATTCCCATTGAATATTTTTATACCCAGATCAGGTATATATAAACATATGCATAGACCTCCATACTAGGTTACAGAGTAAGGTCTATGAATAAATATTTGAGCAGAAAAACTAGCATCCAATACTAAAACATCCACCCTACCAGCCATGTTCAGTGGTACAAACATGAAAATTATGCCAGTTTCAATATGGAATAAACTACTCCTATAATTGTAGGTCCCTGCAATTCCTGTCACCCTTTGCACACACAGAAGGTGAAGGTCAAAGGACTTCTCACATATGATCATAGAAGAGGACTTGACTTACCTGGATTGAATTTCTCTGGGCTGTTCTATTTTACCTGTGGTTGGCTCTGGATAAGTGGCCATTAGGGTCTGGTGTGAAGGCAGAGTCAAAATCTGATATTTTTGTTTCTAGAACCTTGAAAAGTATTGACAAATCAATAAAACAACTAGTTCTCTTGCCGATCTGCCTTCACCACATGAGCTTATAAGGGACTGTCTCTAGAATATGTGTGCCTGGTTACCAGAGTTCTAAGTTCTTTTGGGTTCTAATGCTAAGAAATTGAGGTCTCTTTTTCAAAGTTTAATTACCTGGGACTCTTCATATAATAAGAACTTTCCAAAGTGTCATTTGTGGTGCTGACTTGGCATCTGCTCATCTATGCAAACTTATACAAAGAGATGACCTTTCAACTCATTGGGAAGTTGTCAATGCATCACTGCCCACTTTGGTGGAGGCTCACAGCAGACTGGGCAGATGCCCTCTAGAAGACTCAGTTGTGGATGGCAAACATTAGAACTTGATTTTACTACAACTGAGTTTAACCTATATCTTGAACCTGCATTCTGACTGGAGGCAGAAAACAGCAATTGTCACAGGAGAGAAAATCAGAGAGCACAAACTCTTAAAACTGAGCTTGCTGGTGGGCCATTTTTTGAGAGAAATAACTGTGGTGGCCACATGATGGCAAGCTTACACAAACCAAGTCCAACCTCATGCTCTCCCAGTGTTTCCACAAGTCACCTGGATCAAAGGCAGTGGATGAGCCCCTGCTGTCCAACAAAAACCACAGAGGTCCTGCCCAGATGTACACCCTTCTTACAGCTGGAAACTCTGCATTTCTTCAAGGAAAAAAACAGCATCACAAAGTGTTCACCCTTGCTTCTTGTCTTGATGCATACAGAGATGATCTGTTTTAAAAGGGAGGTAAGTGGGCTACCTTGCTCTCCAAATTTCAATGATGCAAAATGTTACATAATAAAGAGAAGACTTATTGTTAAAAGAAGTTCAGGGGTCTCTCTCTTTAAGAAAAAACTATTTGGCTTACATTGTGAGTCTGGAAAAGCTGATACTAGATTTTCCTCATTTTATAAATAACTCCATAGACTTGCCAATAAATAAATAAAGTGTCTCACTAATTCACTAAACTGCACACTACTTCTCTTTGCTCTAGTTCAATGTGGGAGACTTTGAGATTCCCTGCTCCCTGGGATCTCTTCACTTGTGGATGAATGCAGCTGGGGGTGGGGTCCTTTCTGCTCCTCTGTACAGCACCCTGAACCTCTAACTTTCTCTCAGTTTCATACACCTTGGCAGCCTCCACCAGGGGAGAGATTCAGAAAATATTTGATGTACTTAAAGACATTTAATCATCAGGCTATGATGCATCAATTTGTTTCCATGTTTCTTTTCAGTATTTTTTACTTTTGCTTCTCAATAACAGCATCCAAGGTATTTTTGCAACAAGTTTTGCTCCATTTATAAAATGAGAATGATGTTTCTCTTGAAGGGTTGATTGGAAAGCTTAAGGCGCACCCAGGATTCCAGGGATACCCAGTACAAGTTGTCTTGCCCATAATGATGAGAAAAACGAAAGTGAAATAAGAGACATGGGAACAGGGGACAGGACAGAAAATGCAATGAATCGAGGCCAGGAATCTTACCTTCCCCCATGATTGTAGGCTAATTGGAGCCAGGTCTTGTCAACATGTCAACATGAGAGGAGTGGGCATTTCCCTAGCTAAGATCATTTTGTCATTTCCCTAAAGGCCATTTTCATTGCTAAACCATGCTTAGACTGATAACAAATGTGCTCAAATACTCCTAGCCATGGAATGCCATGTGCCTCTGGTAGTCACAACTTGAGTTTAGTGCACTCTTGGCTTATTGGGTTTCAATTAAGTCAGCCATTCCTTCTTGGCACATTGGGCCAGGTACAATGCTGCATGTGAGCATCATCCCAGCACCAAAGTATGTGTAGGTCATCCCAGAATGATTACATGTGGGTGTGTAATCCCACACATGCACCATTGCTTGCTAGTGGGTCATCCCAGCACCAGTGCATGCATGTGTGTCTTACCAGCATACTTGCATGTGTGTGTAATCTCAGCAACACTGCATGTGTGCATCAACCTAATACCAATGCTTGTGTGGGTCTTTGCAGCACGAGTACATGCATGTGTGTAATTCCAGCACCACTGCAGGTGTGTGCTTTATTACATCACCACTGCATGCACCATTGCTAACTAGTGGGTCATCCCAGCACCAGTGCATGCTTGTGTGTCATCCCAGAATGACTGCATGTGTTTATCATCCCATCATAACTGAATGGGTGTGTCAGCCCAGCATATATGCATATGGGTGTCATCTCAGCACCACTGCCTGTGTCTGGGACATCCCAGCTCCAGTGAATGCATGTGTCCCATCCCAGCAGACCTGCAAGTGTGTGTAATCCCAGCTCTGCAGCGTATGTGTGTCATCTGAGTACCAATGCATGTGTGTGTCATACCAGCACCAGTGCATGCATGTGTGTCATCCCATGACTCTTCATGTGAATTTAGTCCCATCACCAGTGCATGTGTGTGTCATCCTAGCACTAATGCATGTGGGTGTCATGCCAGCACAAGTGCACACATGTTGTCATACCAACACCCCTGAATGTGGGTGTCATACCAGCAACATTTTATATGTGTGTGTCATTCCAGCACCACTGCAGGTGTGAGGGTCTTCCCAGCACAAGTGCATGCATGTGTGTCATCTCAGCTCCACTGCATGTGTGTAGCATCCCAGCACCAGTGCATACATGTTCTCATCACAGCACCCCTGAATGTAGGCGTCATATCAGCAAAACGGTATATGTGTGTGTCATTCCATCACCAACGCAGGAGTGAGGGTTATACCAGGATCATTGCAGGTGTGCCATCCCAGCACCCCTTCAAAGATGTGTGTCATCCAAGCAATCTTGCATGGGTATGTCATCCCAGGACCACTGCAGATGTATCTATCATCTCAGTACCACTGCATGCATGTGTGTCATCCCAGCACCAGTTCATGTGTATCATCCCAGCATCCACACATGTGTGTTTCATACCAGCACCACTGCAATTGTGTGTCATTCCAACACCAATGCATATGTGCATCAACCCAGCACCACTGCCAGCACAAGGATCATCCCAGGCCAGTGCATGTATGTGTGTCATTCCTGCTGACGTGCAGGTCATCCCAGTACTGGTGTATGCATGTGTTTTCTGAGCACCTCTGCATGTGTGTCATTCCAGCATCACTGCATTGTGTGTCATACCAGTACCAATGCATATGGGTGTAATCCCAGCACCATGGCAGGCATGTTGCTCTTCCCAGCACTAGTTCATGCATGCGTGTTATTCCAGCACCACTGCAGGCATGTGGATCATCCCAGCCCCAGTGCAAGTATGTGTCATCTCAGGATACCTGCATGTTTGTGTAATTCCAGCCCTGCTGCATGTCATCCCAGCACCAATGCTTGTGTGTGTCATTCCAACACCAATGCATGCATTTATGAGCAAGCACCACTGAAGGCATGTGGGTCATCCTACCACAACTTAATGTGTGTGTCATCCCATCACCCCTTTATGTGTGTGTTATCCCAGAACCTTTGCATGTGTGTGTAATCCCAGCACAATTTCATGCATGTGTGTCATTCCAACACACCTGAATTTGTGTGTCTTTTCAACACCACTGCATGTATGTTTCAACCCAGCTCTCCTGGATGAGTGTGTAATCCCAGTCCCACTGCATGTGTGTGTGTTCCTAGCATACTGCATGCATGTTTGTCATTCTACCACAACTGCATGTCATGTGACATTACAGCTCCACTGCATGTATCATCCCAGCAGCAGTGAAAACATATTGTCATCCCAGCACCCCTGAATGTGGGTGTTATACCAGAAAAGTGAAAATGTGTATGTCATCCCAGCACCGCTGCAGTAGTGAGGGTTTTCCCCCAAACAGTACATTCATGTGTGTCATCCCAGCACCCCTGCCAGTGTCCCTGGGCATGCGTGTCATTCCAGCACACCTTCAAGCCTATGTGTCATCCCAGAACTCCTTCAGGGTTGAGTCATCCAAGAAGTCCTCCATGTGTGTGTCATTGCAAGACCACAGTAGTTGTGTCTGCCTTCCCAGAATCACTAGAGGCATGTGGGTCATCCCAGAAAGTGTACATGTGTGTGTGTCATCCCAGCACCACAGCAGACATGTGGATAATCTCAGCACTGTCAGCACCAGTGCATTCATGTATGTCATCCCAGCACCCCTGCATGTGTGTGTCATCACAGCCCACTGCATATTTGTGTCAGTCCAGCACCAATGGATGTGGGTGTCTTCCCAGCACCACTTCTTGCACCACTACTGGTGAGTGGGACATCCCAGCACCAGTGCATGGGTGTGTGTCACCTAAGCACCACTACATTCACCACTGTCAGCAAGAGGATCATTCCAGTACTGTTGGGACTAATGACGCATTAACTAACTCAGGCTGACTCCTTACTCCCTGGCGAGTGAGCTAGATCAAGGCCTCAAAGGCAGTTTCAATAGTTAATGATGATAAATCGGACCACTGTCAGGGATTGGTTAACAACAGTTCCACAAACGTGATCAGCTCGTGCTTGCCATGTAGTCCTATGGGACTCTCACCTGCGTGAACCCCCCATGCCACCTAGACTCCACCCTACATAAAAGCTGTGTGGTTTCCTCAATAAATGAGATTCCTACTGTGCCTCGTGTGCTGACAGACCTCCTGGATCTGGTGTGTTTCCTTTGCCACCGACACTCATCATCCTGCTCGGCCCTGTATTCTCCTCAGGTGGGCCCTGAGGAGGTACATTGGACCTTGTTGCCCAACAGGGAGCAACACAGTACTAGTGCAGGCATGTGTGTCATCCCAGCATATCTGCATGTGTGTGTTATCCCAGCACCGCTGCAAGTGTGTGTCATCTCAGCATCAATGCATGTGTATGCATTCCCAGCACAACTGCAGGTATGTTGCTCATCCCAGCACCAGTGCATGCATATGTGTCATCCCAGTGTCACCACAAACATGTGGATCATCCCAGCATCAGTGCTGTGTGTGTGTCATTTCAACACTTCTGCATGTGTATGCCATCCCATCACCAGTGCATGTGTGTCATTGAAGCACAAGTTCTTGTGTGTGTCATCCCTGAACCACTGCAGTTGTGTGGGTCATTCCATCAACAGTGCAGTGGTGTGTGTCATCCCAGCACCACACCATGCACTGCTATCTGAGAGTGGGTCATCCCAGCACCAGTGTGTGCATGTATATCATCCCAGCACCTCTGCAAGTGTATGTAATCCCATCACCAGTGCATGTGTGTCATTGAAGCAAAGTCCTTGTGTATGTGTCATCCCAGCACCACTGCATGCATGTGTCATTCCTGCACCACACATGTGGGTGTCATACCAGCACCACGTGTGGGTCATCCCAGCAACAGTGTATGTGTGTGTATCATCCCTGCCAGCATGTGGGTCATCCCAGAATGAGTGCTTACATGTGGGTCATCCCAGCACCCCTGTATGTTTGTTTGATACCAGTACTGATGCATGTGCTTGTCATTCAAGCACCTATACATGCGGGTGTCATCTCAGCACCACTGCAGGCATGTGGGTCATCACAGCACCAGTGCATGCATGTGTGTCATACCAGTATACCTGCATGTGTGTGTAATGCCAACACCACTTCATGTGTGCACCATACAGCACCAATGCTTTGTGTGTGTCATCCCAGCACCACTGCATGTGTGTGGATCATCCCAGCACCCGTGAATGTATGTGTCATCCCAGCATACCTGCATGTGCATGCAATCCCAGCTCCACTGCATGTGTGTTTCATCCCATCAACACTGCATGTGTGTGTCATCCCAGCACCAGTGAATGTGTTTTTTATCACAGTACAACTTCCAGCATGTGGGTCATCTCAGCGCCAGTGCATACACATGTGACATTCAAGCACCAGTTCAAGTGTGTGTGTGTCATACCAGCAGCACTGCATGTGTGTGTCATTCCAATACCAAGGCACGTGGTTGTCACACCAGCACTGCTGCCAGAGTGTGGGTCATCCCAACACCAGCGCATGCATGTGTGTCATCCCAGCACCCTTGCGTGTGTGTAATCCCAGCCCCACTGCATGATTTGTCATCCCATCACCATTGCATGGGGGTGTCATGCCATCACCACTGCAGTCGTGTTGCTCATCCCAGCACCAGTACATGTGTGTATGTCATCCCAGCACCACTGCAGGTGTGTGGGTCATCCCAGCACCAGTGCATGCTTGTGTGCCATCCCAGGATACCTGCATGTGTGTGTAATCCCATCTAGGCTGCATGTGTGTGTCATTCTAGCACTAGTGCATGTGTGGGTCATCCCAGCAACATGGCATGAAAAGGTGAGGGCTAGTAGGTCATTGCAACTCCAATACATATGGGTGTCATCCCAGCACCACTGCGTGCGTGTTGCTCATCCCTGCAACATTTCATATGTGTGTGTGTTCCCAGCACGACGACTGCATGCCTGGAGGACATCCCAGCAACAGTGCATGCATGTGTGTCATACCAGCATACCTGCATGTCTGTGTAATCCCAGCACGCTGCATGTGTGCATCATCCCAGCACCAATGAATGTGTGTGTCATCAAATCACCAGTGCATGTGTTTCATTCAGGCAGCACTGCATGTGTGTTATCCCAGCACCACTGCATGGTTGTGTCTTTCCAGCACCAATGTATGTGTGTGTCATCCTGTAGATGTTCAGAGACAGGTTTTTGCTGAGGGTGAGGACAAATGATGCCTACCCTTCTTAGCCTTACCCAGCACGCTTACCCAGGCATCAGAGATCGAGCTCTGAAGGCATGGATCTAATTTTATTTAGGGTTGCACAGGACGTATATAGGCACATTATCCAATCAGGTTAACATGCTTGTTAAAGTATAACAGAGTCAGCCTATAGGTGAACTATACATCAAGGGTCCAGGTAGTGCAAACAAACCAAGTATGCCTAAGCAATTCTGCCCAGCAACAGGTCTGAGACAAAGGACTGGGGGAATGACAAGCTCCAGCACACAGCATGAGGCAAGGCAGCATGAGCGAGGTCACATCACAGCTTTCTGTGATGCTTGTCAGAATGAAGCCTCCCCTCAGCTCAAACTCAGCCTCAACAATTACAAAGACCTTCATTCCATTGTGAGTCTTTACAATTACCTCAGTTTCTCTGTTCAGACCTTTTGGACTACTTAGACCATGGTGTCAGTGACTGCTGTTAGATAAGCTTGAGGAATGTTCCCTACATCATCCGAGCACCACTGTGTGCATGTTGGGCATCCAGTACTAGTGCATGTGTGTCATCCCAGCACCACTGCAGGTGTGTGGGTCATCTGAACACCAGTAAATGCATGTGTGTCATCCCAGCACCACTGCAGGCATGTGTGTCATCCCAGCACCACTGCATGCACCCCTACCTATGAGTGTGTCATCACAGCACCAGTGCATGAATGTGTGTCATCGTGTACCTCTGCATGCATAAGTCATCCCATCACCACGGCATGTGTGTGTCATCCCAGTACCAATGCATGTGGGTGTCGTAACAGCACCATTTCTGGAATAGTTCATCAAAATAACAGTGCATGCATGTGTGTCATCCCTGTGGGCCTGTGTGGCATCCCAGCACCAGTGCATCAAGGTGTATCAATCCAGAACCACTGCAAGTGTGTTTCATTCCAGTACCAATGCATATGTGTGTCATCCCAGCACCTCTGCATTTGGGTGTCAACCCAGCACCACTGGAGGCATGTTTCTCTTCCCAGCACCAGTGCATGTGTGTGTGTCATTCCAGAACAACTGCAGTTGTGTGGGTATTTCCAACACCATTACATGTGTGTGTGTGTCTTCCCAGCACCACTGAAGGCATGTGGGTCTTACCAGCACCAGTGCCTGCATGTGTATCATCCCTGGATAAATTCATATGTGTGTGATCCCAGCTCCAGTGCATGTGTGTATCACAGCACCACTGCATGTGTGTGTCATCCCATCACCATGGGATAGGTGTGTCATTCCAGCAACAATGTATGTGGGTGTCATCCTATCAACACTGTGTATATGTTGGTCATCCTAGCACCAGTAAACGCATGTGTGTCATCCCCAAACCACTGCAGGCGTGTTTGTCATCCCAACACCATTACATGCATTTGTGTTATCCCCCTATCACTGCAAGTGTGTTGGTCATCCCAGCACCTGTGAATGGATGTGTGTCATTCCAACACCATTGCATGCAACATTGCCAGCAAGTGGGTCATTATAGAACCAGGGCATGCATGTGTGTCATCCCAGGACCTCTGCATGTGTATGTCATCCCATCACCAATGCATGTGTGTGTCATCCCAGCACCAATGCACATGGCTGTCATCCCAGCACCACTGCTTGCATGTTACTCATGCCACCACCATTTTATGTGTATGTGTCATCCCTGGACCACTGCATGTGTTTGGATCATCCCAGCACCAGTGCATGTGTAAGTGTCATCCCAGCATACCTGCATGTGTGTGTAATCCCAGGGCCGCTGTCTCTGTGTTTCACCTCAGCACCAATGTCTGTGTGTGTAATACCAGTACCAGTGCATGTTTGTGTCATTCCAGCACCACTGTCAGCATGTGGGTCATCCCAGCACCAGTGAATTCATCTGTGGCATCCCTACACAATTTCATATGTTTGTGTCTTCTGAGCACCCATGAATGTGTGTGTCATACCAGAACCAATGCATGTGTATCATCCCAGTACCAATGAACTTGGTTGTCTTACCAGCACCACTGCCCGAGTGTGGGTCATTTCAGCACCAGCGCATGCATGTGTGTCATGCCAACACCCCTGCATGTGGGTGTCACCCCAGCACCACTGCAGGTATGATTCTTTCCCAGCACCACTGCAGGCATTTGTGCCATCCCAGCACCACTGCAAGCACCCCCTGCCTGTGAGTGGGTCATCCCAGCACCAGAGTTTTCATGTGTGTCATCCCAGCACCTCTGCATATGTATGTCATCCCATCACCACAGCATGTGTGTGTCACTCCAGTACCACTGCATGCAACTCTGCCTATGCGTGGGTCATCCCAGCACCAGTGCATGTATGTTTGTCATCCCAGCCCTCTGCATATGTATTTCATCCTATCATCACTGCATGTGTGTGTCATCCAAGCATCATTGCATATGGGTGTCATACCAGAACAACTGCCAGAGTGAGGGTCATACCAATAACATTGCATACACGTGTGTCATACCTGTGGGCGTGTGGGTCATTCTAGCACCAATGCATGCAGGTGTATTATCCCAGCACTGCTGCATGTGTGTTTTATTTCAGCACAAATGCATCTATGTGTCATCTAGAACCACAGCAGGCACGTTGCTCATTCCAGTACCAGGGCATTTGTGTGAATCATCCCAGCACCTGTGCATGTGTATGTCATCCCAAGACCACTGCATGTGTGTATCATCCCTATACCAATGCATGTGGATGCCATTCCAGCACCACTATAGGCATGTTGCTTGCCCCAGCTCCAGTGGATGTGTGTGTGTCATCCCAGTTCCACTGAAGGAGTCTGGGACATCCCTCCACCAGTGTATGTATGTTATCTCAGCATACCTGCATGTGTGTGTAATCCCAACACCACTGAATGTGTGTGTCACAACACCAATGCCTTAGGGTGTCATCCCAGCAACATTGCAGGCATCCTAGGACCAGTGCATGTATGTGTGTCATTCCAGCACTGCTACATGTGCATCATCCTCCCTCCACTGCATGTGTACCTCATTCCAGCACCAATGCTTTTGTGTGTCATCCCATCACAAGTGAATGTGTGTGTCATCCCAGAACCACAGCATGTGTGTGTCATTCTAGCACCAATAAATGTGGGTGTCATCCCAACACCACTGTGTACGTGTTGGTCATCACTGCACCAGGGCATGCCTGAGTGTAAACCCTGAACCACTGCAGGTGTGTGGGTCATCCCAGCACCATTACATGCATGTGTGTCATCACAGCATCACTACAAGCGTGTGGGTCATCCCAGCACTAGTTAAATTGTGTCATCCCAGCAACACTGCATGTACAACTGCCAGTCAGTGGGTCATCCCAACAACAGTGCATGCATGTGTGTCATCCCAGAACCCCTGCATGTGTGTGTAATCTGAGCCCAAGTGCATGTGTGTGTCATTCCAACATCAATTCATGTGGTTGTCATCACGTCACCATTGCATGCATTTTGTTCATTCCAGCACCAGTTTATGTGTGTTTCATCCCAGGACCGCTGAATGCATTTGAGTTATTTCAGCAAGAGTGCATGTTTTGTCATCCCAGCACCATTGCAGGCATGTTTCTCTTTCCAGCACCTGTGCATGCATATGTACCATCCCAGAACTACTGTAGGCATGTGAGTCATCCCAGAACCATTACATGCATGTGTGTCATTCCAGTGTCAATGCAAGTATGTGGGTCATCCCAGCATTAGTGCAATAGTGTGTGTCATCTCAGCACCACTGCATGAAGCATTGCCCACCAGTGTGTCATACTAGCACCAGGGCATGCATTTTTGTCATCCCAGGACCTCTGCATGTATATGTCATCCCATCACCAGTGCATGTGTGTCATCCCAGCACCAGTGCATCTGTGTGAAATCCCAGCACCAGTGCATGTTTGTTCATCCTTGCACCACTGCCTGTGTGTGGATCATCCCAGCACCAGTGTATGCATGTGTCATA
Source organism: Sciurus carolinensis (assembly GCF_902686445.1). Lineage (NCBI taxonomy): Eukaryota > Metazoa > Chordata > Mammalia > Rodentia > Sciuridae > Sciurus > Sciurus carolinensis. The sequence continues at coordinate 88,474,727 of NC_062226.1, forward strand.
CCAGCACAAGATAATGTGCTTGTGTCATCCCAGCACCCATGAATGTGTGTGTCATACCAGTACCACTGCATGTGTGTATCATCACAGTACCAATGCTCATGGTTGTGATAACAGCACCACTGCCAGAGTGTGGGTCAGCCCAGCACCATTGCCTTCATGTTTGTCCCCACAGCAGCTCTGAATGTGTGTGTAATCCCAATCTCACTGCATGTGTCATCCCAGAACCACCACAGGTGTGTGGGTCATCCCAGTGACATTACATGAGAGTGTGTCTTCCCAGCACCACTGCATGTCTGTGGGTCATCCCAGCAACAGTACATGTGTGTGTGTCATCCCAGCATACCTGCATGTGTGTACAATAGCAGCAACACTGCATGTGTGCATCACCCCAGCACCAATGACTGTGTGTGTCATAAATTGTCAGTGCGTGTGTTTGTAATTCCAGCACCACTGCATGGTTGTGTCATTCCAGCACCAATGCATTTGTGTGTCATCTGAGCACCACGGTGTGCACGTTGGTCATCCCAGCACAAATGCATGTGTGTGTCATCCCAGAACAACTGCAGGAATGTGGGTCATCCCACCATCAGTACATGTGTGTGTGTCATCCCAGCTACCACTGCAGATGTGTGGGTAATCCCAGCACCAGAACATGCATGTGTGTCATCCCAGCACCACAGCAGGCATGTGTGTCTTCCCAGAACTACTGCATGCACCCCTGCCTGTAACTGGTTCACTCAGCACCAGTGCGTGCATGTGTGTCATCCCAGAACCTCTGCATGTGTATGTCATACAATCACCACTGCATGTGTGTGTCATCTCAGCACCACTTCATGCAACACAGACTGCGAGTGGGTCATCCCAGCATCACTGTGTGCATGTGTATCATCCCAGCAACTCTGCATGTGTATGTCATCCCATCACCACTGCATGTGTGTGTCATCCCAGCACCAATGCATGTGTGTGTCATACCAGAGCAGGTGCCAAAGTGAGGGTCAACCCAGTAACAGTGCATGCATGTGTGTCATACCTGTGGGCATGTGGGTCATTTTAGCATGCAAGTGTATCATCCCAGCAATGCTGCATGTGTGTTTCATTCCAGCACCAATGCATATATGTGTCATCCCAGCACCACTTCAGGCATGTTGCTCATCCCATGACCTGTGAATGCATGTGTGTTATCTCAGAACTACTGTAATCATGTGGATCATTCAAGTACTAAGGCATGTGTGTGAGTCATCCCAACACCTCTGCATGGGTATGTCATCCCAAGATCAATGCATGCATGTATCATCCCAGCACAAATACATGTGGGTGTCTTTCCAGCACCTCTGAAGACATGTTGCTCACCTCAGTACCAGTGCATGCATATGTATCATCCCAGCACCACTCTAGGTGCCTGGGTCATCTCTCCACCAGTGTATGTGTGTGTGTCATCCCACATCCACTGCGTGCATGTTGCTCATTCCTGCACCATTTCATGTGTGTGTTTCTTCCTGGCATGACTGCATGTCTGTGGGTAATTTCAGCAAAAGTGCATGCATGTGTCATACCAGCATACCTACATGTGTGTGTAATCCCAGCAATGCTGCATGTGTGCATCATCCCAGCACCAGTGCATGTGTGTGTCATTCCAGCAGCACTGCCTGTATGTGTCACTGCAGCACCATTGCATGTTTGTGTCATTCCATCACCAAAGCATGTGGGTGTCATCCAAGAACCACTGTGTTCATGTTGGTCATCCCAGCACCAATGCATGCTTGTGTGTAATCCCAGAATCACTGCAGGTATGCGTGTCATCCCAGCACCACTGCATGCACTCCTGCCTCTGAATGGGTCATCCCAGCATCAGTCGTGCATGTGTGTCATCCCAGCATCTCTGAATATGTATGTCATCCAATCACCACTTCATGTGTGTGTCATTCCAGCACCACTGCATGCAACCCTGCCTGCAAGTGGGTCATTCCAGCACCAGTGTGTGCATGTGTGTTATCCCAGCACCTCTCCATGTGTATGTCATCCCATCACCACTGCATGTGTCATCCTAGAACTACCGCATGTGTGAGTCATCAAAGCACCAAAGCATGTGGGTGTTGTACCAGCACCATTGCTGGAGTGAGGGTCATCCCAGTAACATTGAATGCATGTGTGTCATAACTGTGGACTTGTGTATCTTCCCAGGACCAGTGCATGCAGGACTGTCATCCCAGCACTGCTGCATGTGTGTTTAATTCCAGCACCAATACATATGTGTGTCACCCAGCACCACTGCAGGCATGTTGCTCATTCCAGTACCAGAGCATGCCTGTGAGTCATCCCAGCACCTCTGCATGTGTATGTCTTCCCAAGACCATTACATGTGTGTATCATCCCAGTACCAATGCATGTGGGTGTCATTCCAGCACCACTTCAGGCATGTTGCTCATCCCAGCTCCAGTGCAGGTTTGTGTATTATCCCAGCACCACTGAAGACGTCTGGTTCATCCCTCCACATGTTTATGTGTGTATGTCATCCCAGGATACCTGCATATGTGTGTAATCCCAACACCACTGCATGTGTGTGTCATCACAGCACCAATGCATTGGGATATCTTTGCAGAAACATTACAGGCATGTTGCTCATCCTAGGACCAATGCAAGTGTGTGTGTCATCCCAACACAACTGCATGTGAGGTTATCCCAGCACCAATGCATATGTGTCATCCCATAACAAGTGCATGTGTGTGTAATCCCAGAAACATGGCATGTGTGTGTCATTCGAGCACAATGCATGTGGGTGTCATCCCAGCACCACTGTTTACGTGTTGGTCATCATAGCACCAGGGCATGCCTGTGTGTAATCCCCGAACCACTGCAGGTGTGTGGGTCATCCCAGCACCATTACATGTGTGTGCATCATCCCAGCATCATGGCAAGCATGTGGGTCATCCCAGCACTAGTGAAATGGTTTGTGTCCTCCCAGAAATACTGCAAGCACAACTGCCACCCAGTGGGTCATCCCAGCACCCCTGCTTGTTGCAAGTGTGTGTGTCATCCCAACACAGCTGCATGTGAGGTTATCCCAGCACCAATGCATATGTGTATCATCCCATAACAAGTGCATGTGTGTGTAATCCCAGAAACATGGCATGTGTGTGTCATTCGAGCACAATGCATGTGGGTGTCATCCCAGCACCACTGTTTACATGTTGGTCATCATAGCACCAGGGCATGCCTGTGTGTAATCCCCGAACCACTGCAGGTGTGTGGGTAATCCCAGCACCATTACATGTGTGTGTGTCATCCCAGCATCATGGCAAGCATGTGGGTCATCCCAGCACTAGTGAAATGGTTTGTGTCCTCCCAGAAATACTGCAAGCACAACTGCCGCCCAGTGGGTCATCCCAGCACTCCTGCTTGTGTGTGTAATCCAAGCACCAGTGCTTGTGTGTGTCATCCTAGGATCAATACTCGTGGGTGTCATCCCATCACCATTGCATGCATGTTGCTCATCACAGCACCAGTTTGTGTGTCATCCCAGCACCACTGCATGCCCTTTGATCATTCCAGAACAGTGCATGCCTGAGTGTCAACATAGCATGCCTGCATGTGTGTGTAATCCAGATCTGCTGAATGTGTGTGTCGTCCCAGGACTATTGCAGGCATGTGGGTCAACCCAGCACCATTATGTATGTGTGTGTCATTCCCACATCACTGCAAGCATGTGGTTCATCCCAGTACCAGTGCAATGATGTGTCATCCCATTACCACTGCATGCACCATTCCAGACAGTGGGTCATCCCAGCACCAGGGCATGCATGTTTGTAATCCCAGAGCCTCTGCATGTGTATGTCATCATATCATCACTACATGTGTGTGTCATTTCAGCACCAATGCACATGGGTATCATCCCATCACCACTGCATGCATGTTGCTCATCCCAGTTCATGTGAATGTGTCATCCCAGTATCACTGCATGCATGAGTATCATCTCAGAATACCTGCATGTGTGTATAATCCCAACACTGCTGCATGTGTGCATCATCCCAGCACCAATGCATGTGTGGGTAATCCCAGCACCAGTGAATGTTTGGTCATCCCAGCACCACTGCCAGTGTGTAGGCCATCCCAGCACCAGTGCATGCATGTGTGTCATCCCAGCACAATTTCATGTGTTTGTGTCATCTCAGCACCCATGAATGTGTGTGTCATACCAGCACCACTGCATGTGTGTACCATCCCAGTACCAATGCACCACAGCAGGTGTGTATCATCCTAGTACCAATGCACATGGTTGTCATACCAGAACCACTGCTAGAGTCTGGGTGATCCCAGCACCAGTGCATGCATGTGTATCATCCCAGAACCCCTGCATGTGTGTGTAATCCCAGACCCACTGCATTTGTGTGTCATCCCAGCACCAATGTTTGTGGTGGCATCCCAGCACCACTACAGGAATGTTTCCATTCCCAGAACCAGTGTATGCATTTGTCATCCTGCGGGGGCATCTGGAATTCCATCCAGTGCTTGACAAAGATCCTCTGGAGGATGATTGCAAAGGCTCATCCTAAAAGGAATTGCCGGATGTTATGCTCCGAAGCATGGTGTTTTCTCTGATAATATATTACTCATTTCAGTCTGAACGGATTGCTTAAGGGGATGAAGGGAATACAACAAAAATTCCAGAAAATATTACCTACAATCTGAAAAACAATGGGTCTTTACCACTAACAAAATTAAAAATAATTCTGCAACCATACAATGAGTCCCTGAAAGCCTCTGGAGAAAATAGTTGTAGATCTGCCTTTGTCTCCAACAGGCTGGTTAAATTTTAACGATGGTTTTGTTTATGTGTGGTGGTAAGGTAAGAGAATAAGGTTCCACAGCATTCCTTCCTTCCTACAAAGAATATGTCACCCCCTATAATAAATGTTGGCCCACAATAACCATTGGTACCACTGCCCTCCCGTAACCCTTAACTCAGCAATTTAGATATTAACCAGAGGGACCTAATAGAAATGATCACATGAGATTACTTGTCTATCACTTTAACCGTGAAATAGTCTTAGGTCACATAGAGTTTAGATATTAAAGAAATAAACATTGTATTAGCTCATCAACATAGTTAGATATTCTTAAAACAATTTTGATTAGGTAAGGATGATCTGTAAGGTTGTTGTTTTCTGCCTATGCTTTGGAAACTTCTTTAATATTAACCACAAGACTGCCATTATAGCCTGAAGAAAAATGTATATAAATCCAGCCCTCCCCAGAATAAAGTGGGGTTGATTGCACCAGAACTAGAGTCTGTGTCTTTCATTCTCTATCCATCTCAGATGCTGTCTCCCCACGCCCCGTTTACCGGTGTGGAACCCATGGACTCTGCTAGGGCTGGACCCCGACATCATCCCAGAACTACTGCAGGTTTTTGGGTTGTCCCAGTACCATTACATGTGTGTGTGTGTCATTTAGTACCACTGCAGTCATGTGGGCCATCCCAGCTCCAGTGCAGGCATGTTTCTCATCCAGGATACCTGAATGTGTGTGTAATCCCAGTTCCGCTCAATATGTGTGCCATTCCAGCACCAGTGAATGTGTGTGTCATCACAGAAATACCACATACACCACTGACGGTGAGTGAGTCATCCCAGAACCAATGCATATGGGTGTCATCCCAGTCCACTGCATGCATGTTTCTCATCCTTGCACCAATTCATGTGTGTGTGCCTTCCCAGGACCACTGCAAGCCTGTGGGTCATCCCAGCAACAGTGCATGAATATGTGTAAACCCAGCATACCTGTATGTGTGTGTAATCCCAGGAACACTGCATGTGTGCATCATCCCAGCACCAATGAATGTGTGTCATCCCAGCATCAGTGCTTGTGTGTGTCATTACAGAAGGACTGCATTTGTGTGTCATCCGAATACAACTACATGGTTGTGTCAATCCAGCATGAGTGCATGTGGGTGTCATCTGAACACCACTGTGTGCATGTTGGTCATTCCAGTCCCAGTGTAGGCGTGTGTGTCATCCAAGAACCACTGCAGTTGTGTGGGTCATCCCAGCACCAGTACATGCATTTGTGTCATCTCAGCACCTCTGCAGGCATGTGGATAATCTCAGCAACAGTGCATTGGTGTGTGTCATCCCAGCACCTCTGCATATGTATGTCATCCAACCTCCACTGCATATGTGTATTTTCCCAGCACCAGTGCATATGTTTGTTATCCCCAAACCACTGCAGGCATGTGGGTTATCCAAGCACCAGTGCATGTGTGTGTGTCATCCCAGAATACCTGCATGTGTGTATAATCCTAGCATCACTGCATGTGTATGTCATCCCACCACCAATGCATGTGAGTGTCATCACTGCACCACAGGCATGTCACTCCTCCCAGCACCAGTGCATGCATGTGTGTAATCCCAGCACCAGTGCATGTGTGTGCCATCCAGCACAACAACATGTGTGTGTCATCCCAGCATGACAGCATGGTTGTGTAAATCCAGCACCAATGAATGTGGGTATCATCCTTGCACCACTGTGTACATGTTGGTTTTCCCAGCACCAGGGCATGTATGTGTGTAATCCCCAAACCACTGTAGGCATGTTGGTCATCCCAGCACAAGTGCATTCATGTGTGTCATCCCAGAAACACTGAAGGAGTGTGGGTCATCCCACCACCAGTACATGAATGTTTGACATCCCAGCTACCACTGAAGGCGTGTGGGTCATCCCAGCACCAGTACATGTGTGTGTGTCATCCTGCCACCATTGCAGGCATGTGTATCATCCCAGCACCTCTGCATATGTGTGTAATCCCAGACCCACTGCATGCACCACTTCCAGCGAGTGAGTCATCACTTCACCAGGGCATGCATGTGTGTCATCCCTGCTAGCATGTGGGTTATTCCAGCCCAAGTGCAGGCATGTATGTCATCCCAGGATCCCTGCATGTGTATGTCATCCCAGCACCACTGCATCATTGTGTCATTTTAGCACCAATGGATGTGGGTGTCATCCCAGCACCACTGCATGCATGTGTGTCACCCAAGCACCATGTGGGTCATCCCAGTACCAGAACAAGGTGTGTGTTATCCCAGTACCACTGCATGCACCACTGCATGCACCATTCCCAGTGAGTGCATCATCCCAGCACCTGTGCATGCATATGTCATCCCAGCAGCAGTTCATGGGTGTGTGTCATTCCAGAACCCATGAATATGTGTCATACCAGCACCACTGCACGTGTGTGTCACCCAGCAATAATGCATGTGTGTATCATCCCAGCATGACTGCTGGCATTTGGGACATCCCACCACCACTGCATGCATTATTGTCATCCCAGCACCTCTACAGGTGTGTGGGTCATCCCAGCACCAGTGCACGAGTGTGTGTCATCTCAGCACCACTGTATGCACCACTGCTGATGAGTGGGTCACCCCAGTACCAAACTTGTATGTGTGTCATCCCAGAACTTCTGCATGTGGATGCCATCCCATCACCCTTACATGTGTGTGTCATCATAGCACCAAGGCATGTGGGTGTCATCTCAGCACCACTGCTGGCATGTTTCTCATCACAGCACCAGTGCATTCCTTTGTTTCATCCTAGCACCACTGCAGGCATGTGGGTCATCCCAGCACCAGTTCATGTGTGTGTCACCCCAGCACTAAGGCCTGTTTGGGTCATCCCAGCACAAATACCTGAATGTATCTCATCCCAGCACCAGTAAAGATTGGGCACACCTGAATTGCAGGGACTGGTCTCAAACTTGCAATTCTTTTGACTCGGTGTCCAGACACACTCAAAATACAGGCATATGCCATTATGCCCACCAAAATATATTAGAATTATGTGTTCATAATGGGTGTGACCAAATTATTTCCCTGGAGAAAAATGTCATTGGTTTAATGTCAGATCTTTGCTCTTGATGAATAAATGATGCAAAGATGATGTGTGATAAAGAAGCTCTTGAGATTATTTGCTGGGTACACTAAAAGAGGTATATTGTATCTTTCTGAGATGAAAGCAAATTGACATGAGGCTGTTGAAATAGACACTAAAGCAAACTTTTAATCACAATTAAAACAAAAATGTGTAGCAATATTTATATTAATTGAATAATTTTTAATAATAATATTGAGTGTTGCATGTGAAGGGATTCAATAGATGAGACTCAGAATTTCAATTGTTATAGACTATGAGATGCCATCTGTTCTTTCCATGTATATTTATTTATTTATATAGTTATTTATTTTTTGTAAACAAATGGGATACATGTTGTTTCTCGGTTTGTACATGGAATAAAGGCATACCATTTGTGTAATCATAAATTTACATAGGGTAAATGTTGTTTGATTCATTCTGTTTTTTTCCCTTCCCCCACCCCTCCCACACCTATTCTCCATCTATACAGTCCTTCCTTCCTCCATTCTTGCCACCCTCCTTAACCCTAACCCTAAACCTAACCCTAACCCTAACACTAACCCCTCCCACCCCCTATTATATGTCATCATCTGCTTATCAGTGAGATCATTCGTCCTTTAGTTTTTTGAGATTGGCTTATCTCACTTAGCATGATATTCTCCAATTTCATCCATTTGCCTGCAAATGCCATAATTTTATCATTCTTTATGGGGGAGTAATATTTCATTGTATATATATGCCACAGTTTCTTTATCCATTCATCAATTGAAGGACATCTAGGTTGGTTCCACAATCTGGCTATAATGAATTGAGCAGCTATGAACATTGATGTGGCTGTATCTCTGTAGTTATTGATTTTAAGTCCTTTGGGTATAGGCCAAGGAGTGGGATAGCTGGGTCAAATGGTTGTTCCATTCCAACTTTTCTAAGGAATCTCCATACTGCTTTCCAGAGTGGCTGCACTAATTTGCAACCACACCAGCAATGTATGAGTGTACCTTTTTCCCCACATCCTCACCAACACCTATTGTTGCTTGTGTTCTTGATAATCACCATTCTAATTGGGTTGAGATGGAATCTTAGGGTAGTTTTGATTTGCATTTCTTATTACTAGAGATATTGAACATTTCTCATATATCTGTTGATTGCTTATACATCTTATTCTGTGAAGTGTCTGTTCATTTCCTTAGCCCATTTGTTGATTGGATTATTTGTATTCTTGGTGTAGTTTTTTGAGTTCTTTATAGATTCTGGAAATTAGCGCTCTATCTCAATTATGAGTGGCAAAGATATTCTCCTACTCTGTAGGCTCTCTCTTCACATTACTGATAGTTTCCTTTGCTGAGAGAAAGCTTTTCAGTTTGAATCTATCCCAGTTGTTGATTCTTGCTTTTATTTCTTGTGCTATGGGAGTCCTGATAAGGAAGTCTGATCCTAAGCCAACATGTTGACTATTTGGACCTACTTTTTCTTCTATAAGATGCAGGGTCTCTTGTCTGATTCTGAGGTCCTTGATCCAACTTGAGTTGAGTTTCATGCACGGTGAGGGATAGGGGTTTAATTTAACTCTGTTACATATGGATTTCCAGTTTTCCCAGCACCATTTGTTGAAGAGGCCATTTTCCCCCATTGCATATTTTTGCTCCATTTGTCTAGTGTGAGAAATCACATTTATTTGGGTTTGTGTCCATGTCCTCTATTCTGTACTATTGATCTACCTATTTTGATACCAATACCATGCTGTTTTTGTTATTATTGCTTTGTAATAGAGTTGAAGATCTGGTATTGCGATACCCCCTGCTTTGCTCTTTCTGCTAAGGATTGCCTTAGCTATTCTGGGTTTCTTATTCTTCCAGATGAATTTCATAATTGCTTGCTCTATTTCTGTAAAGTATGTCATTGGGATTTTAATTGGAATTGCATTGAATCTGTATACAGCACTGTATATAGCACTTTAGGTAGTATGGCCATTTTGACAATATTAATTCTGCCTATCCAAGAACATGGGAGATCTTTCCATCTTCTGAGGTTTTCCTTAATTTCTTTTTTTAGTGTTCTGTAGTACTCAATGTAGAGGCCTTTCCCCTCTTTTGTGAGATTGATTCCCAAGTTTTTTATTTTTTTGAGGTTATTGTGAATGGGGTAGTTTTCCTAACTTCTCTTTCTGAAGATTCATCACTTATGTATGAAAATGCATTGGATTTATGAGCATTGATCTTGTAACCTGCTACTTTACTGAATTCACTTAAAGGTTTTCCGGTGGAATTTCTGGGTTCCTCTAAATATATAATCATGTCATCAGTGAACAGGGATAGTTTGAGTACTTCTTTTCCTATTTGTATCCCTTTAATTTCTTGGTTTTGTCTAATTGCTCTGGCTAGAGTTTCAAGGACAATGTTGAATAGAAGTGGTGAAAGAGGGCATCCCTGCCTTGTTCCAGTTTTTAGGGGTAATGCTTTCAGTTTTTCACCATTTAGAATGATATTGGGGGGCGATCCAAGATGGTGGCCTAGAGGGAGACTGCACCCCCGGTCGCTCCACAACCCAGGAGTTAAGAAGGGGAGGCATTGAGAGACTCGGACTGAAGTGGAGCCACGGGTGAGTCTGCCCACTGGGTAAAGCTCGGCCCGGTTGGCAGGCCCAGATAGAGGTGGCTTATCGGAGCCGGGCAGGGCAGCTAGAGTCATCCACAGGCAGTCCTGCGCACTCCGGCGGTGGGCCCCGCCCACACAGCCAGCTTCTCCAGGTTCTCGGAATGGAACTGGCCCGCTAGTGAGAGCCTGTCTGAACAGAGCACGCTCCGAGTCCCGGAGCCCCTGCAGTGCAGTGTACTCCTGCAAAGAACCAGCGGAGAGCCTCGATCTGCAGTCAGCCTCAGGGATAAGGGCAGGGCAGCCAGAGACCTCTTCAGGCGGCACTGCCCACTCCGGCTGTGGGCTCTCTTCACGGGGCGATCCAAGATGGCGGCCTAGAGGGAGACTGCACCTCCGGTCGCTCCACAACCCAGGAGTTAAGAAGGGGAGGCATTGAGAGACTCGAACTGAAGTGGAGCCACGGGTGAGTCTGCCCACTGGGTAAAGCTCAGCCCGGGTGGCAGGCCCAGATAGAGGTGGCTTAGCAGAGCCGGGCAGGGCAGCTTGAGTCTTCCCAAGGTAGTCTTCCACACTCCGGCAGTGGGCTCTTCCCACACGGCCAGCTGCACGGTGCAGGCCCACAGTGAGAGCATTTCCGCACAGAGCCAGTTCCAAAATGTGGAACCAGTAGGGGGCTAGGGGCAGTATTCTTCGAATGAGCTGCTTTATCAGATTCCTCCAAGACATCAGGCTACTGAAGGCTGGGAGGTGATACACTGGAAATCTACTGGGACACTATAAGCCAATAGTGGAAAACTGCAATATCTCAGGGTCCCACTGACAACTGACCATTATGAGAAAACAAGGGAAGAAAATGTCCCAAACAAACCTAGATACTACATCAATAAAACCCAATGACAGCAGAGCAGAAGATATGTCAGAAAGGGAGTTCAGAATGTACGTAATTAAAACGATCACGGAAGCTAATGAGGAGATGAAAGAGCAAATGCAGGCATTGAAGGAGGAGATGAAAGAGCAAATGCAGGCATTAAATGATCGCACCAATCAACAGTTAAAAGACCAAATACGGGAAGCAAGAGATCATTTCAATAAAGAGTTAGAGATACTGAAAAAAAACCAAACTGAAATCCTTGAAATGAAGGAAACAATAAACCAAGTTAAAAACTCCATAGAAAGCATAACCAATAGGATAGAACACCTGGAAGACAGAACCTCAGACATTGAAGACAAAATATTTAACCTTGAAAACAAAGTGGAACAAACAGAGAAGATGGCAAGAAATCATGAACAGAATCTCCAAGAACTATGGGATATCATGAAAAGGCCAAATTTGAGAATTATTGGGATTGAGGAAGGCTTAGAGAAACAAACCAAAGGAATGAACAATCTATTCAATGAAATAATAACAGAAAATTTCCCAAATCTGAAGAACGAAAAGGAAAACCAAGTACAAGAGGCTTATAGAACTCCAAACATACAAAATTACAACAGACCCACACCAAGGCACATTATTATGAAAATACCTAACATACAAAATAAAGACAGAATTTTAAAGGCCGCGAGAGAAAAGAATCAAATTACATTCAGAGGGAAACCAATAAGAATATCAGCAGATTTTTCAATCCAGACCCTAAAAGCTAGAAGGGACTGGAACAACATATACCAAGCCCTGAAAGAAAATGGATGCCAACCAAGAATCTTATACCCAGCAAAACTTACCTTCAAATTTGACGATGAAATAAGATCCTTCCATGATAAACAAAAGCTAAAGGAATTTACAAAAAGAAAGCCAGCATTACAGAACATTCTCAGCAAAATATTCCATGAGGAAGAGATGAAAAACAACGATGCAAATCAGCAACAGGAGGCGCTAGCCTAAAGGAATAGCCAAATAAAGGAGAAACCGAATCATGTCAAAAACAAATATGAGTCAATTGACTGGGAATACAAATCATATCACAATAATAACCCTGAATGTTAATGGCCTGAATTCATCAATCAAAAGACACAGACTGGCAGATTGGATTAAAAAGAAAAATCCAACAATATGCTGCCTGCAAGAGACACATCTCATAGAAAGAGACACCCATAGGCTAAAGGTGAAAGGATGGGGAAAAACATACCATGCACACGGACACAGCAAAAAAGCTGGAGTATCCATCCTCATCTCAGATAATGTGGACTTCAAACCAAAACTAGTCAGAAGGGATAAAGAAGGACACTACATGCTGCTTAAGGGAAGCATAAATCAGCAAGACATAACAATCATAAATATCTATGCCCCGAACATTGGCTCATCCATGTACGTCAAACAAATCCTTCTCAATTCCAGAAATCAAATAGACCACAACACAATAATACTAGGCGATTTTAACACACCTCTCTCACCACTGGATAGATCGTCCAAACAAAAATTGAATAAAGAAACTATAGATCTCAACAACACAATCAGCAATTTAGACTTAACGGACATATATAGAATATACCATCCAACAAAGAACGAATACACTTTCTTCTCAGCAGCACATGGATCCTTCTCTAAAATAGACCATATTTTATGCCACAAAGCTACTGTTAGTAAATACAAGAAGATAGAGATACTACCTTGTACTCTATCAGATCATAATGGATTGAAATTAGAAATAAATGACAGAATAAAAAACAGAAACTTCTCCAATACCTGGAGACTAAATAATACACTATTATATGATGAATGGATAACAGAAGACATCAGGAGGGAAATTAAAAAATTCTTAGAAGTAAACGAGAACAAAGACACATCATATCAAAATCTCTAGGACACTATGAAAGCAGTACTTAGAGGAAGATTTATTTCATGGGGTGCATTCAAAAAAGAAGTAGAAATCAACAAATAAACGAGTTAACACTACAGCTCAAAGCACTAGAAAAAGAAGAGCAGACCAATACCAAAAGTAGTAGAAGACAGGAAATAGTTAAAATCAGAGCCGAAATCAACGAAATCGAAACAAAAGAAACAATCGGAAAAATTAATAAAATAAATAGTTGGTTCTTTGAAAAAATAAATAAAATTGATAAACCCTTAGCCACACTAACAAAGAGAAAAAGGGAGAAAACTCAAATTACTAAAATTCGGAATGAACAAGGAAACATCACAACAGACACGAGTGAAATACAAAACATAATTAGAAGCTATTTCGAAAATCTATACTCCAACAAAACAGAAACCTTGAAGACATCAACAAATTTCTAGAGACATATGAACTACCTAAACTGAACGAGGAGGACATACACAACTTAAATAAACCAATTTCAAGCAATGAAATAGAAGAGGTCATCAAAAGCCTACCAACAAAGAAAAGTCCAGGACCAGATGGGTTCTCAGCCGAGTTCTATAAAACCTTTAAAGAAGAGCTCATTCCAATACTCCTCAAACTATTCCATGAAATAGAAGAGGAGGGAACCCTACCAAACTCGTTCTATGAAGCCAATATCACCCTGATACCTAAACCAGACAGAGACACATCAAGGAAAGAAAATTTCAGACCAATATCCTTAATGAACATCGATGCAAAAATTCTCAACAAAATTTTAGCAAATCGCATACAAATATATATTAAAAAGATAGTGCACCACGATCAAGTGGGTTTTATCCCAGGGATGCAAGGTTGGTTCAACATTCGGAAATCAATAAATGTCATTCACCATATCAACAGACTTAAAGTTAAGAATCACATGATTATTTCAATAGATGCAGAAAAAGCATTTGATAAAATACAGCATCCCTTCATGCTCAAAACACTAGAAAAAATTGGGGTAATGGGAACATTCCTAAACATTATAAAGGCCATCTACGCTAAGCCCATGGCTAATATCATTCTAAATGGTGAAAAACTGAAAGCGTTCCCCCTAAAAACTGGAACAAGGCAGGGATGCCCTCTTTCACCGCTTCTATTCAACATCATCCTTGAGACTCTAGCCAGAGCAATCAGACAAACCAAAGAAATTAAAGGGATACGAATAGGAAAAGAAGAACTCAAACTATCCCTGTTCGCTGATGACATGATTATATATTTAGAGGAACCTGGAAATTCCACCAGAAAACTTTTAGAACTCATAAGTGAATTCAGTAAAGTAGCAGGTTACAAGATCAATGCTCATAAATCCAATGCATTTTTATACATAAGTGATGAATCTTCAGAAAGAGAAATTAGGAAAACTACTCCATTCACAATAGCATCGAAAAAAATAAATACTTGGGAATCAATCTCACAAAAGAGGTGAAAGACCTCTACAATGAGAACTACAGAACACTAAAGAAAGAAATTCAAGAAAACCTTAGAAGATGGAAAGATCTCCCATGTTCCTGGATAGGCAGAATTAATATCGTCAAAATGGCTATACTACCTAAAGTGCTATACAGATTCAATGCAATTCCAATTAAAATCCCAATGATGTACCTCGCAGAAATAGAGCAAGCAATTATGAAATTCATCTGGAAGAATAAAAAACCTAGAATAGCTAAAGCAATCCTCAGTAGCAAGAGCGAAGTAGGGGGTATTGCAATACCAGATCTTCAACTCTACTACAAAGCAATAGTAACAAAAACGGCATGGTATTGGTACCAAAATAGACAGGTAGATCAATGGTACAGAATAGAGGACATGGACACAAACCCAAATAAATACAATTTTCTCATACTAGACAAAGGTTCCAACAATATGCAATGGAGAAAAGATAGCCTCTTCAACAAATGGTGCTGGGAAAACTGGAAAACTATATGCAATAGAATGAAACTAAACCCCTATCTCTCACCCTACACAAAACTCAACTCAAAATGGATCAAGGACCTCGGAATCAGACCAGAGACCCTGCATCTTATAGAAGAAAAAGTAGGTCCAAATCTTCAACTTGTTGGCTCAGGATCAGATTTCCTTAACAGGACTCCCATAGCACAAGAAATAAAAGCAAGAATAAACAACTGGGATAGATTCAAACTAAAAAGCTTTCTCTCAGCAAAGGAAACTATCAGAAATGTGAAGAGAGAGCCTACAGAGTGGGAGAATATCTTTGCCAACCATACCTCAGATAGAGCGCTAATTTCCAGAATCTATAAAGAACTCAAAAAACTCTACACGAAGAATACAAATAATCCAATCAATAAATGGGCTAAGGAAATGAACAGACACTTCACAGAAGAAGATGTACAAGTAATCACCAGATATATGAAAAAATGTTCAACATCCCTAGTAATAAGGGAAATGCAAATCAAAACTACCCTAAGATTTCATCTCACCCCAATTAGAATGGCGATTATCAAGAATACAAGCAACAATAGGTGTTGGCGAGGATGTGGTGAAAAAGGAACACTCATACATTGCTGGTGGGGTTGCAAATTAGTGCAACCACTCTGGAAAGCAGTGTGGAGATTCCTCAGAAAGCTTGGAATGGAAACACCATTTGACCCAGCTATCCCACTCCTTGGCCTATACCCAAAGGACTTAAAATCAGCATACTACAGAGATACAGCCACATCAATGTTCATTGCTGCTCAATTCACCATAGCCAGATTGTGGAACCAACCTAGATGTCCTTCAGTTGATGAATGGATAAAGAAACTGTGGCATATTTATACAATGGAATATTACTCCGCAATGAAGAATGATAAAATTATGGCATTTGTAGGCAAAAGGTCGAAATTGGAGAATATCATGCTAAGTGAGATAAGCCAATCTCAAAAAACTAAAGGACGAATGATCTCGCTGATAAGCGGATGAGGACATATAATGGGGGGTGGGAGGAGCTAGCATTAGGTTTAGGGTTAGGTTTAGAGTTAGGCTAAGGAGAGCAGTAAGAATGAAGGAAAGAAGGACTGTGTAGAGGGAAAAGAGGGGTGGGAGGGGTGGGAGGGGTGGGAGGGGTGGGGGGGAGGGGGAAAAATATAATAAACATCATTACCCTATGTAAACGTAAAAAAAAATAAATAAATAATTAAAAAAAAATAGAATGATATTGGTCATGGACTTAGCGTAGATGGCCTTTACAATGTTAAGGAATGTTCCCACTATCCCTATGTTTTCTAGTGTTTTGAGTATAAGGGATGCTCTATTTTATCAAATGCTTTTTCTGTATCTATCAAAATAATCATGTATTTCTTTTGTCTGTTGATATGGTGAATGACATTTATTAATTTCCAGATGTTGAACCAACCTTGCATCCCTGGGATAAAAACCACTTGACCATGGTGCACTATCTTTTTAATATATTTTTGTATATGATTTGCTAAAATTTTGTTGAGAATTTTTGTGTCAATGTTCATTAAGGATATTGGCCTGAAATTTTCTTTCCTCAATGTGTCTCTGTCTGGTTTAGGTATCAGGGTGATTTTGACTTCATAGAATGAGTTTGGGAGGGTTCCCTCCTCTTCTATTTCATGAAATACTTTGAGGAGTATTGGAATGAGCTCTTCTTTAAAGGTTTTTTGGAACTCAGCTGAGAACACTTCTGGTCCTGGATTTTTCTTTGTTGGTAGGCTTTTGATAACCTCTTCTATTTCATTGCTTGAAATTGATTTATTTAAGTTGTGTATGTCCTCCTTGTTCAGTTTAGGTAATTCAAATGTCTCTAGAAACTTGTTGATGTCTTCGAGGTTTTCTCTTTTGTTGGAATATAGATTTTCAAAATAGCTTCTAATTATGTTTTGTATTTCAGTCGTGTCTGTTGTGATATTTCCTTGTTCATTCTGAATTTTAGAAAGTTGAATTTTCTCCCTCTTTATCTTTGTTAGTGTGGCTAAGTGCTTATCAATTTTGTTTATTTTTTCAAAGAACGAACTATTTATTTTGCTAATTTTTCTGATTGTTTCTTTTGTTTCAATTTCAGTGATTTTGGCTCTGATTTTAACTATTTCCTGTCTTCTACTACTTTTGGTGTTGGTCTGCTTTTCTTTTTATAGGGCTTTGAGCTGTAGAGTTAAGTCATTTATTTGTTGATTTCTACTTCTTTTTTGAATTTGCCACATGAAATAAATCTTCCTCTACGTACTGCTTTCATAGTGTCCCAGAGATTTTGATATGATGTGTCTTTGTTCTCCTTTACTTCTAAGAATTTTTTTATTTCCCTCCTGATGTCTTCTGCTATCCATTCATCATATAATAGTGTATTATTTAATCTCCAGGTATTGGAGAAGTTTCTGTGTTTTATTCTGTCATTTATTTCTAATTTTAATCCATTATGATCTGATAGAATACAAGATAGAATGTCTATCTTCTTGTATTTGCTAACAGTAGCTTTGTGGCATAAAATATGGTCTATTTTAGAGAAGGATCCATGTGCTGCTGAGAAAAAAGTGTACTCATACTTTGTTGGATGGTATATTCTATATATGTCTGTTAAGTCTAAATTGTGTTACTGAGATCTATGGTTTCTTTATTCAATTTTTGTTTGGAAGATCCATCCAGTGGTGAGAGAGGTGTGTTAAAATCACCTAGTATTATTGTGTTGTGGTCTATTTGATTTCTGGAACTGAGAAGGATTTGTTTGACATACATGGATGAGCCAATATTTGGGCATAGATATTTATGATTGTTATGTCTTGCTGATTTATGCTTCCCGTAAGCAGTATGTAATGTCCTTCTTTATCCCTTCTGACTAGTTTTGACTTGAAGTTCACATTATCTGAAATGAGGATGGATACTCCAGTTTTTTTGCTGTGTCCATGTGCATGGTATGTTTTTTTCCCATCCTTTCACCTTTAATCTATGGGTATCTCTTTCTATCAGATGAGTCTCTTGCAGGCAGCATATTTTTGGAATTTTCTTTTTAATCCAATCTGCCAGTCTATGTCTTTTGATTGATGAGTTCAGGTCATTAATATTCACGGTTATTATTGTGACATAATTTTTATTCCCAGTTATTTGACTCATTTTTGTTTTTTGACATGATTTGGTTTCTCCTTTATTTGGCTATTCCTTTAGACTAGTTCCTCTCATTGCTGATTTGCATCATTGTTTTTCATCTCTCCCTCATGGAATATTTTGCTGAGAATGTTCTGTAATGCTGGCTTTCTTTTTGTAAATTCTTTTAGCCTTTGTTTATCATGGAAGGATTTTATTTCATTGTCAAATCTGAAAGTAAGTTTTGCTGGGTATAAGATTCTTGGTTGGTATCCATTTTCTTTCAGGGCTTGGTAAATATTGTTCCAGGTCCTTCTAGTTTTTAGGGTCTGGATTGAAAAATCTGCTGATATTCTTATTGGTTTCCCCCTGAATGTAATTTGATTCTTTTCTCTCATGGCCTTTAAAATTCTGTATTTTGTATGTTAGGTATTTTCATAATAATGTGCGTTGGTGTGGGTCTGTTTTAATTTTGTATATTTGGAGTCCTATAAGCCTCTTGTACTTGGTTTTCCATTTCATTCTTCAGATTTGGGAAATTTTCTGATATTATTCCATTGAACAGATTGTTCATTCCTTTGGTTTGTTTGTCTAAGCCTTCCTCGATCCCAATAATTCTTAAATTTGGCCTTCATGATATCCCATAATTCTTGTAGATTCTGTTCATGATTTCTTACCATCTTCTCTGTTTGTTCAACTTTGTTTTCAAGATTAACTATTTGTCTTCAATGTCTGAGGTTCTGTCTTCCAGGTGTTCTATCCTATTGGTTATGTTTCCTATGAAGTATATATCTTGGTTTATTGTTTCCTTCATTTCAAGGATTTCTGTTTTTTTTTTTTTCAATTATTCTAACTCTTCATTGACATGATGTTTTGCTTCCTGTGTTTGCTCTTTTAACTGTTGATTGGCGTGATCATTTAATGCCTGCATTTACTCTGTCATCTCCTCATTTGCTTCCCTGAGTGTTTTAATTCTGTACATTCTGAACTCTCTTTTTGACATTTCTTCTGCTGTGCTGTCATTGGGTTTCATTGATATAGTATCTAGGTTTGTTTGGAATATTTTCTTCCCTTGTTTTCTCACATTGCTCAGATATCAGTGGGACTCTGAGATATTGCAGATTTCTCTTTGGCTTATAGTGTCCTTCTGTAGATTTCCTGTATATAACCTCTCAGCCTTCAGTAGCCTGAAGTGTTGGAGGAACTTGATAATGCAGTACTTCCAAAGAAAGCTGCACCTAGCCCACTACTGGATCCAGGGCTGGGTGCTGGCTGTGTGCAGAAAAGCTCTTACTGGGCATGTCTGCTCCAAGGAGCTGGGTGTAGATTTCGCCTGCTGCCGGAGGGAGCAGGACTGCTTGGGGAAGTCTCTGGTGCCCTGCCCTGGTCCCAGAAGCCGCCTGTGGGCCGAGGCCTGCCGCTGAATCTGGGGCTTGGATCTGGCTCTGTTTGGAAAGGCTCTCACTGGGTGGCCTGCTCCAAGAAGCTGGCTGTGGAAGGACCCTGCTGCTGGACGGAGCAGGGCTGATTGGGGAAGTCTCTGGCTGCCCTGCCCTGGTCCCAGAAGCCGCCTGCAGACCAGGGCCCACCACTGGGTCTGGGACTTGTAGCTGGCTCTGTGCAGAAAGACTGTCACTGGGCAGCCTGCTCCAAGAAGCTGGCTGTGAATTGAGCCTGCTACCAGAGGGAGCAGGGCTGCTTGGGGAAGTCTCTGGCTGCCCTGCCCCTTCTCTGCCCTGCCCTGTCTGGGCCTCCTGCCCGGGCTGAGCTTCACCTGGTGGGTGAGACTCATCCCACAGCTCTATGTTAGTCTGAGTCTCTCAATGCCTCTCCTTCTTGAATCCTGGGTTCTGGAGCGATGGGAGATGCAGTCACCCTCTAGTCCACCATCTTGGATCCTCTTTCCATGTTATTGAACAGGGAAATTGGAATGTCAAAAAGAATGAGTTGTAGTAATCTTCCCATTGTTAATTGGGTTTTATGTACTAAATTTCAATCATTGAAATTCTTGTTACCATATACATTGAAGGTCACAATATCCATTTTAACTGAATGTACGAAATCCCATATAATCTAGCTTATTTCTAACTGTGAAAGCTTGAGTTAGCTTGGTCTTATTTTTGTTGTTGTTCATTTCTTCCTCCTATGGCTGTTTCATGGCAATGCATAATAGGTGTATGGAAAATTAAGATGTTATTGCTGAAGGAAATTGTGCCTAATAAAAAATTCAGTAAATTTAATGTTCTTTTTATATTTAGTCACTGTTTTTTACAATACTGGGAATTGAACTCATAGATTCTAAAATTAAGGTAAATGCCTCATCATTTTGTGCTGATATTTTGTGACAGTGCCTTGCTCAGTTATGAAGCTGGCATCAAACTTGTGATTCCTGTATATCAGACTACTGAGTCACTAGGATTACAGGCACTTGACCCTGTACATGGCTATTTTGTAGCAATTTAAGATTAGGGTTTACAGGACAGGGTTGGTGGCACATGATTTTAATCTGAGCAACTCAGAAGATGACCTCAGCAATTTTGCAAGACCGTGCCTCAAAATAAAAAATAAATAAACAGAAATAAAATGTCCGTGGATGTAACTCAGGGTAAAAGCACCCCCTATATTTAATCTCAAGGGGAAAAAATCTTTGTATTTACATGTTTGTGTATAGTGGTGCACAGAGGCATAACTGCTATTTGAGACACATTTTGATTACATAGATAAAATTTGTAACAGATGATAAGGTTAATTTTCAAGCTTATATAGTCACAATATCTAATTAGTTCCCTTTTATTTTATTATTATGCAATTTTTAAGGTAAAACCTGAACTTCCAACTCAGCAAAATTACAGCCTCTAAAGACTGTGTATTAATATAATTTTATTTATTTCTTCTGGTTATATATGGGTTTTTATGAAGAGTTCCAACTTTTTTCCTTTTTGCTAATTTTATTCCTGTTTCAGTATTTTGACCACATTAAGCCAGCTTTTAGTTCTTACTGTGTTTTATAACTCATGGTGTGGATGATGTTGAGGATGACAGAAAATGTCTATGTGAAGCATATATATTTGCTAGGCTTACCATAATAAAACCTCACAGAGAGGGTCATGTAAGCCACCAAATTTTATTTCTTACATTTTTTGAAGTCAAAAGTTTAAGATGAAAGTGTTAGCAGAAAGTTTTTCCTTAGGCCTCTCCTCTTGGCTCCCACATAGCCACCAACTTGCGTCATTTTCTCCTCACGCTTCTTTTGTCTGTGTGCATCTCTGGAATCTCTCATTACTAAGACATCAGTCAATTTGGATTAAGGCCTCAATCTTAAGATCTCTTTTGACTTTCATTACCTCCTTAAAGATTCCATCTCCAAATTTTTACATATCATTTTTAAGGAATTCAATATGAAAGTTGTGGGAAATAATTAAGATAATAAAATGAGAATGTGTCATGTGGTCTTCACTAGCAGTAAGGTCTGAGAAGAAATTAATTCTTGAAGTCTGAGAGGAATTTAATTCTTGAAGTAAGGGTCAGGATTCCACAAAGTATTATTTTTGATGATATATTTGTCCAGTGTGTTCAATCATCTGTGGGTGCACACACACAAGTATATACATACATATGAAAATCTAGAGTGGATACATGTGAGAGTAGTATACAGGGAAATCAATAGTAATAAAAGCAGGAATAAATCCAGGAGTTCAAAATGAGGTAAAATTATGTGTGGTCATCAGCTAAGTAGAGGTTAGTTGTTATGTGTCACAACTTGTTCTCTGGGCAGTTGTGCTGACAGTTCAGCAAATGTATAAAATGATTCTCCACTGGTACCTAAACCTCCCTTACCCATACTTTTATGAAATATATTAACATCTTCTGCAATGTCACAAGATATAAGTCATGGGAACAACTCTTACAAGTTTGCTCTGCTCATGTGTTGCTCCATCTAGTCTGACAACTGCCACCTAGAAATTCTGGATTCTGTTGTTATTCTGCCACTCTTTCTTCAGGTAGAGGGTTTTTATTCTTTGTAGTTAAAGATTGGTAACAATGTGAAAGGAGAGACCTACAAGACTAAGAGAATTCTGTTGAGTAGGAGTGTCTCACTACTTGATAAGGCTAAAATATGGTTAGGTATCAGACAATAAAACTTGACTTGAAGGTGTCAGTCATAGAATTATCTTGGATTAGGGAGGTCAATGTTATCTTTGGGATTTAATTATCTGGAAATGTGGAAGATGCAACATGAGTTATGCTTTCATTGGCTGCTTTTTAAGTATGTGGTGTACTTCCAGGAGCTGGGTGTCTGCATCTATGTATGTAAAACTGGTTCCCTCAGGTCAAAGAATAGGATGGTTGAGTCCAAGATGGTCAAAGTCAAGGATGGGTCTGCAGATCATAACATGCATGAAAGGTGCATGGTTAGGTCGCATTTAAGTTTTGCCCTGAAAGTATATTTTTACTACCTTATGAGACATTCAGTTTACCCATACATAACATCAGCCTGTAGACCAAGTCTTATTACATGACCGATATCTTTGTGGGATCTCTTTGTTTCTCTTAAGCAAGTAGATTTTGTGATCATATCCTCTATTTTATAACTCAGGCAACACTCATTTTCATTTTACAGAACTTTGTACCTACTTTCCAATGACTGATTTCCATTGAGGAATAAGTGTTAGAGTTTGAAGGAAGGCATTGTATGATTAAAGATCCCACCTGAAAAATATCACTCCAGCCTGGTATTGACTCCTGATATTGACTCCTTTAAGTCAAAAGAAGTACTTGTTCTTGAGATTGTTTTTGTAACAACTAAAGTCAATTTAGGATGAATATACATTTTAAAGTACTTTATCTTAAATATCCTTATTCTTTTTAACCTTAATATTTTGTGTGGATTTTGTGACCGCCTAGGTAAAATGACAGAAATAGCCACAATATATGAAGCAATTTTTAAGAAAATAATAGGACACTATTACATGTCATTTAAATGATAAACTTATACTGCCTCACCCATAGCCCTGGGATATGAAAGAAGAAAGCTCCACTTCCCTTATCCTGGTGTGGCTCTTCCTGATTTGGCTAAGTTCCAATGTTTAGACATTTATGTCTTTCAGGGGACTAGGGTGCAGGTGAGACTCTGAATCTATAGGTTCTACAACCTCATATTCAAACAAATAATATGATAAATATTCACAAAGAATTACACTTGTCCTAAATAAAAAACATACATTTTTTGTTGCCTAACATTTTCCCAGAGCATTTATGTTGTACTGGTATCATTGTCAATCTAGGATGGTTTAAAGTACACAGAAGGGTGTACATATGTTAAATGCAAGTACAATGCCTTTTCCTATAAAAAAATTTTGCATCCCTGGGTTTTGAATATCTATGGGGATTCTGGAACACATCCAAGTGAGATATTGTGAGTCAAATTTCTGGTGATGATGGCCCTCTGCAAAATGTAATGGGATCACTGATCCCAAGAACACACTCTGGCATTGCATTATATTCAGTCACACTCTTTTTTTTTTTCTTTTATTGTAAACAAATGGGATACATGTTGTTTCTCTGTTTGTACATGGGCGTAAAGGCATACCATTTGTGTAATCATAAATTTACATAGGGTAATGTTGTTTGATTCATTCTGTTTGTTTCCCTTCCCCCCACCCCTCCCACCCCTTTTTTCCCTCTCTACAGTCCTTCCTTCCTCCATTCTTGCCCCCCTCCCTAACACTAACTCTAACCCTAACACTAACCCCTTCCACCCCCCATTATGTGTCATCATCCACTTATCAGCGATATCATTCGTCCTTTGGTTTTTTGAGATTGGCTTATCTCACTTAGCATGATATTCTCCAATTTCATCCATTTGCCTGCAAATGCCATAATTTTATCATTCTTTATGGCTGAGTAATATTCCATTGTATATATATACCACAGTTTCTTTATCCATTCATCAATTGAAGGGCATCTAGGTTGATTCCACAATCTGGCTATTGTGAACTGAGCAGCTATGAACATTGATGTGTCAGCCACACTCTTGATATTGAAGGAAGCCAGTGAAGGAAAAAGGTTTTTAACCTGTCTAGAGTACCTGGGAGAAGCAGAGTTAGGAAGAAGATTTGGTTTCACAAACTGGAGTGGATGAAGTTCCTGTAACTGCGGTGAGATAATGATATGATGGAAAAACAAATTTTGAGAATACACAAAAATCCAAACATCCTTTAGGTCTCCGCACTGCCTAACCTGTCTAAATACTGCACCTGCCACTGAGGGTCACAGACCCTTCCCTTTATTCTACCAGTCAGGCAGAGTCTACATCTATTAAGGTCTACATCTTTCTGCTGCTTTCTCAGTGTTGCCAGGCACTTCCTCAGGACTTCAGATTCCTCACTGTTCAAAAGTGATCACTGGTCTTGGGTCAGATGGAAGACATGAAAACAGGTTGCCAGATCATGTGCATAGGGAGGGGTGACTGCCACCTTCTAAACCCATTTTATCCCTAACTTTGGGCTCATTTTTGTTCCAGCTTATAGCTTAGAAGTGAGTTGGGACATGCACCCTTGCTGACTGAGGAAATTGCACCCCCAGAGTATATTTTGATAATCTGTGGGTGCAGGTGACTGAGGGTGAGTGCTGGGGGAATCCAGTTCAGGTGGAGACACCAAGTGCCTTCTGCACAGTTTGTCACCAGCAGGTCTCCCTGGAAGCTCAACCAGGTTCAAGGTTTGTATTTTTTGCTGATCATGAGAGTGGATTTTCAGGGCTTGGGGCCACAGTCACAAGAGAAGTACAAGCTGATAAACAACAAGGGACTGAAAACTGCTTCTGGACCCTCTCCCTTCCTTTAGTGTCTTCAGGGCCGCTTCCATAAGTTCAAGAGACACAGTGCTGGAGGTGCCCTTGAATTCAAATATTTTAAAGATATAGGGAAAGAAAAATAGGTGGTACATTCTCTGGTAGCTATCCTGAGAAATTTGCTGATTGGTTGTAATGAATGACTGCATTAAGGGAACAGTAACTCCTTAAGTCAGATAAATGTACTTACTACCTGTATCTCAGGCAGGGCTTACATGGTCGGCATAAAGGGAATTAGTACCAGTGGACCCTGCTGTGTTTTCTTTGTAGGTCACCTTGTCTTCTTAAGTCGGAGTGAATACTGAAATAAGAAAATGAAGTGAGAAATTAGGTTCAGAACACCAAAACCTGGAAGCAAGTGTATTAGTGTTGCAGGGCAAAGCCCAAAGCCTGAGCCCCATGCACACAGCAGGGCTTTTAGTGTTACACATAAGCAAGTTTGGAGATGGTGCAGTTCTGTTGGAGGGTTCATTTTATATTCCTTATATGGGTACAAGCTTGTCAATAGCCTATGGAATCCAGCTCATACACCTTAGGGAAAATTTTTGCACTAAGCTTGAAAAGGGATTGATCTTTCTCTTCTATTTGACTCCTGCTTCTTCTACTGTGATTATCTTGCTACAGAGACCTGCACCCACTGCAAGCCTCTATGGTCAATTGTCCATAAGCAGAGCTGCTCTGTGTCAGCCATTAATCACAACCTGATAGTTCTTCAACTGCTCAAATTTCCATAATGTTCTACCTCTAAACAAAAGTCAAACTCATTCCTCATTCATCACACTGCAGTTCAAATTCTAAGACATCTGTGTGGCTTCTTCTCATCTCCCTCTGAATGAATGAATGCAAGCTTGCTGTGCAGCTGCTGTGGCTCCCTGAGCACAGAACCTAGTAGGTTGACCTCTCTGTACTCAACCCTGCTTGCCCCTCAGGCCAGGAATCTTGTGCCTCTTCTCCTCATTGCTCATCCAGTTAATCCCCATATTTCCCCTAAGCATCAACCACTTCTGTTACTCTGCTTTCTTTTCTACTTACAGCATCCACATGATTCCTCTTTGTTCTGTATTCTCAGATCACCCTTGGCTGACCATAGCTCTCTTCACCACTTCACAGTGACACCCAGTTCACTAATTATAGGGACTGAAATTTATTCTTGTTTATGTCTTTCAGTTTTGAGTTCATTGTTAGCCACTGACTCTTTCTTGAAATGTCTTCCTCCTTGTTTGAGAAAGTCAAAATGCGTGCTGCCTTCTTTCTCCTCTGAGTTTCATGGTGAGACTTATGCCTTTATCACAACCAAGAGGCTGAATATCCATTAAATTTCAATGATAGGGATGAGTTTTGAGCTCCAGTCCTGCCTATACAACTGAGAGATGACACCTGTAGTTTCCCCCAGTGCACACAAAATCCCCACCTCCAGAACTAAGCCCTTCTCTATCAATCTTCCTTTCAACCCACAGCTGATTAGAAAATGGAGCTCCAACATTCCAGTTCTCCAAAGAGAAGTGGGGGAATCATCTATATGCTCCTGTCACTCACTATCCAATGTCTAACACTCACCAGACATAAGTGCCATGAATCTGCTTACCCCATATCCTTCCTTGAGGTTGAGTGTGGCCCATTGCTGCCAATCAACTGGCCCTCACAAGCTCTGCATGCCCTTGCTCTGTACTCCCCACCAACCACCTTGTGACTGAGTACTGCTCATCTCTGACAGTCAAGTCTAAGTTTACCTCTGTGCCAGTCTCTGTGCTTGGACAATTTGTCTCCTGATAATTTAATAATTATTACTCAGTGAGTCAGGTTATCTCACTTGGTCCTGAAGAGGGTGCTCATTAAAAGAATTATGCTTTTATTGAGGTAATTGAGATGCACACCAAGTTAGAAATGGTGAAGTGAGACCCTTGCACTCTTTACCCAAACTTCTCAAGTGGCCTTGTCTTGAAAATATGTGATCTAGCTTCATCAGATGCTGACAGCAGCACACTCAGAATGTAGAAAACCTTCAGTGCTGAGGTCCCCTTATGTCTCACTCTTGTCATCTCTGCCCCTCCTTGGCCCTGTGATATTTTAAACCCCTGACAGATTGAAGATGTTATCCCTGGATATGACCTGGTCCTCTCACCAGTGTTGCCTGAGTGGGCTACAGCAGTGTGTAAATTTTTGGATATTTAGTGTTAGTTTCTAAGGAATCATTGAAGTTTCTGTGTGTCAACACTTTATTTTCTCTTTGCTAAGTATTGTCCTGGGCCTTGGATGTACCAGTCTTTTGACTTGACAGTTTTCCCACCATTCTATTTTACAATTCCCTATGACTGAGGACATTTACTAACTTACCTTTGATTATATTTTCTTTAATCAAATTGGTCTGATGTCTCTTGCCATTTTTTTTAAGGATTTCCTGTTTGTGTTACTGTTGTGTTTTGAGAATACCTTATCCATTAAACACAGTAGTTCTTTCCTCAAAGTTTAATTTGCATTTTTTCTTTTAATGGGGGTGAGGGAGAGTGAAATTTGAATCCAGAATGTGTCTCTTTCATAGGGCTCATGGTTATCTTCAGTGACTATGTGCTGACTCACTTGTGAAAGCATAAGAGACAGTACTGCACCTTCACAAAACCAAGCCTGTATCCAAATGCATCCCCAGAATAGAGGGTCACCAAGACAATCTGGTTACGCAAGGGTTTTATTGTCATAATGTACTTTGTGGACTGTATTATGTTCATCTTAAGAAATGTGGAAAGTGGGTCAATTCATCATTGTGCTGAGATGTGCGTGACCAATGACTATGCCACAATCATCCCTTTGGTCTTCATCAGTAATGAAAACCATATTAACTTTTGAAATCTTTGTTGAGGAGGACAGGAAATATGTGATTATTCTGTGATGCCTAATTTATCTTTACATGAGTCAATAAAGAAAATATGTGATTATTCTGTGATGACTAAGTTCTCTTAACTTCAGTCATTACATATGTGGTACTGTGTACCATGGCACACCTGCTCTTTGGATGACATGAATATATGGAGATATGCTTTCTCTGTTAAACATCCTTATTTAATATATGTATGTGAGTGTTTATGTGGATTGTCAGCTTGATTGAGAGATGCCTAGAAATGCCAAGGATTGAGAGATATCTGTGTTCAACTCTGAGGGTATTTCCAATGATGAATGATGAATGGCAGACTGAAGGGGGAGATACATCCTGAATATGGGCAGCACTTTAAAAGAGGTTGAGGGATTAGGAAAAAAATGGAAGCAGGAAGAAGTCACAGAAAATGCGAGCTCCAGTTCTCTTGAGTGTGTGTGTCTCTTCCTGCACCAAGAAGGCCCTTAATAGATGATGGCAATTCTTCATGTTTTTTGTTTTCTGTTTATTTCTTGTTTTTAGATCTATATGATAGTAGAGTGTATTTTGACATATTATACATATGTGGACTATAACTTATTCTAATTAGGATCCCATTCTTGTTGAACATGATCTGGATTTACACTAAATGTATAATCATATGTAAACATAGGAAAGTTATGTTCTATTCATTCCCTGTTTTTCTATACTCATCTCCCACCCTTATCTTCATTTCCCTTTGTCTAATCCATTGAACTTCTATTATTCTACTCCTCCCTGTTCCTTATTTGCGTTAGCATCTGATCATTCAGCCTTTACTTTTTATGAAGCTGGATTATTATATTTAGCATGATAGTCTGGACCTCCATACATTTATCAGCAAAAGTCCTAAAGTCATTTTTTCTTATGGTTAAGTAATATTTTATTGTGTATATATATCACATTTTCTTTATCCACTCATGTGTTGAGGGGAACCTAGGTTTTTTTTTTCTTTGCTTAACTATTTTGAATTGAGTTGTTATAAACATTTATTTGGCTGTATCACTGTGTAATATGCAGATTTTAAGTACTTTTGGTATATATCTAAGCATGGGGTAGCTAGGTCACATGATAGATCCATTCCAGGTTTTCTAAGGAATCTTTCTATTGCTTTCCACAGTGGTTGCAGTCCCAACAGCAATGTATGAGTGTACATTTTCTTCAACATTCTTTGTTCTGATATCCTTGCAAATCATAATTGTTACTTTTGTTCTTTATAAATGGACAATGGGGCCATGATTTTGAAAATCCTAGTTCCCAGAATATTGAGAAAAATACATTTGTATTCTTTATAAACCTGATCTGTGATCTACAGGTATAGTAGCACAAATGGTCTGAGGCATACTCTGAACAGTCAAAGCAAACTTGAAAAAGATTAAAACTGAAAGCATCACACTTCCTGATTACAAAATATATTACAAAGCTATAGAAGTTAAAACACTATTGCTCTGAAATAGAAGGCATCATGCAGACCAATGTTCATCGAAAAGAACATGGATAAGCCCAGATATATGTTGTTAGTGCCTCTTTGACAAGGAGGTCACTAATATACAATAGAGAAAGACTAGCCTGTTAAAGATATGGTGCTGAGGACACTGCATATCCTTGTGGGGAAGAAAGAAGTCATAATCTTATCCTATAGCATAAGAAAGCATCAACACAAAAATGAATAAAAATGTAAACACGAGACTGGTACCTATAAAATTTCTAGAAGAAAATATAGGAGCCCCAATTACCAACCTCTTCCCATCCTCCTAAGATGACAAATATGATCTTCACTTTAATTTGATCACCACACAGTGTTACATGTATCAAAATGTCATGTGGTACCTCTTAACCAGGAGAAGTTATTATGTTTCAATCTAATAATAAGCTTGGGAGGAAAATACAAAAATGAAAAATAAGAAAATCTTCACAACTGTCCTTAGGAATATTTTCTTGGCAAGGACATGAAAAGAACAGGGAACAAAACAATAAATAGTTGAAATGTTAGTAAACCAAAAGCTTCTGCACAGCAAAGTAAAGTATGAACAGAGAAAAGATTCAACTGACAGAACTGGAGAAATTTCTTGAACATCAACTGAGAAGAGAAAAATGCCCAAAATACAAAAATAATCCACAGGAATCTATAATAATAAATATCTAATTTAAAAAAAAGCAAAGGAGCTTGGTGCAGTAGATCTTATTTGTAATCCCAGTGCCTCAGGTGTTTGTGCCAGGATGATCAGTTTTGAGGACATCCTCAGCAATTAGTGAGTCTGTAAGCAACCTGTTGAAACCCTTTCTCAAAATAAAAAAATAAACAGAACTGGGGATGTGGCTCAATGTTTAAGAACCCTGAGTTCAAGACAGTGTTTCAAAAATAAACAAACACAAACAGCAAATGATCCCTAGAGACATGTCTCCAATGACAACATAATAAGTGTCCACAGGCAGTGACAGATGCTCTTTATCAACTTATCAAGGAAATGCATATTAAAAATACAATGAATATAGATACCAATGAAATTGATTCAGTAAAATCACTTAGTATTTGAAAATTAGATGCCTCCTACCAAAGACAGTAGTGATTTGTCAATGAGAAACACTAAAAAGAAAACCAGTTCATGGTATCACCCCACACCTGTTAGAATGGGGATTATAAACAAAAGAGAATAAAGAACAGCTTCAGAATATATGGAAAAGCTGTCATGCTCATATATTATTGGTATAAATGTAAAATAGTACAGCAATTATGGAAACCATCATGAAATCTGCACCAAAAATTAAAAGCTGAATGACCATATGTCAACATCAATCCTTTTCAGGTTATATTTCCAAATAAATTAAAATCAGGATTTCTATGAGATATCACCACTTGCATGCTGATAATAGCATCATGCACAAGAGCCAAGGTATAGAAACAATTTATATTCACAATAGCTGAATAATTAAAGGAATATATTATTTGGTCCTTAGAAATATTTGAAACATGGCATTTGAGATAATATTAAGAAGACTAGGATTATGTTAATTGAAGGTAAAATACTGTATAATACCAATTACATTAGGTATTTAAAAGTGTCAAATTCATGGAAACACCCAAGCAGCTTGGGAGGCTGAGGCACAAGAATCATGAGTTTGAGGCCCACCTCAACAACTTAGCAAGTCCCTAAATAACTCAGTGAGACCCTGACTTTAAATACAAAAAGGACTGGGGATGTGGCTCAGTGATTGTGACCCTAGGTCTTATGCTTGGTAAAAAAAAAAAAAAAAAAAAAAAAAGAAAAAAAAAAAAAAACAACAAGAAGAAAATCATGGAAACAGAAAGTATTCATGTTAGTTGCCACAGTATTGGGTTAAGGTGAAGTGGGGAGCTGCTCTTCAATGAATATGCACTTTTCAATTATATAAGATTGTTTCTAGATATTTTATGTATAATTCTTTGTTTATAGTTTACAATACTGTAATATGCATTAAAAATGTTTTAGTGTAAAGAGAGCCTATTAGTGTTCTTAATTCTATGGAAGGAAGGGAGAAAGGAGGAATGGAGAGAGAAAGAGAAGGAGGAGGAGGAGGTAGAAGGCAGGAAAAAGAGGAGTAGACACTTGGTGTTCCTCCTACACAGTAACAATCCCTGCTCAAAGTGGCTCTCTTCTTGCTTGAATACCCTGCTACTTTTATCATAAATTTTTATTGATTGTACCCTAGTGCTTATGTTTCATGAGTGAATTCCAAGAAGATGATGAACCACATGAATGAACATAGCACATACATGTAACCACATGTGAAGAATTATGGAAAATCAAATTTCTATAAAACAGTTCCCCAAGAAAAATGGAGTGATTGTGTAGCTTGGAAAGAAGGAGGAGAAAATTGGCCAGATATTAAATCTCTCCCAGTGCATTTTTTTCCTGATAACAATGGGCCCTGGTGGAAAGGGGTGGATACTCACTACTGGGACCTAAACCTTGACCTTCCCCAATGGCAAATTAGTCTTAAATCACATTGGGCAAGATGTGACTACTCATTCCTCTTGGTCTAGTTTTAACTTGTACAACTAGCCTTTGACAGTCAAAACTGCAAGTGCAAGATTTCCAATGATAACATCATCCTCATTGTATCCTACAAAACCAAAATATCCTTGGTAACTGATGGCCATTTCTTATGGAAAATTCTTCCTATTCACCTAGGAATTGAAGAACGAGTAGAAGTTTTCTAAAGGGCAAAGGGAAGGACATTCTAGGTAAGAACAACATGTAAGTCCCTACAGAAGAATGGGGACCTCTCAAAATCACTAAGTCACACTAAGCCAGATGCTTTCCTCATCATGTCATTAAATGCCCAAATCCCTTCAAAAATAGTGTTAATATGTTAGAAAACAAATTGCATTGTATTATAAAAATTGCAAAGACTCTTAAAAAATTCAAACTATATGGCAGAATACTGACTGGGCAGGGGACAGGAACCACAACAAAACCAGGTACCCCAGAAACCAGAATTAGCATTAGGTGACATTATTATAGATGCCTTTCAAATCACATACATGGGAAGAATGAAAGAGGGAGGAGGGGTGGAAAAAAGGTAAATAATTTGATTAAAAGGAGATCAAATGTGTATGATAATATTTATTTATTTATTTTAGTTGTTGATGAACCTTTATTTTATTTTATTTTTCTATGTGGTGCTGAGAATCAAATGCAGTACCTCACACATGATAGGTAGGCACACAACCACTAGGCAACAACCCCAATCCTATGGTAATTTTTTAAATAGAGCAATTTCACAAATTCAGGTGAAAGAGAAGCAGTTGCAAACTTGACATATTACTTTTGTGACCAAAACAACTATGTAATATAGAATGACGTTGATGGTGTCATTAAAATTTTTGGTCTCAAAATGCATTTAAATAAGAGCATTTTTAAAAAGGCTGGCTTCAAATTTGAAAATTCTCCTGCCTCAGCCTCCTGATCCTATGGGATTACAAGCATATGCCAGTGTGCCTGGATTTTTTTTTTTTTTTCATTTATGTCCTGGGAGTGGAACCCAGAGCCATACACATGTTAAGCCCTTGTTCTATAACAGTTGCACCTCTGGCTCTGAACCTGTCATTTTTAAGGGCTAGAAACACATTTTTTTTTATTGTAAACAAATGGGATACATGTTGTTTCTCTGTTTGTACATGGTGTAAAGGCATACCATTTGTGTAATCATAAATTTACATAGGGTAATGTTGTTTGATTCATTCTGGTATTTCTTCCAATCCCCCCACCCTCCCACCCCTCTTTTCCCTCTATACAGTCCTTCCTTCCTCCATTCTTGCCCCCCTCCCTAACACTAACTCTAACCCTAACACTAACCCCTCCCACCTCCCATTATGTGTCATCATTCACTTATCAGCGATATCATTCATCCTTTGGTTTTTTGAGATTGGCTTATCTCACTTAGCATGATATTCTCCAGTTTCATCCATTTGCCTGCAAATGCCATAATTTTATCATTCTTTATGGCTGAGTAATATTCCATTGTATATATATACCACAGTTTCTTTATCCATTCATCAATTGAAGAACATCTAGGTTGGTTCCACAATCTGGCTATTGTGAACTGAGCAGCTATGAACATTCATGTGGCTGTATCTCTGTAATATGCTGATTTTAAGTCCTTTAGGTATAGGCCAAGGAGTGGGATAGCTGGGTCAAATGGTGGTTCCATTCCAAGTTTTCTGAGGAATCTCCACACTGCTTTCCAGAGTGGCTGCACTAATTTGCAGCCCCACCAGCAATGTATGAGTGTACCTTTCTCCCCACATCCTCGCCAACACCTGTTGTTGCTTGTATTCTTGATAATCGCCATTCAAATTGGGGTGAGATGGAATCTTAGGGTGGTTTTGATTTGCATTTCTCTTATTAATAGAGATGTTGAACATTTTTCCATATGTTTGTTGATGGCTTGTAGATCTTCTTCTGTGAAGTGTGTATTCATTTCCTTAAGCCATTTGTTGATTGGATTATTTGCATTCTTGGTGTAGAGTTTTTTGAGTTCTTTATAGGTTCTGGAGATTAGTGCTCTATCTGAAGTATGATTGGCAAAGATTTTCTCCCACTCTGTAGGCTCTTTCTTCGCATTGCTGATAGTTTCCTTTGCTGAGAGAAAGCTTTTTAGTTTGAATCTATCCCAGTTATTGATTCTTGCTTTTATTTCTTGTGCTATTGGAGTCCTGTTGAGGAAGTCTGGTCCTAAGCCGACATGTTGAAGCTCTGGACCTACTTTTTCTTCTATAAGATGCAAGATTCCTGGTCTGATTCCGAGGTCCTTAATCCATTTTGAGTTTAGTTTCTTGCATGGTGAGAGATATGGGTTTAGTTTCATTCTGTTGCATATGAATTTCCAATTCTCCCAGCATCATTTGTTGAAGAGGCTATCTTTTCTCCATTGCATATTTTTGGCCCCTTTGTCTAGTATGAGAAAATTGTATTTATTTGGGTTTGTGTCCGTGTCCTCTATTCTGTACCATTGATCCACCTTTCTATTTTGGTACCAATACCATGCCGTTTTTGTTACTATTGCTTTGTAGTAGAGTTGAAGATCTGGTATTGCCATACCCCCTGCTTCACTCTTTCTGCCAGGGATTGCTTTAGCTATTCTGGGTTTTTTATTCTTCCAGATGAATTTCATAATTGCTTGCTCTATTTCTGTAAGGTACATCATTGGGATTTTAATTGGAATTGCATTTACTCTGTATAGCACTTTTGGTAGTATGGCCATTTTGACAATATTAATTCTTCCTATCCAAGAACATAGGAGATCTTTCCATCTTCTGAGGTTATCTTTAATTTCTTTCTTTAGTGTTCTGTAGTTCTCATTGTAGAGGCCTTTCACCTCTTTTGTGAGATTGATTCCCAAGTATTTTATTTTTTTCCATGCTATTGTGAATGGGGTAGGTTTCCTAAATTCTCTTTCTGAAGATTCATCATTTATGTATAAAAATGCCTTAGATTTATGTGCATTGATCTTATATCCTGCTACTTTACTGAATTCACTTATATCTAAAAGTTTTCTGGCGGAATTTCCTGGTTCCTCTAAGTATACCATCATATCATCAGCAAATAGGGATAGTTTGAGTTCTTCTTTTCCTATTCGTATCCCTTTAATTTCTTTGGTCTGTCTAATTGCTCTGGCTAGAATTTCAAGGACGATATTGAAAAGAAGTGGTGAAAGAGGGCATCCCTGCCTTGTTCCAGTTTTTAGGGGGAATGCTTTCAATTTTTCACCATTTAGAATGATATTAGCCATGGGCTTAGCATAGATGGCCTTTACAACGTTAAGGAATGTTCCCTCTGTCCCTATTTTTTCTAGTGTTTTGAGCATAAAGGGGTGCTGTATTTTATCAAATGCTTTTTCTGCATCTATTGAAATAATCATGTGATTCTTGACTTTAAGTCTATTGATATGGTGAATTACATTTATGGATTTCCTTATGTTGAACCAACCTTGCATCCCTGGGATGAAACCCACTTGATCATGGTGCACTATCTTTTTAATATGTTTTTGTATGCCATTTGCTAAAATTTTATTTAGAATTTTTGCGTTGATGTTCATTAAGGATATTGGTCTGAAATGTTCTTTCCTCAATATGTCTCTGTCTGGTTTAGGTATCAGGGTAATATTGGCTTCATAGAATGAGTTTGGGAGGGTTCCCTCTTCTTCTATTTTATGGAATACTTTGAGAAGTATTGGAATGAGCTCTTCTTTAAAGATTTTGTAGAACTCGGCTGAGAACCCATATGGTCCTGGACTTTTCTTTGTTGGTAGGCTTTTGATGACTTCTATTTCTTTACTTGAAATTGGTCTATTTAAATTGTGTATGTCCTCCTCGTTCAGTTTAGGCAATTCATATGTCTCTAGAAACCTGTTGATATCTTCGAAATTTTCTATTTTGTTTGAGTATAGATTTTCAAAATAGCTTCTAATTATGTTTTGTATTTCAGTCGTGTCTGTTGTGATATTTTCTTGTTCATTCCGAATTTTAGTGAT
Organism: Sciurus carolinensis; assembly: GCF_902686445.1. Classification (NCBI taxonomy): domain Eukaryota; kingdom Metazoa; phylum Chordata; class Mammalia; order Rodentia; family Sciuridae; genus Sciurus; species Sciurus carolinensis. The sequence continues at coordinate 88,510,855 of NC_062226.1, forward strand.
TTGGGTTTTCTCTTTGTCTTCCCTTTGTTTTTGTGAGTAAAGGTTTATCAATTTTGTTTATTTTTTCGAAGAACCAGCTATTTATTTTGTCAATTTTTTGTATTGTTTCTTTTGTTTCAATTTCATTGATTTCAGCTCTGAGTTTAACGATTTCCTGTCTTCTACTATGTTTGGTGTTGATCTGTTCTTTTTCTAGGGCTTTGAGCTGTAGTGTTAGGTCGTTTATTTGTTGAGTTTTACTTCTTTTATTAAATGCACTCCATGAAATAAATTTTCCTCTATTGTTTTCATAGTGTCCCAGAGATTTTGATACGTTTCTTTGTTCTCATTTACCTCTAAGAATTTTTTAATTTCCTTCCTAATATCTTCTGTTATCCATTCCTCATATAATAACATATTGTTTAATGTCCAGGTGTTGGAGTAGTTTCTGTTTTTTACTCTTTATTTCTAACTTCAATCCATTATGATCTGCTAGAATACAAGGTAGTGTTTCTATCTCTTGTATTTGCTAACATTAGCTTTGTGGCATAATATATGGTCTATTTTAGAGAAGGATCCATGTTCTGCTGAGAAGAAAGTGTATTCGCTCTTGGTTGTATGGTATATTCTATAAATGTCTGTTAAGTCTAAATTATTGATTGTGTTATTGAGATCTATGGTTTCTTTTTTCAATTTTTGTTTGGAAGATCTGTCCAGTGGTAAGAGAGATGTGTTAAAATCACCTAATATTGTGTTATGGTCTATTTGGTTTCTAAAATTGAGAAGGATTTATTTAACATACATGGATGAGCCACTGTTTGGGGCATAGATGTTTATGATTGTTATATCTTGCTGATTTATGCTTCCCTTAAGCAGTATGAAATGTCCTTCTTGATCCCTTCTGACTATCTTTGGCTTGAAGTCCACATTATCTGAAATGAGGATGGATACTCCAGCTTTTTTGCCGAGTCCATGTGCATGGTATGTTTTTCCCCATTCTTTCACCTTTAGTCTATGGGTATCTCTTCCCATGAGGTGAGTCTCTTGCAGGCAACATATTGTTGGAATTTTCTTTTTAATCCAATCTACCAGTATATGTCTTTTGATTGATGAATTCAGGCCATTAATATTCAGGGTTATTATTGAGATATGTTTTTTGTTCCTGGTCATTTGACTCATTTTATTAATTTGTTTATTTTTGACACATCTTGGTTCCTCTTTATTTGAGAGTTCCTGTAGGATAGCTCCTCCCTTTTCTGATTTGCTTCTTTGCTTTTCATCTCTTCTCATGGAATATTTTGCTGAGAATGTTCTGTAATGCTGGCTTTCTTTTTGTAAATTCTTTTAGCTTTTGTTTATCATGGAATGACTTTATTTCATCATCAAATTTGAAGGTAAGTTTTGCTGGATATAAGATTCTTGGTTAGCATCCATTTTCTTTCAGAGCTTGAAAAATGTTGTTCCAGGGCCTTCTAGCTTTTAGGGTCTGGATTGAAAAATCTGCTGATATCCATATTGCTTTCCCCCTGAATGTAATTTGGTTCTTTTCACTCACAGCCTTTAAAATTGTCTTTATTTTGTATGTTAGATATTTTCATTCTAATATGCCTTGGTGTGGGTCTGTTGTACTTTTGTGTATTTGGAGTCCTATTAGCCTCTTGGACTTGATTTTCCATTTCATTCTTCAGATTTGGGAAATTTTCTGATATTATTTCATTGAATAGATTGTTCATTCCTTTGGTTTGTTTCTCTAAGTCTTCCTCAATCCCAATAATTCTTAAATTTGGCTTTTTCATGATATCCCATAGTTCTTGTAGATTCTGTTCATGATTTCTTACCATCTTCTCTGTTTGTTCAACTTTGTTTTTGAGGTTAAATATTTTGTCTTCAATATCTGAGGTTCTGTCTTCCAGGTGTTCTATCCTATTGGTTATGCTTTCTATGGAGTTCTTAATTTGGTGTATTGTTTCCTTCATTTCAAGGATTTGTTTTTTTTCAATATCTCTAACTCTTTATTGAGATGATCTTTTGCTTCCTGTATTTGCTCTTTTAACTGTCGATTGGTGCTATCAATCAATGCCTGCATTTGCTCTTTCATCTCATCATTCAATGCCTGCATTTGCTCTTTCATCTCATCATTAGCTTCCCTGATCATTTTAATTATGTACATTCTGAACTCCCTTTCTGTCATTTCTTCTGCCATGCTGTCATTGGATTTTATTGATATTAACATCTAGATTTGTTTTGGGCATTTTCTTCCCTTGTTTTCTCATATTGTTCAGGAATCAGTGGGTCATTAAGCTATTGCAGATTTCCTCTATTGACTTATAATGTCCCTGAAGATTGCTAGTATATCCCCTGTTATTCTTCAGTAGCCTGCAGTCTTGGAGGAAGTTGATAATGCGGTGCTCCACAAGGATGCTGCCTCTCTAGGGTTGGTGACCCTCAGGTGGGGTATATTCCCTGATAGTGTTCAGAGATGCCTCAACTTGTTGACCAATGGTCATCCAAAGAGGAACTAGGCTGCAGGCTGAGGCAAGGCCTGTTTGTACCTGTGTCTCTGGTTTTACCATCCTTGTGGGAAAACCTCACCCGGCAGGGAAGACTCACCTGGTGGGGGAGGTCTTGCTGGTCAGTTCCCCTCCTAGAGGTTCCCCTCAATCTACAACTACCACCTGGACTGGGCTGCCTTCCTCTGCAATGATCCCAGGGGCCTGGACCTTCCTCCTGGGCCTGGGAGCCTCACCCTTCGCAGACGAGTCTCTTTAGGCTGCCTCTCCTCAGAGAATCTGCCCTTAGTCCTGGAAACTTCGCTATGCCCCTAGGCGTGTCTGTGTGGCTCTTCCACCAAGAAGTCACCTAGGTCCTGGGACCCTGCTCTTCACCTAATTGTGTGGCTATGCGGTCCCTCCTCTGAGCTGCCACCTGGAGCCCCATACAATAGTTCTGAGACCCAGAGACCCGCCATACACCTCTTCCTCCAGACAGCCGCCTGGTTTCCGACACAGTTACTAGGAGTCCAAGCAACTCACTTCACATCTCCTCCTCCGGCCAACCGCCCCTAGCCCTAGGCAGTCACCCTGGGTCCAAGTGACCCACCCTCTTCCTCCTCCTCCTTGGGATAGCCCCCCGGGTGTTCAGGAGCGGTGGCTAAGCGACCAAGCGACCCACCGCGCTCCTCCTCCAGGCAGGCCACCAGTGTTCAGAAGCGGTCGCTTTGAATCCAAACAACTCACCACTCGCCTCCTCCTCTGGCAACCACCTGTGGCTCTGATGCAGTCACTCCTAGACCAAGCGATCCGCCGCGCTTCTCCTCTTCCTCCGGGCAACCCTCTGGTGTTCAGAAATGATCGCTCTGAGTCTAAACAGCTCGCCATGCTGCTCCTCCTCAGGCAGCCGCCCAGAGCCCCAGTGGTTGCTCCGAGTCCAAGCGCTGTGCTGAGCCGCCTCCTCTACGATAATCCCAGTTGTCCGTGTTTACCGCTCCAGCGGGGGGAGGGGCGTCTCGCTGAGCAACTCTACTTCACAAAGTTCCCTGCATTCCGGGGCTACCGCCCCATCCGGGACGCCTCCCCAACAGGAGAGACTCACCCGGCGGTTTTGAGTTGGTCCCAAGTCTCTCACTATCTCCTCTTTTGAATCCTGCATGCTGGCGCAACATGAAATGCAGCCACCCTTTAGTCCACCATCTTGAAAACCCACTTTTTTAAATATAATAACCCCAAGGAACAAATGCATGTTGTCTGGAGCTAGGCCAGAGCCACGAGCTGTGCTGGGGTGCCTGTGTAACAAAGACAGGGCAGCGTCTCAGTGGAGCATGGCATGATGGACAGCAAGTGAGGATAGACCCAGGATGCTGATCTGAATGGGCCCTGATGAGCTGTTGAGGGAGGCCAGACAGTAATGATCTGGTTGAGATATTGTTCTGTCATGTGTGCAAGGATGAATGGTTTTTGGAGCTTAAGCACTGAGTCATATCCGAGCCTTTTTTATTATTTGTTTTGAGAGAGGGTCCAGCTAAGATGTCCAGGGCCTTACTAATTTACTGAAGCTGACATTGAATTCCCAATACTCCTGCATCAACCTCCCAAGACATACAGTTATAGGCATGCACCACTGGGCCCAGGCTAAAACAATATTAAAAGATATTTTTTTCATGTTAATATGAATATATTTAAACTTATCCTATAAAAATATACATATAATATTATGATTAATGTAAAATAAGTTCATAAGAATGGACATATGCCATTTATATGTACATAGACACCACAAAATAGGAGAACTGTGTCCCAATGATCGAATGTGACCCATAAAAGCTTGGACACTTATGAACATTTGATTTATATATCTCCTTTTTTTTTCTTTTTTGTTTGTAGAATTATCATAGGGAGACAACCCGAAAACACAGAATGAGGGAATGGAGAAAATTGAGTCACTTTAGCTGATAATTACTGGGAGATAATATTGTCTTTTCCTCATGATGGTAGACAGTTAACATTTTCCAAATTACCACTTGTTTGCACTCAAGTGTTGCAGCTGAAGAAGTTGATCTCACAGAAACTAAGAACAAAAAGTCTCCCTAGATCTATAAGAAAGGGAATGAAAGAGATAGTGAGCAAAAGTACTCAAATAGTTAAGAATGGAAAAACACTCTGAGGTTTTATGGCACAATAGATTGACTACTGTCTATAATAAATACTAATAGAATTCAAAATAACCATAGAAGGGTTTTCAGGTATCAAACATAAAAATTATAATATTTGAGAAGATAAAATTTGTCTGAATTTATGACCTCACACTGTATATACCTGCAGAAAATGCTGAGTCCCATATCCATGTACAAATATCAGATTCCCATTAAAAATAAACAAAAATCAACACTTCAATGTTTTATCTAAGCTTTCAAAATGGTATCCCATTTTTGTTAATATTTAAATGTTCTGATTTTCCTTCATATCTTGCCTTATAAATCTGTATGTTGTAAAGACTAATGAAATAATTTAGCCTCACACACTTGATTTTCTATGAATGCCATTTTTAATATGTGACTGGAAAGGATTAAAAATACATACTATTTCAGACATTTGACTTATAGCAGAAATACGCCTGGTATAGAAAATATTTTATCAGTAGATCAACATCAAATTTTCTGTACTAAATTTATGCTTTGGTTTCTGAACTGGAGAAATATGTTGGCTTACTTTATGAAGATGAAAACTGGGAGTCTTTTTGAGGTCCATATTTCAGACTTGAGTCAAATTTTTCTAATTAAGGAAACCCTTACAAATGAATGACTCTGAATCTACCTTAACTGTGATTTTAATTACCACTGTGATTCCAGATGACTGAGGAGAAAATGATTAAAATATGTTCATACTAATATTTGATAACTGAACTTGGTTCACTTAGGATATTCTGGTCATGATAATAACAGGTGTGTGAGATAAATACTTACACTGGGGATTCAAAGAGATTACCAAAATACAACCAAAGATATTTCTATTCATATTGATAAAAGGTTCAAACAGTACAGAGATTTGTTAGGCAGCAACCAGATAGTATTTATTAAAAGAAATGAATTAAATCTCCCAAGTCTCATATATAAGAAACTTCATAATACATGAAGGTCAACATTTCTATTGAGTTCATTATATGTCAGAAACACTTCCATATTTGCTACTTCATCTTCACTCACACATAATAACACTAGAACATAGGTAATATGATCATATTTTATAGGTAAGATGATCACATTTAGCATCAAGGTCACACTTGAACTTAATGAAAGATCATATATGCAAATTGAAACAATATACCTTAGAGGACATACTTCTCCTTGTTGGCTCAGTTAATAAATGAGAAATATTAGGTCTGGTAATAAACCTGAATAAATACAGCAATAAAATTATATACCTATGTGTATACCTAATCCATTGAGATTCATTTTTGAGATGGTTAAAATTCTCTATTATTATGCAATCCTCCCACTTGAATTCACCAAAATTGTAGAGATTTCAATATATACCTGGTGCTTAATGAAGATGAGAAAGATGAAAACCAAATAAGGCATTACCCCAGAAAACCTCAAGATGATATTAAAATTTCAAGTATTCTCAATAATATGTGGTAATTCTGAATGTACGGGGAAGCTGATATATAGTGGGAGTCCAAACATTGTTATATTATCCAGACACAATTTTGTAATAATAGTGAAATTGAACCTGAAGTGTGTCAGATAAACTTCAGAACTGAAATGGAAAATGGTGTAATTGGGTGAATCCACACATTTGTCTGATAAAAGTGTAGGCTGCAGGTGATGCCAGTGATATTATTTGAAATAATTTTTTTCCTAAGATACAAACTATGTAATTTCTTGCTGAAATGATGAAAAGAACCTATCAAAAATATAATTTTATTAGCAAAGGAAACATATTTTTCTCTGATTGTGGCCTTGGAATCTCAGTCACATCATCCTTCTTATCTTCTACATGTTCAATTTCCTTCTGTAGCACAAATTCAACACCACTGACCTGAAAGTTGGTATCTTGGTCCTAATGCACCTAGGGATGCTAATTTTATGGGGTTCATAGCTACAGATATTTTTGTGTCTCAAACTTTTGGGGAACCTGAAATAAAGTCTATGCATGAGGCACTTACATGATACCCTGCACAAAGAAAGGGCATCATTTTTTACTATGGTCTGAAAGTTTGTCCTCCCCAACTTGTATTTTCAAATCTTTACCTCCTATTGTGATAATGGAAGTTTTGGTCTGGAGGTTATTGGGCCATGATGGTGTAGCTACACAAATGGTGTCATTGTCCTTTAAAATAGGGCATCTAATTTTACTCTGTGACAACACAGTGAGACTGTACTCCCTTAGTCTGATCAAGGTCATCCTATAATGAATTACAGGGGACTGGTAGTTTATAAGATACTCATTTTTCACAGTGTGAAGATCAAGGCACCAGGAGATTCAATGTCTGGTGAGGACATAGAATATACACATCTCTTCACTGTTGTACAAATTCCTCTCAACCATAAAAAATAATGGATTTATGTCCATTTTTCTTCAAAATTAATAAACCTGGAGAACATCAAGCTAAGTGAAAAAAAAACAACTCAGAAAATCAGGGATCAAGTGTTTTCTTTTACATGTGAAAAGTAGAAAGAAAAATGAATGAGGAAATAATATTTCACAAAAAGAAGTAAAAATGAAGAGCACAGTAGAGACTCATGAAGAGAGATGAGGAGAGGGAAAAGTGAGGCACTGAGGAAAGAGACTATTCAAATTTTGGTAAGTACATACATGAATATATCAGAATCAACATATTACTAACATAATTTTAAAGTACTAATATATACATTGGTACTAGTAATTGAACCCAAGAGTGACTAATCATCAAGCCACATCCCCAGTTCTTTGTTATATTTTATTTTTAGACAGGGTTTTGCTAAGTTGCTCAGTCTTGGAACATCGTTGAATCTGGTTTTTGAACTCATGATTCTCTTTCCTCAGAATCCTAAGCAACTGGGAATTCGAACATACACCATGCTGAGCAGTGAAAAATAGTTTTTGAAAAGCTGTCTAAAAAAGAAAAGCCCTGAACCAAAGGTAGCCTTAACTGAATATTACCACATCATTTAGAAACAATTAATGAGGCCTGATGTTGTAGATCTGTTGTAGAGCACTTGCCTAGCACATACGAGGCCCTAGGTTCAACACTGAACACTATAAAATAAATAAATTAATTAAATAAATAAATACACATATTGTGTCTATCTAAAACTAAAAAAAATGTTTTTAATATATTTTGTTGCTTCTTGAATTACTCCATGAAGCAAAAGGAAAAAGAAAATGCTTCAAAATTTATTTAATGAAGTTGGTCTTACATTGCTACCCAAATAGGTAAAAACACATGAACAAAAGAAAACTACTGAGAAATATCTCTGAGAACATAGTTGCAACAATACCTGATAAAATATTAGAAAATCATAATTAAAAGCACATTAAGAATATTTTATAGAAAGATCAAATTGATTTTACTCGAGTGCAAAGATGGTTCACCACGTGCAAATAAATATAAATAATTCACCATATGAGTAGAATTAAAAACAAAATTTTTGCTCATCTCAATAGATGGAAAACAAGCCTTTGGAAAAGTTTAGTGCCAACTCATAATAAGAACCCTCAACAAATTAAGCTCAATAAGAACTTACCTTAACAACATAAAGGTCACATATGACAAATCCAAAGCCAACATCATAACAAGAATGGGAACACTGAAATCATTTCCTCTAAATTAGGAGCAAGACAAGGATGTCTATTCTCTCCACTTCTATTTGAAACAGCATTTGATACAGTTATGTAGGGAAAGAAAACTAACTCACTGAGGAAGGAGGCCTCTTGAAAAATATTTCTTGCCCAGTTGCACAAATCCCATTAGAAATAAATTTCTTCCTTCCTGTTTTATGTTTTCCTGCTTCTGTCTTTTCTCCCACCCTTATCTACTCCCTGTCTTCCATTGACCACAGTATAAGATGTCCAGTGTTGGGTCATAGATTTATACAAACTGGGTATATTTCACTATTGTTAATTTTATTTTGTAATTTTCTTTAAGCTTTATAACTATTGCCTATAAATGTTTTTCAGAGGTACTCAACCTAATAGAACAAACTGAGTTAATCAGAGATAATTAGCCAGCACCTACAGGATAGACAGAATATAAGGATAACTTACAGAGCTAATACTAATCCCAATTAAATGGAATGGGTAACTCTAAAATTAAAACCCATTGGTCTCAATTAAAGTCTGGTGAAACTGACCTGCTGTATATTTAAAATGAAAAATTTGGAGTTTAAAATCAAGGAAAAATATGGACCAAGGAAAATGCAGCCAATATTTGACCCTTGCCCTCTAAGGTCAGCCAAGACCCAGAGAAGAATGAGACCATGCTAATGAACATGTAACTCTGGTGAGTCACCTAAACTTCCTATCAGGGAGATTAAAAGTAACCCAGAGGACATGAATTAGCAGCATACTTTTTGCAAGGCAGAGTGTCATTGGAGAGAGAAATGTCCCTGATAGTTCCAAAAGAAGTCGTGTATGCTTGGTAAGACTGACTCATCTTGACAGATGGCACTACTGGTACAGAATGGCTAAAGGAGCCAAGAGGCTTCAAGCTCATTTCCAAGAGGGATCTCTGAGAAACTTCAACTGACTCTTAACAGTAGATAGGAACAAGTGTTGGTTTTGACCAACTTGGTCTTCAAATCTGACAGAAGAGTAGAGCAATTTAACAATATTACACAGATATTTAAAAGAAAAAAAATTTTTACAAGTAACTTAAGATATACACATGTGCCAAGAGTCCTATCAAAAATAAGCATAGCTGGAGGCTATAAAGAAAGAGTTCTTATATAAAAAAATCCAATATTTAACAATCACAAAATTGTAGAGACTTTCAGAGACTAGCTGCCGTTCAGAGACTAACTGAAATACTAATTGCTTATGTGTAATTGTTTACAAAAAGTAATGCTTTGCTCTCTTCTTACTGTATCCTAGCATGAACCTTGCTGTTGAGGGCCATCTTGGACAAGATGGCACCTGGCAGTGAGCCAAAGGGTGCTGGCTACCAAAATAGGGAAGTACCCAAAAAGACTGCTTGCTTACTAGTTCCTTGGAGACTTATGATGTGTTAACACCAAGCTCAAGGATTGGCTATCTAATATCATGCTGCGTGGATAACTTGTGATTTATATAGTGTTATGCTGGCATTCCTTTGCATGCTCTCCTGCATGAGAGAAAGCTTTACTATAATTGGCTGATAAGCTAGGAGCCTGGGGGAGGAGGGAGGGAGAGGGAAGAAGGAAGATAGTAGCAGAACAAAGGAGACAGGAAAACAGGGAGGATGCAATAAATCTCATCTAACTAAAGATTAGTGGTGTCTCCTTTCTCCGTGCTGGTTCCGCTGGACGGAACAAGTGGTGACCCGTACGGGGAACTTCTTTCTCCTGCGTCCTCCCAGGTAAGTAACTTAAGGTAAGCTATAGGAAAACTAAGTAACTTAAGGTAAGCCATAGGAAAACTAAGTAACTTAAGGTAAGCTATAGGAAAACTGTAGGATAACCTGCCGGAAATCTCTGGCCAGAGTGTATAAGGGGGAGGTCACACAGTCCCGGTGAAAGGGACCCCATAGTCCTGGTGAAGGGGACCACATAACTTGGTAAAGGGAGTCTACATTATCCCAGTAAAGGAGGCCGCATAACTCCAGAATGGGGTCACAAGTGTCAAAAAAGTCAAATGATAAGAATCATACAAGATGTACTTAAGGCTAATGGGACTACTGGTAAAACGATCTACTGTAGCAGCATATGTAACCACACTGGCCAAAGTTAGTCCTTGGTTTTTGAAAGAGGAAGTCCTAAATATTCCACAATGGGAACATCCTAAAGAGGATCTTATCAAAGCAGAAAAGCAATCCCTGTTGCCTAGAGGTATTTTTCCCATGTGGCAACTCATTAAGGAATGACTAACATCTGAGAAAGGCAGAATAAAATCTTTAGTAGAAGAAGGAAATACCTGTCTGAAAGAGATAAAGGAACAACTAAGTGTAACTTCTCAAAAAGAGGAAGAAGAGGAGGAGAGGCTTATCAGGGAGGAATTAGAAAGAGCATCAGGGACATGGTCACCACCACAAGTTATGTCAGGAACACCAATCCCTTCCTGGAGGCAGCAGCTCCTCCCCAGGAAACCTGCCTCCTATATCCCGCAAAGTACCCTTGGGAGGAGTTATCTCATGCTATAAATCAGATGGGTTTTTCACCACAGGCAGAAGAAACTCCCATTAAAGAAACCTCAGCAGTCCTACAATTTTTCCCTGTGCTAGAGGACCAAAATAGACCATGATTCCACCAACCTCTAGATTTCAAATCAGTAAAACATTTTAAGGAAGCAGTGGCTATGTACGGTCCACAGGCCCCATTTATAATTAGTATGTTGGAATCAGTAGTGGGGCTGAATCTAGTACTGGAAGATTGGAAAAGGCTATGTAAGGCTGTGCTATTGGGGGGGGGGGCAGTACCTAGTTTGGAAAACTGCATGGCAGGAAGCCTCATTAGAAATGACATGCTGTAATGCTGCCACAGGCTTTCCCCAAAGAAATGTAGAAATGCTAACAGGAGAAGGAAACTATGAAGGTATTCAACAGTAGATTATTTATGTTCCTGGGGTGTTTGCACAAATTGCTGCTGCTGCCACTAAAGCCTGGAAATTAATTCAAGGGACAAGAAGGAGATTTATAGGGGCAGTTGTCCAAGGTGATTCAGGGACGTAACAAACCATTTGCAGATTTTGTTGATAGATTAAGCCAAACTGCTGCTAGAGTATTTGGGGGTTCAGAACAAGCAATACCCTTAATAAAGCAATTAGCTTATGAGCAAGCAAATAAATGGTGTAAAGAAGCTATAAGACCATGGAAAAATAAAGATTTAAATACCGATATAAAGGTCTGCAGGGATATCAATGATGCAGTCATTACAGAACAAGTAATAGCTGCTGCTCTTCATAGGCCAAATCAGGGGCAATCTAGAGCTAAAGGAAAAATATATTTTAAGTGTGGGCAAGAAGGGCACTTCAGAAAAGACTTCCCTGAAGGACCCATAGGGTTAAAGCCGAGGGGAACACCTAAGACTGGAGAACAACAAGGGGCAAATCAACCTGCCCCAGGTCTATGTCCCCGGTGCCAGAAAGGAAGGCACTGGGTGAAATATTGTACATCAAGATCTGAGAGTCATAAATTCCAGTATGCAGATTATGGGCCAGTGCAACTGGGTCTTCCCTTGTTAGCTGCTATTCCAAAACATTATCATATCATCTCTATAGATATAAAAGATTGTTTCTTTTCCATTCCTGTTCATCCCGATTTGCTTCGATTTGCGTTTTCCATTCCTTCTTTAAATAATGAAGGGCCCAATACTAGATGCCAATGGGTGGTCCTTCCCCAGGGAATGGCAAATACTCCCACTATGTGTCAAATATACATTGGCCAGCCTATATCACAGATTAGACACAACGGTAAAGAACTTCATTGTCTCCATTATATGGATGATATTCTTTTGGCTCATAGGGAACAGGAGACTTTATTGGGGGTATTTGACAATATTATTGAAACCCTAGGAAAATGGGGATTACATGTGGCCCCAGAAAAGGTGCAAACCTGCAGCCCTATTATCTTTCTAGGACATCAAATATTAGATACCTGTGTTAGGCCACACACACACACACACAAAAAAAAAATTCAATTAGCCACGGAAAAGCTTAAGACTCTAAGTGATTTTCAAAAATTATTAGGTGATATGAATTGGGTAAGACCAAATTTGGAAATCACCACGACTCAACTTAAGCCTCTGTTTGATATTCTCCAAGGAAATTCAGACTCTACATCCCCCAGAAATTTAACTCCTGAAGGTAGAAAAGTCTTAAAGTTAGTAGAATAAGCTTTAGAAAATGCTTATAGTGGTACAGTTGATCTATCCTTGCCTTTTAGTCTCATAGTATTAGATTCTAAATATACTCCTACAGGTCTATTGTGGCAAACTGGACCCCTGATATGGATCCATTTGCCAGTGTCCCCCCCAAAATGTTGTTTCCCCATATTCTGTGGTGGTGGCAAATCTAGTTGCATTAGGACTTAAGATGGCCCTTAAAGTTTTTGGAGTTATCCTCAGACAGTTATTGTCCCATACATGTCAAAACAGATTGAAATACACAATAATGAAGATTGGGCAATTGTCTATTGTTCCACCATGGCTACATTTGATAATCATTTGCCAAGTTCACCTATTGTCAGCTTCTTCAAAAGACATCCTGTTATTTTCCCTCAGGTTGTTAAGGCTCAACCTATCGCAGAAGCAAAAACAATCTTTACAGATGCATCCTCCTCTGGTACAGCTACAGTAGTTTCTGACAAAGTACAGACTATTATTACTTCTCATAAGTCTGCTCAAAAAACTGAACTAGAAGCAATAATAACTGCCTTACAAACATTTCCTGAGGAACATTTAAATATTTATACTGACAGTCTCTATATTGCCCAGCTTGTGCCATGGCTTGAGACAGCTGGACCCATTAGTTCTCAATCTGCCTTATCTGCTTTTATCAAGTACAAACTCTTCTGTGGGCTCACAAAGAATTTCTATACATAGGCCATATCAGAGCACATTCAGGCTTACCTGGGCCTTTAGCTCAAGGAAATTCTACTGCAAACTCAGCTACTCGAGATCCTCATGTGTTTAATATTGTACAAGAAGCAATTAATTTCTATAAAGATTTTCATGTCAATGCTTCTACTCTCAAAATAAAATATAACATTACAAATGAACAAGCCAGAAATATAGTAAAACAGTGTCCTGCCTGTGTGCCTCATTTATCTGTTCCTCATTTTGGAGTCAATCCTAGAGGACTCCTTCCAAATCATCTATGGCAGATGGATGTCACCCATATCCCTGAATTTGGTAGTTTAAGATTTATACATGTAACTGTAGATACCTACTCAGGATATATATTTGCTACCACCCATACAGGGGAAAAGACAAAAGATGTAATCAGTCATTGCCTTCAAGCCTTTGCTACTATGGGAAGGCCAAAATCATTTAAAACAGATAATGGGCCTGCATATACTTCTTTGTTTCAACAGTTTTGCTCAAAGTTTAATATTTATCATTCTACATGATTGTCCTACAATCCACAAGGACAAGCTACTGTGGAAAGGGCTAATCAAACATTAAAAGTCTGCTTAACTAAACAAAAAGGGGGAATAGGGGCATTAGATCCCACCCCAAAGAACAGACTTAACCTTGCTTTATTCACCCTTAATTTCTTAAATTTGGATACTATGGACTGTACTGTGGCTGATAGACATTTTAGTGGAAAGTCTGGTGGCCATCCACAAGCAATGTGGAAAGACACCTTGACTGGGTCCTGGAAAGGACCTGACCCAGTATTAATTTGGGGGAGAGGATCTGTTTGTGTTTTTCCTCAAGACCAACAACAACCTATCTGAGTCCTGGAGCGCTTGGTAAGAACTATCCATAAGAAAGAAAATGGCACTGAAACACAAAATGATGGTGATGGTGGTAAGCATGCTGTTGTTAGCTCTTCCTAAAACTTTTGGGGATATATTCTGGGGACTGCTATCCATATGGCTTATTCTCTTGCCTATTACTCATGATGCACAAGTTTTCCCTCTATTATTTGCTAGTACAGAACCTCTAGGTAGCCCTTATCTACCAGCTGGTTCCACTGTAAAGTCACTTATTACTAGTCTAAACTTCAAGTTAAGAGGTAGTCTTTGCTTTCTCTGGTTAGCCACCTCAGAAACTGCCATGATACAGGGAGGCAATCTCTCTCTCATTCAATAAAGGTGCAGTCAAAAGCAAGCCTATATAAAGAGAAGTAATACACCTGCTTATAGTTATACAGGGTGCGAGGCCAATTACTCTTCCTTTTATCAATCTTTTCCCCCTACTCCCATATGTGTCACTTCTCTGTTTATGTTCATTCTGTCTAACAGTTCTAATTTAATATTAACATTACTAATAACAATGATAATGATACTGAGGTCCTTAACTGCATTAACCAAGAGTGTTATGTGTCTAGTTGTTGGAATGCTTCATTATTTCCTCTGGCTGTGATTGCCAGGATCCTAATTTATTCCAGTCCCAGTGATCTTAAATCATAGTGAGTGTAATTTCCTCACAAAATATATTTTGGTATCTCAGTTATTATAGCCATTGTTGTTGCCATGGCAGCTGCTGCGGCTGCTGCACTGCTGCTGGACATGCCCTAGGAACTGCTATCCCTACTGCTCACATGCTCGACAATCTGTCACAAGCCACTGCCAAAGCATTGATGGCCCAGGAAAACATCAATGCACATCTCACCATGGGAATCCTGATTCTAAACCAAAGAGTGGACTTACTACAAGAACAAGTGGACACATTGACTGTTACCACACAGTCAGGCTGTCCAGTGCATGCCCAAGCACTATGTGTTACACTTATACCCTATTCTAATATTACTGCTGCTACAAATCTGTCCTAAAAGCTTGGAAGCATGCATAATGGAACATGGACTAAAGAGTTTACTAATTTGGCTACCCTATTAAGACATTCTACGTCTGTGGTAAATAGTACTCAGATCAAGGTCCCGGGTATGCCAGAAGCCATTAGTTTCCTACAGTCAGCATTACAATTTGGTAAACAATGGATGGGAAGTTTTGCTATGATGGGATTATTGTTCTTGCTGTTATTATTGCTGCTCAGATATCTGTTGTCTCTAAGGAGTCATCAAAGACGATGGTGGTACGGCAAGCCCTTATGGCCCTTATGGCCATGGACCAAGGCTCTGATCCACAGATTTGGCTCTCCCAATTACAGGACTGTTAGTCAAAGATGGGTAAGCACCAGGTGGACTATACCAACCTAAGACAGGGATCAAATCATGCCAACAGCTCTTTGACTCCCAATGACGGGTAAGGATAAAGTCTTACTCTGGCACCTAAGACAGACACAGTCACTGTCTTTTTCTTTTTATAATAAAAAGGGGGAGCCTGTTGAGGGCTGTCTTGAACAAGATGTGCCTGGCAGTGAGCCAAAGGGTGCTGGCTACCAAAATAAGAAAGTACCCCAAAAGGCTGCTTGCTTACTGGTTCCTTGGAGACTTGACATGTTAACGCCAAGCTCAAGGATTGGCTATCTAATATCATGCCATGAGTGGACAGCTCGTGATTTATATATGCTGGCATTCCTCTGCATGCTGTCCTGCATAAGAGAAAGCTTTGCTATAATTGGCTGATAATCTAGGAGCCTGGGGGAGGAGAGAGGGAAAGGGAAGAAGAAGGAAGATAGTAGCAGAACAAAGGAGACGGGAAAGCAGGGAGGATGCAATAAATCTCGTCTAACTAAAGATTAGTGGTGTCTCCTTTCTCTGAGTTGGTTCCGCTGGATGGAATACTTTGCCCTATTTATGCCTTGTCCATTCACCTGTCAACTGCCAACATGAACCTCTGGACTGCTATGATGCTGAATAACCTGAACTATCTGTGCCCCACCTGATAGAAAATTAGGATATTGTATCACTTTTGCCCAACTTTGCCTTCTCTCATCAGGAAGCATCTTGGAGATTTCATCGCCCATTTTTTATAGATATGGAATGCAGAAATGAACAGTGGGAAAATGTAACAGTGCTACACCTAACTTTTCGTACATAGTTTTTGCTGCTTAGTTTAAATGGGACATTTTATACTTTTTTTCTTTATTCCTACACCCCTCCCTAAACTGAGAGCAGTGGGAAAGATTTGAAAGCCCTCATTAAACAACTCAAAAAGTCCTACTCACTTCAGAAATTCCTCACTATATACTTTAGAGACCATAACCTATTCACCTGAAACAGCACTCCTGTTTATGTAAGGATCACTTCCACTCAAGTCAAGAATCACTCCTTCATACCTCTTATGAATAGCACTTCAAAGGGGCCTCCCTACATGCCTCAGAGAGCCCTCTTTTCAACACCTGTATATCCTCTATACCCACTTGAAAAAATTCTCAGTAGTCACCTCAGAAGTATCTCTGTATATAACTCACTGAGCCCTAACACCTTATTGTGCCATCCATATACACCCCAGTGAACTAACCTCAAGTGGACCTCACACACACAACAAGGAGCATATAATCCCTACTCACCTCAGACAGCACTTTCTATTCACCTCTGAGGATTTTCCTATACATCTCAAATAGCCTTCCTTACTCAACTAAGGGAGCATTCCCACTCATGACAAAGAACTCTTCTACACACCTCATAAAGTATACTACAGAATTCAATCAGCCCTCCCTACACACCAGATAGCTCTACCTTCAAACATCAGAGAGCCATTTCTAAAAACCTCACAGTTACCTCCCTAAACACCAAAGAAAGCCTTCCCTACTCACATAAAATGCCCTTCATACACAATTCAGAAGTCCACACACACCTTGGAGATACTTTCTTCATACCCTATGAGCAGTCTTTACACACCTCAAAAAACCTATCTACATCCCTCAGTAAACCTTTCCTTCACACTTCAGAGAACCCTGTAACACACCTCATAGGAACCTCTTTTCATACCTCATCAAAGTTCTAACACTAATCACATAGGAGGGCCATCCCTGCACAACCATCTTTTTTCTACTTACAATGGATTGCTCATCTTATACATCACAGGGAGTCCTTACTACACACCAGAGAGTTCTCAACCAGACAGTCCACCCTTCACATCTCAGTGAACCTTCTACAAAAACCTCAGGTTGCCCTTCCTACTCACCTTATAAAACCCTAAATACTCTTCTAGGGTATCCATCATGACTCACCACAAGTTGCAGTCTGCCCACCACCCACAGCCATACCTACAAATCTCAAAGAATGTTCCTTATACTTCAGTGAGTGCCCTCCCAGAACACCTCAGAGATTCCTTCTACTCCCCTCAAAGAACCCTCCCATCACACCATAGTGTGTCCTCCCTACACGTTAGAGAGAGATCTCATTGCTCACTACTGAGGGCCCTTTCTACACAAATAAGGTAGCACACCTAAATACAAAAATCCCTCCTATTCCCCTCACTGCTCCCTCCTGCACACCTCTTATCCCTCAAGCACACCTCAAAGAGACCTTTGTACATACATCAGTCACCCAACCCTACCCAACTCCCATAGTCTACACTTCAAAATGCAGAGTTACCTCCCTACTCATCTTGGAGGTTCTGAACTGCAAACCACAGACAGCCTTCCCTCCACACCACAGAGAACACTCCCTTAAACATTTCTTTGTCCTCCATACTCTTCTCAGGGAACTCTTGTTACTCACCTTAGAAGTTACTCCATACACAAGTCACCATGTCCTTTCTACTCACCTCACAGTGCTCTCCATATTCACTTCAGTGAGCCCTCCCTAATAACCTAAGGGAACCCTCCCACATACATCATAAAGCCCTCTCACACACCTCATAAAGCACTCCTACACACCTCATACAGTAACCCCTACACAGCTCAAAGACCACCCCCCAGAGAAACATCAGAGTGCCATTCTTTGTAAGCCCTCACTAAATACCTCTAAGTTAACTTCTACTCATCTCAGAGAACCCTCAGTACACTTCAGATAGCCCTTTCTACTCACCACATAACCCTTCACTATACATCTCAAATTACCTTCCTTACTCACCTTAGGGAGCACTCCCACTCATGTCAAGGAGCACTCTGACACATCTCATAACTACCTCAAACACAATTCAGAGTTGTCTCCATATGGACCCCAGTGAGCCTTTCCTAAATACCTGAGAGAGCCCTTAGTTCACACCACAAAACATCAACCCTACACATCTTAGTGAGTCCTCACTCTACTCCTATGAAAGCCCTCAGTAAACACTTCCAAGAGCCCTTCTACTCACCTCAGAGAGTCCTCACTGCACACTTCAGAGAACTGTTTCTAAACACCTTAATACATCTCCATACACAACTAAAAGTCACCTTCCTATATACCCAAATGTCAGCACCTTACACCTCTGAAAGCCCTCCCTATTCAGATCAAGTGCCCTTCCTATGCACTGCAGACCACCATCCATATATACCTTAGAGTTGCCTCCTCCACACTACATTGACCAATTCCTACATACTTCAGAAAGTCCTTTCTACACACTCAGAGGACCTTTGCAATATACCACATGCAACCTCTCTACAAATCAGAAAGCCATTCTTTCACACTTCAGAGTGCCCTGTTTCATATCTCAGAGGACCCTCCTTTCACAACTCAGTATTTTCTCCCTACTCACCTCATATATCTCTGATTATTCACATTAGAGGATGATCTCTACAAACCTCAGTGAGTCATTTCTATTCACCTCACAGTGCTCTCCCAATCCTGCAGTCATTTCTCCCCTGCTATTTTGCTGCCACCATTATTCTGCCTCCCCCACAAAATTTTACAACCTAGATTGCTAGCCTGAAAACTTCCTAGTCAGTCATTCATTGGTCCAGATTGTTAAATTGAAAACTCATTTTCTTAAGAATAACTCCCCCACCATTCTCTCTCTCTCTCTCTCTCTCTCTCTCTCTCTCTCTCTCTCTCTCTCTCTCTCTCTCTCTCTCTCTCTCTCTTTCTCTCTCTCTCACCCAGTGGGCAGACACTCTGCCTGTCCACTTAATAAAATATCTTGCATGAGTTCCCACAACCTAAATGGTTTTCTGGGTGCTTTCAATGGGATCATGTTTCGGATGGGCTCTTCTACTGCACTTAGGTGAGTGGAATCCCATCTGTTGCCCCAGACCTCCATATGCTAGCCTCACCTTCCATTTTTACTGGATGCTCTCCTCCACATCCAGACACGAGCTTAAGATTGGTGAGTTTTCCCCTAGGTTGACTTAAACACCTCTCTGCTTACTTAAGACATGACCATTGATTGTCTGGGACCCTCAAGGAGGTTGAGGTGTAGGGGTCCCCCAGCCATGACTTTTACAGCTACAGCTGGCTCCATTAGTTGACTTTATCTAATCAGTGGCTCCCCAATCTATATGGTGAAGATTATTTCTGAGTTTTGAGACTCCACTTTCTTTCTAAAAAATTCTGACATCAGGTCCTCAGCTCTCTTGACTTTTGCATGGCCACACTGACTGGGGTGACAATTCCCATCATTGTACTACCTTCTCCTCTCCAGTCAACTAGTCTGTAACCTTGGGAAGCCTTGGATACTGACTTGGCTGTTGATCAGTCTCCACCATGGGATTGGGACCTTGATTTTGGCAGATTCACCCCTGGTGTGTCTACAAGACAATCTTAAACCTCTTCACCTGACTCTTAGTCTAAAGCCACCAAAACTTACTCACTTGTGTAATGATATTTGGCCACAGTATCCTCTAGATAATCAATCCAAATGGCAACTTAATGGCACCCTGGATCCCAATGTTCTGTGGGACTTACACAACTTCTGTGAGCAAGCGGGCAAGTGGAAAGAGATTTTTTATCTACCAGCCTTTACTTTCGTGTGCACTAAACCTGATCTTTGCTCTTTCTGAAAACCAAACATCTTCTATTGGCTTCTTCTCTCACTCTTAATCCCTCCTGCTACTCTGACTTTGATCCATCTGATGAACCACCCCCATAGTGGTCCCCTGTGGCAGAGGCCCCTCCAATCCCTGCTCCTCTCTCTCCTTTGCCCCATTCTGTTTCTTTTTACACTCCCCCACTCAACCCACCAAGTCCTCTTGCCACGTGGTCCCATGTAAATATTGTAGCCCCCTTATGGGAGGCGGCCAGGTTAGAGGCAGTGATCAGTGTCCATGTTTCCTTCTCCCTCTCCAGGCTTTCCCAGATAGAGAAGTGGCTACACTCCTTCACCTCCAACTTTGCAAACTTCATTAAGAAACTTCAGTATCTTACCCAGTTTTATGACATTACCTGGCATGACGTTTACATGATCATATCCAACTCCTTGGCCCCTGAGGAGCACAGGAGAGTCTGGGAACAGGCATGTAATTATGCAGATGATATTCACCAATAAACCCAATCCCACCCCACTGGGGCTGAAGCAGTACCAGATATGAGCCATAATGGGACTATAATATGGGGACTAAGTGTCCACAGTGGGACAAATTTCAAACATGGGTCCTTGCAGGTCTCTGAGAGACTACCTTTAAACCTATTAATTATGATAAACTTCAGGAAGTAATACAAGACAAAACTGAAAAGTCATCCACCTTTCTGAGTTGCCTCACAGAGGCCATGCTCATATATGCTAATCAGGACCCTGAAACTCTGGAGGTACAACAGCTACACATGACTTATTTTTTCCAATGCTATCTCGGCATAAAGGGTAAGTTGAGGGAGTTGAATAGGGGAACCCTCACCCCACAGACAGAGGTTCTAGTGGTGCCATTTATAGTGTATAATGGAAAGGAAAAAAAAAACTTGAATACCAAATGCTAGCCAACAACTTTCATCCAGATAGACCTGCCCAGACAGTCACTACTAGGGGCACCCCAACCCCCAGAAGACTTCCAGGCCTATATATCAAGTTCAAAAAAGAATGTCAATGGGTTTGAGTCTGCCCCAAACCCCAGCAACTCCCAGGTTTTTGACCAAAATGCTACCAACCAGGACATTGGGCAGTGAATTGCTGTGCTGCTCAGAGAAGTGCCAGATCACACTCACCCCCTTCTCCCAGTGACTTATTGGGATTGACAATGAATGACCGAAGGGACTCTGGACTTCTATACATGACAACGATCACTGCTCAGGAGCCCTGAATGTCCCTTACATTGGCAGGCAGGTAGTTCTCTTTCCTTATAGATACTGGAGTCACATTTTCAGTGCTGCAGGAGCTTTGGGGACCCATTTCCCCTGCCAAATCCTCTACCGTCAAGGTACAGAGAAAACCATACCACCTTCTAAAAACCCCTCCAATAAGTTGCCATAACAGACAAACCTGCTTCATTCACTCCTTTTTGATAATTCATATGTGCCCAATTTCCCTCCTGGGGAGGGATGTCCTAACCAAATTTCCTTTTCACCCACCATGCACCTCCACCAAGACTCATCTGCTCTTCCTCTCCTCTTGAAATTGTAGGAATATAGAAATCAACCTGAGTCTTCCTGTACCATCTCTCCCTCCCATTTTGACCCCAAGATCTGGGACACCCACACACCATCTGTAGCCACATGCTCACCTGTACTCATTCACCTGAAGGACCCAACATCCCACCCAGCCCAGGGCCAATATCTCCTTCCCCTAAGGAACCTCTTAGGACTTCAACCAGTCCTTCAGGATTTAAAGAAGAAAAGCTTCCTGCACCACAACACACTTTTTTTTTTAATTGTAAACAAATGGGATACATGTTGTTTCTCTGTCTGTACATGGCGTAAAGGCATACCATTTGTGTAATCATAAATTTACATAGGGTAATGTTGTTTGATTCATTCTGCCATTTTTTCCCTTCCCCCCCACCCCTCCCACCCCTCCCCTCCATCTATACAGTCCTTCCTTCCACCATTCCTGCCCCCCTCCCTAAACCCGACTCCAACCCCAACAGTAAACCTTCCCACCCACCATTATGTGTCATCATCCGCTTATCAGCGAGATTATTCATCCTTTGGTTTTTTGAGATTGGCTTATCTCACTTAGCATGATATTCTCCAGTTTCATCCATTTGCCTGCAAATGCCATAATTTTATCTTTCTTTATGGCTGAGTAATATTCCATTGTATATATATACCACATTTTCTTTATCCATTCATCAATTGAAGGACATCTAGGTTGCTTCCACAATCTGGCTATTGTGAACTGAGCAGCTATGAACATTGATGTGGCTGTATCTCTGTAATATGCTGATTTTAAGTCCTTTGGGTATAGGCCAAGGAGTGGGAGAGCTGGGTCAAATGGTGGTTCCATTCCAAGATTTCTAAGGAATCTCCACACTGCTTTCCAGAGTGGCTGCACTAATTTGCAGCCCCACCAGCAATGTATGAGTGTACCTTTCTCCCCACATCCTCGCCAACACCTGTTGTTGCTTGTATTCTTGATAATCGCCATTCAAATTGGGGTGAGATGGAATCTTAGGGTGGTTTTGATTTGCATTTCTCTTATTACTAGAGATGTTGAACATTTTTCCATATGTTTGTTGATTGCTTGTATATCTTCTTCTGTGAAGTGTCTATTCATTTCTTTAGCCCATTTGTCAATTGGATTATTTACATTCTTGGTGTAGATTTTTTTGAGTTCTTTATAGATTCTGGAGATTAGCGCTCTATCTGAAGTATGATTGGCAAAGATTTCCTCCCACTCTGTAGGCTCTTTCTTCGCATTGCTGATAGTTTCCTTTGCTGAGAGAAAGCTTTTTAGTTTGAATCTATCCCAGTTATTAATTCTTGCTTTTATTTCTTGTGCTATTGGAGTCCTGTTGAGGAAGTCTGGTCCTAAGTCGACATGTTGAAACTCTGGACCTACTTTTTCTTCTATAAGATGCAAGGTCTCTGGTCTGATTCCGAGATCCTTAATCCATTTTGAGTTTAGTTTCGTGCATGGTGAGAGATATGGGTTTAATTTCATTCTGTTGCATATGGATTTCCAATTCTCCCAGCACCATTTGTTGAAGAGGCTATCTTTTCTCCATTGCATATTTTTGGCCCCTTTGTCTAGTATGAGAAAATTGTATTTATTTGGGTTTGTGTCCATGTCCTCTATTCTGTACCATTGATCCACCTTTCTATTTTGGTACCAATACCATGCCGTTTTTGTTACTATTGCTTTGTAGTATTGTTGAAGATCTGGTATTGCGATACCCCCTGCTTCACTCATTCTGCCAAGGATTGCTTTAGCTATTCTGGGTTTTTTATTCTTCCAGATGAATTTCATAATTGCTTGCTCTATTTCTGTAAGGTACATCATTGGGATTTTAATTGGAATTGCATTTACTCTGTATAGCACTTTTGGTAGTATGGTCATTTTGACAATATTAATTCTTCCTATCCAAGAACATGGGAGATCTTTCCATCTTCTAAGGTTTTCTTGAATTTTTTTCTTTAGTGTTCTGTAGTTCTCATTGTAGAGGTCTTTCACCTCTTATGTGAGATTGATTCCCAAATACTTTATTTTTTTTGAAGCTATTGTGAATGGGGTAGTTTTCCTAATTTCTCTTTCTGAAGATTCATCGCTTATGTATAAAAATGCCTTAGATTTATGTGCATTGATCTTATATCCCACTACTTTACTGAATTCACTTATGAGATCTAAAAGTTTTCTGGTGGAATTTCCTGGTTCCTCTAAGTATACCATCATATCATCAGCAAATAGGGATAGTTTGAGTTCTTCTTTTCCTATTCGTATCCCTTTAATTTCTTTGGTCTGTCTAATTGCTCTGGCTAGAGTTCAAGGACAATATTGAAAAGAAGTGGTGAAAGAGGGCATCCCTGCCTTGTTCCAGTTTTAAGGGTGAATGCTTTCAGTTTTTCACCATTTAGAATGATATTAGCCATGGGCTTAGCATAGATGGCCTTTACAATGTTAAGGAATGTTCCCACTATCCCTATTTTTTCTAGTGTTTTGAGCATGAAGGGGTGCTGTATTTTATCAAATGCTTTTTCTGCATCTATTGAAATAATCATGTGATTCTTGACTTTAAGTCTATTGATATGGTGATTTACATTTATTGATTTCCTGATGTTGAACCAACCTTGCATCCCTGGGATGAAACCCACTTGATCATGGTGCACTATCTTTTTAATATGTTTTTGTATGCGATTTGCTAAAATTTTGTTTAGAATTTTTGCATGGATGTTCATTAAGGATATTGGTCTGAAATTTTCTTTCCTTGATGTGTCACTGTCTGGTTTAGGAATCAGGGTAATATTGGCTTCATAGAATGAGTTTGGGAGAGTTCCCTCCTCTTCTATTTTCTGGAATACTTTGAGAAGTATTGGAATGAGCTCTTCTTTAAAAGTTTTGTAGAACTCGGCTGAGAACCCATCTGGTCCTGGACTTTTCTTTGTTGGAAGGCTTTTGATGACTTCTTCTATTTCATTACTTGAAATTGGTCTATTTAAATTGTGTATGTCCTCCTCATTCAGTTTAGGCAATTCATATGTCTCTAGAAACCTGTTGATGTCTTCGAAATTTTCTATTTTGTTGGAGTATAGGTTTTCAAAATAGCTTCTAATTATGTTTTGTATTTCAGTCGTGTCTATTGTGATATTTCCTTGTTCATTCTGAATTTTAGTGATTTGGGTTTTCTCTCATCTTCTCTTTGTTAGTGTGGCTAAAAGTTTATCAATTTTGTTTATTTTTTCGAAGACCCAACTATTTATTTTGTCAATTTTTTGTATTGTTTCTTTTGTTTCAATTTCGTTGATTTCAGCTCTCAGTTTAACTATTTCCTGTCTTCTACTACTTTTGGTGTTGGTCTGTTCTTCTTTTTCTAGGGCTTTGAGCTGTAGTGTTAGGTCATTTATTTTTTGAGTTTTACTTCTTTTATTAAATGCGCTCCATGAAATAAATCTTCCTCTAAGTACTGCTTTCACAGTGTCCCAGAGATTTTGATATGATGTTTCTTTGTTCTTGTTTACCTCTAAGAATTTTTTAATTTCCTTCCTAATATCTTCTGTTATCCATTCATCATATAGTAGCATATTTTTTAATCTCCAGGTGTTGGAGGAGTTTCTGTTTTTTACTCTTTCATTAATTTGTAACTTCAATCCATTATGATCTGATAGAATACAAGGTACTGTCTCTATCTTCTTGTATTTGCTGACATTAGCTTTGTGGCATAATATATGGTTTATTTTTGAGAAGGATCCATGTGCTGCTGAAAAGAAAGTGTATTCGCTCTTGGTTGGATGGTATATTCTATAAATGTCTGTTAAGTCTAAATTATTGATTGTGTTATTGAGATCTATGGTTTCTTTGTTCAAATTTGTTTGGAAGATCTGTCCAGTGGTGAAAGAGACGTGTTAAAATCACCTAGTATTATTGTGTTATGGTCTATTTGGTTTCTGAATTTGAGAAGGATTTGTTTAACATACATGGATGAGCCACTGTTTGGGGCATAGATGTTTATGATTGTTATATCTTGCTGATTTATGCTTCCCTTAAGCAGTATGAAATGTCCTTCTTTATCCCTTCTGACTAACATTGACTTGAAGTCCACATTATCTGAAATGAGGATGGATACTCCAACTTTTTTGCTGAATCCATGTGCATGGTATGTTTTTCCCCATCCTTTCACCTTTAGTCTATGGGTACCTCTTTCTATGAGGTGAGTCTCTTGCAGGCAACATATTGTTGGATCTTTCTTTTTAATCCAATCTGCCAGTCTATGTCTTTTGATTGATGAATTCAGGCCATTAACATTCAGGGTTATTATTGAGATATGATTTGTATTCCCAGTCATTTGGTTCATACTTAAAATTTTTGACACATCTTGGTTCCTCCTTTATTTGACAGTTCCTTTAGGATAATTCCTCCCTTTGCTGATTTGCTTCTTTGTTTTTTATTTCTTCCTCATGAAATATTTTGCTGAGAATGTTCTGTAATGCTGGCTTTCTTTTTGTAAATTCTTTTAGCTTTTGTTTATCATGGAATGATTTTATTTCATCGTCAAATTTGAAGGTAAGTTTTGCTGGGTATAAGATTCTTGGTTGGCATCCATTTTCTTTCAGAGCTTGAAAAATGTTGTTCCAGGGCCTTCTAGCTTTTAGGGTCTGGATTGAAAAATCTGCTGATATCCGTATTGGCTTCCCCCTGAATGTCATTTCGTTCTTTTCTCTCACAGCCTTTAAAATTCTGTCTTTATTTTGTATGTTAGGTATTTTCATTATAATGTGCCTTGGTGTTGGTCTGTTGTAATTTTGTGTATTTGGAGTCCTATTAGCCTCTTGGACTTGATTTTCCATTTCATTCTTCAGATTTGGGAAATTTTCTGATATTATTTCTTCAAATAGATTGTTCATTCCTTTGGTTTGTTTCTCTAAGCCTTCCTCAATCCCAATAATTCTCAAATTTGGCCTTTTCATGATATCCCATAGTTCTTGGACATTCTGTTCATGATTTCTCACCATCTTCTCTGTTTGTTTAACTTTGTTTTCGAGGTTAAATATTTTGTCTTCAATATCTGAAGTTCTGTCTTCCAGCTGTTCTATCCTATTGGTTATGCTTTCTATGGAGTTCTTAATTTGGTTTATTGTTTCCTTCATTTCAAGGATTTCTGTTTGTTTCTTTTTTAAATATGTCTAACTCTTTATTGAAATGATCTTTTGCTTCCTGAATTTGCTCTGTTAACTGTTGATTGGTGCGATCGTTCAATGCCTGCATTTGCTCTTTCATCTCATCGTTTGCTTCCCTAATCATTTTAATTATGTACATTCTGAACTCCCTTTCTGTCATTTCTTCTGTCATGCTGTCGTTGGATTTTATTGATGTAACATCTAGATTTGTTCGGGGCATTTTCTTCCCTTGTTTTCTCATATTGTTCAGGAATCAGTGGGTCATTAAGATATTGCAGATTTCCTCTATCAACTTATAATGTCCCTGAAGATTGCTAGTATATCCCCTCTTATCCTTCAGTAGCCTGAAGTCTTGGAGGAGGTTGATAATGCAGAGCTCCACGAAGAAGCTGCCTCTCTAGGGGTGGTGACCCTCAGGTGGCGTATATTCCCTGCTAGTGGGCAGAGGTGCCTCCACTTGTTGACCAATGTTCATCCAATGAGGAACTAGACTGCGGGCTGAGGCAAGACCTGTTTGTGCCTGTGTCTCTGGTTTTACCGTCCCTGTGGGAAAACCTCCCCCGGCCGGGAAGGCTCACTCGGTGGGGCCGTCTTGCTGGTCAGTTCCCCTCCTAGAGGTTCCCCTCAATCTACAACTACCACCTGGGCTGGGCTGTCTTCCTCTGCAATGATCCCAGGAGCCCAGACCTACGTCCTGGGCCTGGGAGCCTCACCCTTCGCAGGCGAGTCTCCTTAGTTTGCCTCTCCCAGTGAATCTGCCCGCTGCCCTGGAAACTTCGCTCCGCCCCTAGGCGTGTCTCTGTGCAGCTCTTCCAGCAAGAAGCCACCTAGCTCCTGGGGCCCCGCTCTGCACCAATTGCCTGGCT
This sequence comes from Sciurus carolinensis, assembly GCF_902686445.1. Classification (NCBI taxonomy): domain Eukaryota; kingdom Metazoa; phylum Chordata; class Mammalia; order Rodentia; family Sciuridae; genus Sciurus; species Sciurus carolinensis. The sequence goes on from NC_062226.1 coordinate 88,538,498, forward strand.
ATGCAGTCCCTCATCTGAGCCACCACCTGGAGCCCCGTACAATAGCTCCGAGACCCAGAGCCCCGCCACACACCTCCTCCTCCGGACAGCCGCCTGGTTTCCGATGCAGTCACTAGGAGTCCAAACAACTTACTTCGGGTCTCCTCCTCCCGCCTACCACCAGTAGCCCTAGGCAGTCACTCCAAGTCCAAGTGACCCGCCCTGTTCCTCCTCCTCCTCCTTGGGGTAGCCCCCCTGGTGTTCAGGAGCGGTGGCTCCAAGACCAAGTGACTCACCATGCTCCTCCTCCAGGCAGGCCACCGGTGTTCAGGAGCGGTTGCTTTTAGTCCAATCAACTCACCACTCGCCTCCTCCTCTGGCAACCACCTGTGGCTCTGATGCAGTCACTCCTAGACCAAGCGTCCCACCGCTCTCCTCCTTCAGGCAGGCCACCAGTGTTCTGGAACAGTTGTTCTGAGGTCAAACAGCTCGCCATGCAGCTCCTCCTCTGGCAACTGCCTGTGGCTCTGATGCAGTCACTCCTAGGTCAAGCAACCCGCCGCGCTCCTCCTCTTCCTCCGGGCAACCCCCCGGTGTTCAGAAGCAGCCGTTCTGGGTCTAAACATCTCGCCACGCAGCTCCTCCTCAGGCAGCTGCCCGGAGCCCCAGTGGTTGCTCGAGTCCAAGCGCTGTGCTGAGTCGCCTCCTCTACGATGATCCCAGTTGTCCGTGTTTACCGCTCCAGCGGGGGGAGGGGCGTCTCGCCGAGCAACTCCACTTCACAAATTCCCTGCGTTCCGGGGCTACCGCCCCATCTGGGACACCTCCCCAACGGGAGAGACTCACCCGGCGGCTTTGAGTTGGTCCCAAGTCTCTCACTATCTCCTCTTTTGAATCCTGCGTCCTGGAGCAACGTGAAATGCAGCCGCCCTCTAGTCCGCCATCTTGGCCCCTCCACCAACTCACCTTATAACACTCCTGTCCTGGTTGTTATAAAGCCTAATGGATAATTTGGTGCAAGATCTCTGCAACATCAACTTAACAGTTGTTCCCATCTTCATATTGTGTCCAATCCCTACACATTGCATTCCTCTGTCCCCTTCTCCACAACATACTTCTCTGAGTTGGATTTCAACTCACCTGGATTTAAGGCCATCACTGTAGAGAGAAAAGCATTGTTGCAGAAAATGCCCACATCATCTACCAAGGAAGAAATCCTTTCCTTTCTAGGGCTAGCAGGATATTTACAATCCTGGATCCCAAATTTTTCCATCCTTGCAGCTTCCTGTTATGAGACTTCAAAGGGTGCTACCACTGAACTTCTCCTCAAACTGGTGGAAGTTCCTTTCCAGACCCTAAGGAAAGCCTTTATTCAAAACCCAGCCCTACACCTCCCTGACATTACCAGACCATTCTACCCATTTTTCTCTGAGAAAAGTGGGTTCACCCTGGGAGTCTCCAGGCACATGTTTGGTCCCACCTTTGGCCCAGTGTCATACCTATCAAAAAGAGCTCACCATACAAGACTGGGCACCATGTCCTAGGGCATTGGCTGCAGTATTTTTCTTAACCCAGTAATCAAAATTAACTTTCGTTTAGGGCTCCCACTGAAGTGCTCTCACCTCATCATCTGCTCAAGCTTCTTACTTATAAGGGTCTTCAAACTCTACTCTCATCTCAGGTGCTCTTATTGAGGTCTGTTCCGTTTCCTTTAAAGCATTCCCTCCTTTAGGGACTGTATAGAGGGAAAAGAGTGGTGGGAGGGGTTGGGGGAAGGGAAAAATAACAGAATGAATCAAACATCATTACCCTATGTAAATGTATGATTACACAAATGGAATGCTGTTACTCCATGAACAAACAGAAACAACATGTATCCCATTTGTTTACAATAAAAATAAAATTTTAAAAAATTCCCTTCTTTATATCCAGCCACCTTCTTACCCCTGCCTTCCAACATACATTCTTGAGCAATATATAGCTGCTGTAACACTTTGGAAGAGTTATTCCCCATCCCTCAAATGTTATAAAACCCTACTTTCATATGGCTAAAAGCTGGAGCTCTTTTTTCCATGAAGGAATCCAATGGGCTGGATATGCCATTGTCTTCCTGGAAAAGGTTGTAGAGTCAGGACCACTACCTAACAACACCACCAATCAACAGGCAAATCTAATCACCCTCACCCATGCATTCACTCTCGCAAAGAAAGAATCCTAGTCTATGAAATTAAAACTTTTTTTCATGTAAATTCTTTTTAATATGAGAACCTTTGCCTATTAAATGTACAAGTTCCCCTTCCTTCCTCTCCAAGGGATTTTTTTTTATTGTAAACAAATGGGATACAGGTTGTTTCTCTGTTTGTACATGGAGTAAAGTCATACCATTTGTGTAATCATAAATTTACATAGGGTAATGTTGTTTGATTCATTCTGTTTTTTTCCCTTCCCCCCACCTCTCCCACCCCTCTTTTCCCTCTATACAGTCCTTCCTTCCTCCATTCTTGCCACCTTCCATAACCCTAACCCTAATCCTAACACTAACACTAACCCCTCCCACCCCCCATTATGTGTCATCATCCGCTTATCAGTGAGATCATTCATCCTTTGGTTTTTTGAGATTGACTTATCTCACTTAGCATGATATTCTCCAAATTCATCCATTTGCCTGCAAATGCCATAATTTTATCATTCTTTACAATGACATCTCATTCTTAAAAGAACTCTCCTCCACATTTGAAACTTGCCTATGAACCAATCCTGTAGCCATTAGACCCCCTACTTTTCTGACTCACCACTCCCGTGGTGCCATTCCAGAGATAGACTGGCAACATGATTTCACTCATATGCCCACGGCAGGATAATCTAAGTACATTTTGGTCATGGTAGATAACTTCTTAGGATGGGTTGAAGTCATCACCACTTCCAAAAATAGTGCAATAACCGTCTCTACCTTTATCCTTCATGAAATCATTCCTTGCTTTGCAGTGCTTACCTGTTTGCAATCAGATAATGGGCCTGAATTTATATCCTGAATTTCCCAACAACTTGCCAAGGATCCTTTGGCATTTCCCCTTTCCCTTTCACCCAGGGTCATTGGGTAAAGTAAAACAAACAAACTGAACTATTAAAAATGTCTTGAACAAACTTTCTTTAGAACTTCACCTTGACAGAGTTAAACTCCTGCATCTTGAACTTCTGCATCTTTGCTCCCTCCCAAAGAAACCTGCCAATATCTTCCCCTTTGAGCTGATGTACAGTGGTCCCATCCTTCCCCCTGGGATAATGTCCCTTCCTCTCTTCTCATATATTCATTCCTCTCCTAAACCACATCAGGCATTCCTATGGGGTTATGCTGACTCCTCCCTGCCTAGACCTATGTTTGGTCCCCTGACTCTACCTCTTCAAATTGGAGAAAAAGTTTTTATCTCTCCTCCTCAGGAGACTGCAGCCTCTTTACCTCCCAAATGTCAGGGACCCCATATGGTGGTCTTGGCTATTGCAATGGTTGTCAAGGTGTGAAATTTACCAGGATGGCTACACATTTCTTGAGTTAAGCTCTACTCTCAATCCACAAACTTCTCTCCAACTTCTAACTCTCAGGCTCTCCTGACCAATACTGGGCCACCCCAGTGGGACCTCTCTGCCTCAGGTTGAAGGTCAAGACCTTCACCCTTCTTCCTGTTCTGGAGACTCAGGACCAGAACCTGAGACACCAGATAACAATACCCAGTCATGAGGACTGAACTGCTACATAATCGTCTCCCCTGACATTCAACTTCTCTGCCATTTTTCTAACTTTGATTTTTCCCCGATAGATCTGTCCAGGTGTCAGCCATTTCCTCCCTCTTGAATTGCCCAAGGGACTGCTGGAAAAACAACCCAGGGATGTTTTACCTATTTTAAACATGTTCACAGTCAATGCTCAGAACATCCCCTCTTAACACTGATAATCACCACCACAAACCACACACTCAATTTAACTAACCCTCTCATGGCACATGGATGTTGGATGTGCATGAGATCAGGGTTCTCTCATCTCCTGGCTAGCACCCTAGACTTTAACAGCTCTTTGACTCTCAACAGCACTCCCTTGGAGCAGGAGTTTATCACCCCAAAGTTATCAGGAGTGCCTGTCTTCTAATTTACTTCCAGGTGTATATCTTTCAAAGGAAGCCACCCTGTGGGTTCACTAGAACAAAAATGTTCTCTCAGAAAGAGTGTTGCTTCTATGTCAATCAATCAGATATTGTTAAGGACAAGATCAAACAGCTGCAGGAGGGCTTGGAGAGGAGAGGGAATGATTCTTCCATTTATGTCCCCAACTCCTCATAATTACCATAATATTGGTCTTTGTCCCCTGTGCATTGAAATGTGAACAAAACAAGATTTAAAATATGTTTTTTCTAACCAGACTATCAATCAACTTGTATTACAGCACTTTCAAGACTTCATAAAGGAAGGATCGGAGTCTGGCTACAAGTATACATTCCAGGGAAACTATCAAGTCCCCAATCCTCACTTACTGCAATGACATCTCCCTCCCCTGAATCAGCTCTAAGACAATGCCCAGCAGGAAGCAGGCACTGAAGATGGATCTTCACCCATATGCTCCCCTCCAAGAAAGGGGATCTTCTTATTAAAACAAAAACAGGGGATTGAAATGACAATGGGGTAATGAGGCTGCAGTCATTTCTCCCCTGCTATTTTGCTGCCGCCATTATTCTGCCTCATTCACATCATTTTCAACCTAGATTGCTAGCTTGTGAATTTCTTAGTTACTCATTGGTCCAGATTTTTAGTAGCCCATGAATATTCCACTTCTTAAGGATAGCTCCTTTGCCGTTGTCTCTCTCTCCCTCTCTCTCTCTCTCTCTCTCTCTTTCTCTCTCTCTCTCTCTCTCTCTCTCTCTCTCTCTCTCTCTCTCCCTCTTCCTCTCTCTTTCTCTCACCCTCCAGACACTCTGCCTGCTGCCTAATAAAATCTCTTTTGTAAGTTTCTGCATTGGGGGTGGGTTTATGGGTGATTTCATTCTTCACTACACATCACAGAATCCTCTGACACATCTCAGAGAGCCTCATATATAAACATCAGTATGCTTTTTTTACACACCTCAGAAAGTCCTACCTACACATCTAATGGACCTCATTACTTACCACAAATCCCTCCACAAACACCTTCAAAAACTGTACCTACACAAGTCACAGAGACCTCATGATACTCATTTGAGTGCCTTCCCTGAACAATTCAGACATTCTTTCTACTTTCCTAAAAGAACCCTCCAATCACAACTCAGTGAGTTCTCCCTACTAATCTCAGACATCTCTCACTTCAGTGGTACCTAATTACAAAACTGAGATAGCATCCCTATTCAGTCTAAACACTCTCCTAAAATGCTCATAGATCCCTCCTGTACACCTCATAGAGCCATCCCTGTGCAACTCAGTGAGCACTCCCAACACACCACAGAGAATCTACAATACAAAACTCAGTGCCCTCCCTATTCATGTCAGAGTGTCTTAACTACACACAAGAGAAGGCCTTCCATCCAGAACTGAAAGCCTTCTACATTATTGTGTCCTCCTTAATCACCTCAGACATCTTTTACTAGGCCCTCATTTAGCCCTTTCTGCTCAACTCAGAGCACCCTCAATATATACCTCAATGAACATTCCCTACTCACTTCAGCTGGCCCTCCCTCACACATTAAGGAGTGTTCTGACTCACCTCAGAGCCCAACTACCTACCTCACAGAGTCCTCCCTACACATCTCAGAGGCCCCTTGCTACAAACCATAGAGAGCCCTTTCTTCATACTTTGGGGTGCCCTTCATAGAGATCTCAGAATGCCTTCATTACTCACCTTCAAACCTATATAGAAAGACATACCTACACACCTCAGTGTGTTCTTAGTATATTGATTTGCAAGCCTCACTAAACACCACAGAGAGCACTTCTATTCACTTCAAAGATCTCTTCATATACACCTCAGAGAATCCTTTTTACAAAACTAAAATACACCTCCCTACACTCCTCAGAGTCATCCAAGTCCGGTGAAGCAGTGCAAACCTGTAATCCCACCAGCTCAGAAGGCTGAGGCAGGATTATTGTTCAGAGCCAGCCACAGCAAAAGCAAGGCACTAAGCAATTCAGTGAGATTCTGTCTGAACCAAATACAAAATAGGACTGGGGATGTGGCTCAGTGGTTGAGTGTCCCTGTGTTCAATTTGCTGTACCAAAACAATAATATAAAATTCCTCCACACTCACATCAATCACTCTTCCTACACACCTCATGAGTCCTCACTATGTTCCTTTGCAAGTCCTCACAAAACACCTCAGAGATCCCTCAAGTCAGCTGAGAAAGCCAACACTACACACCTGAGAGCCCTTTCTATTCACAACACAAGTCATCCCTATACACTTCAAGTAGCCCTCCTCACTCACCTAAGTGAGTGCTCCCACTCATATAAAGGAGTCCTTTTACATACCTCATAAATACCTCCTGAATACTTCAAAGAAACCTCCCAGCACAACTCAGATCATCCTCACTACACACCTCAGAGACAATTTCTATGCACCTCAAAGCCACTTTACTACATCTCAAGGACATCTCCCTACACACCTCAGAAATCCCTTCCTACTCACATCAGGTGTTCTTTCTTCATACACACCTCAGAGTGCTGTCCTTACACACCTTAAATACACTTCCTCCACACCTCATTCATCAATCCCTACAAACCTCAGAAAGTCCTTCCCTCACACCTCAGAGAACCCTCATTACACATCACACACAGCCTCTTTATGCCCTTCAGAAAGCTCTCCTTTCACACTTCAGAGAGCCCTGTTACTCACTTCATAGTGCAATCTATTTACATGAAAGTTCTCCCTAATCACAACAAATATATCTCACTACTCACATTGGAGGGCTGACCAAACACACCTTGGTGAGTCATTTCTCACCTTTTACTCACCTTTCTCACTACCCTCACTTCAGGGTGCTCTCCCTATTTACCTCACAGTGTCTTCTCTACACACCCATGATAGTCCTCCCTACAAATCTTAGAGACCCACGATACAAATCACAGAATGCCCATCTTACATACCTAAGAAAACTGTACAAACACATCTAAGAGAGCCCTCATCACCCACCACAGAAGCCCTCCCTTCACATCTTTGAAGGCTGTAACTACACACATTAAAGAACCCTCCCTACTCACCCCAGGGGTCCAACCACATATGTCAAGGAACACTCTGACACAACTCATAGAGCTATCTCTACACAGATCAGAAGACCCTCACTACAAACTTCTTAGAGCCCTCCCTACACACTTTAGTATGCACTCTTTACACATCTCAGAAAGTCCTCAATACTAAACTCGAGCAGTCCCTAAAAACATCAGAGATATGGCACTACAATCTGAAATGCATCCTTAATATGCTCCTATTCAAGTTATCTGAAAACAGCACAAAGGGTCCTTTTACTCACCTCAGAAAGAACACACTACACTAGTCATAGAACACTTTTGACTCACCACAGGTCTTCCATTTACTCTGTAAACAGCCCTACTTAATCACTTAAGGGACCACTTCCACTCATGTCAGGAAACCCTCCTACATACTTCAGATAGGCTCCCCTACAGGCCCCAGAAATCCTTTCCTATACATCTAAGACAGTCCTTCATTCATAGCTTATAGAGACACACTTAAAAGGCATCGCTACAAAAGAAGATGGACAAGTGCCTGAATCCTTAGGCAAGTCCCAAGTGATAGCAGCCCCTACCAGAAGGAAAGCAGAGATTCCTGGTCAATTTGTTTCTATCTATATCCTGATTATCTAGAAAAGAACCTGGTTCATAGTAGTGTTTAGTTTTAAAATAAAAGAATAATGTATTCCTACAAATAATTCTTCATGATAACTCTGTCAAAACCCTAAGTCCCTTACCCCAATTCATTGCTAAACTGTCTGTTAAAAAAGGCAAAACTAGGACTTGGCTTTACAGTAGCCTGAGGCAGGTGTTCCTCCTTGTCCTATTTTGCAGATGCCAATATCACCTCCCCTTTTATGTTTCTTTCACTACCCAGGTGCCAGGAAGGCCCTGCCCATGAGTGAGTTGAACTGTGGGATCTGGAGCAGGCTCCAGAAAGTGATAGCCACTCCATATGCTTACCCTCTCTGGACCTCCAGATCACATAGTCAACACAGCAGGCACCAGAAGTCTCTGTGAACTTGATGAGACAATGGTCACTCACAAAAACAGTTTTTAAGGTGCCATCTCCAGGACCCCTTCCAGAAACCCAATGAACCCCAGCTCACCTGAATATGTGGAAAGTCCATAGCATTCCAAGAGAGGAAGGGACTAAGGAAGTCTATGCAGTGGCCTCTTCAGCCTCCCTCCATTGCCTCATTGTTCAGTGATGAAACTGAGGCCCCAACCAAATAGACTCTAAGCTGACATTTTGGACCAATGAAACCCAAGGGCCTGCTTCCCCACTGGACCCACAGCAATCTCTGACAGGATTTCCAGAGCATATGCCTCTGCAGGTTCCCTTCACTGATGCAGACACAACCATCAAGACCTGAGCTCACCTACACAGCTCCTGGTTCTGCTGCTGTGCTCACCTGAGGACCCCTGGACCATGCCTGTCTCACGTGCTTCATCTAGTCCCACCCCACCTGCTGCTCCTACAGGTTGGACTCCACTGAGGCCCACTTGGCTCTGCCTTGCCAGTTTGCCATGTTCCACTGGATTCCACTGGGCTCCAGGGGACACATACTGCCTATCACTTCAGCTCCACTGGGCCACACTCAACTTCTTCTCACAGGATTTGCCCAACATTTGGACTTCCCTTGGCTCTCATCTGCAACACTGTGCAGACTCCACCCACTTGCTTCCCTGCATTCTACAAACTTGGATCATCCTGTTTCGTATTTAGCATACTGAGGTCACATGTTTTCCCTACTAACCCTGGAGCCTTTTGAGTTCCAGTTTAGTTCATTTCCACCAACATCCAGTAACATCCTAAGTGGCTGTGCTCCATAGACAGGCCTTGCTCTTCTGTCAAGTGCACTTTTACACCTGCTACCCCCTTACCCACCAGGCTGTCCTACTGCTCCTTGAGAACTCCATCCAAAATAAAATGAATTTGGCTTTGTACCCTTTCCCATGGTCACAGGCATGTCTCAGGATGAGGTACAACTGGTCTTGGGATTTGATCATGCTGGGAACCCCACATTGCAAATGGATGAACTTGAACCACTGTGCTCACCTCAGAGTCACAGTCTCTGTGTTTACACAGGGCCATTGATGACAATACTTTATTAGCATATGGGCAAGCACGTTTTGAACACCTTCTGTGTGTTAGGCACAGTATGGAAGTGCAGGAGACACTTGTGAGTAAGATATCAAGGTCTCTTCCCTACATGTGAAGGAGTCCAGGCATGATTAAAGCACATTTTTTTTTGCCCAGGACCTGACTATCTGCTTTTCTGTAGCTTTGCAGCATTCAGCACCTTTCTCTTAAAATTTGAGCACAAGATGAACACATCTCCTTGGCAAAGCAGTATTGCAGAATGAGTCAGCATAGGTGTCTGACCATGGCCATCTTTCTTGAGGTTGGGTGTCTGTAGGACAGTCTCTTTGTAATGAATTATCTGTAGCTATTGATTGTTCTGATAGCCTGAGTTAATGCTAGAGAGACAGGACAGAAGTTGGAAACTTGAGTTGCAAGGTGCAAAAGCTGAACTCTCCATCTCCTAACTCTCCATCTCCTAAACTGGATCTCTTGACTCTCTGTATCCTTCATAGTCTTCTCCTCTTCTCCTTCCATAAATGTAAATGTGTGCCCAGCTCAGATCAAGGCACAGGGATGTGCTTCTCTATCTTCACCCTCATTCTAGGTCACCCTCAGTCTCAGGACAGTGTTTTCCACATCCTCCAAACTCCCAAGTATCCATCTTCTTTCCAGTCCTCTGCTCTCATCTTCAGACCTGTCCACATGGATATCTAGTAGGCATCACAAACAACAATGCAAAAGTCTTCCTCAAAACCAAAGTTCAATTTCCTGCCTCAAGTTATCTTTCAGACCCATCCAGGATTGGAAGTCAATAACCCCCAAGGTTGCACAAGATAAAAATTTAAAAATTGTCATTGGTCTTATGGTCCTTACTCCCACACCAATCCCTGCTTATTCTAGAGACAAAATTATGAAAATATATGCATTTATACACATAAAATTATAAATATACAATTATATGTATATCATGCATAATTATACATAAATAAGTAAATCAGTTTCAACCACTTTTATTCTCTGATTACCTAATCATACTATCATGTTATATAATATATATTCTATAGATACACACGCCTAGGGTGGCATGTTTTGCTAAATGGCCACAAATCCTCCTCATATATCAGAAACTTGAAGTTTTTTTTTTTTTTTTTAACTAAAAAGCAGTGATTCTTCACTAAGGCCTACAGACACCCAATGGTTAACTACAAAAACGTTAGCACTCTGCATCTCTGGTGTGTGTGTGTGTTTATTCTTTTTACTGGCTTGTAATAATCAGAGCCTAACAAAGTGCAAAAAATGTCTCCAAGTTTAGCAAAGATTCCTGAAGCATCCCAGGATCAACAGTTGTATGAAGAGTCCATGACTAAATTCCAACAATTAACCAACTTCTGAATAAAGTCTGAATAAAGTTTAATATATATTTAATATATATTAAATCCTCTCTATAAAATCAAGAATGAATACTCAGGGAAGTGAGTGTAATAACACTCCTGTTCATAGCTGGAGAATTTTTTCCATGCATAAAATTCACTAAGAGTTCTATGAAAATACAGGTTGCTTATAAAACAAGTACTGAATGGCTTTCTAAAACTTCCAGCTACCATGCCAGCTAATAAGAAGGCAGATATTCCAGACCCTAGAAAATTCTTAAGTACAGTTCTTCCCCTATTTATTGTCTAATAAGGAGTTCAGCACTTTTAACAGGGGAAAAATATCAAGCAAACAGGAATGTACTGGTAAGGGTGAGACAGGTGTTCTTGAAATGTCAGGGTGAAATGGGGAGTTACAACTGGAGAAGCAGGTGAGGGACAGTTCCTAAATGAGGCCTTCATATCACAGGTAGGAAAGGATTGGGGGTAACCTAGTGACATGATGAGGAGTGTGCTTTAGAATAATTGAGCAGGTGAAACACTGCCATGGATGGTAATAGTGGACCAGATGATAATATTGACCAGAGCACAGGGTCAGTGCACCATGTCTGTTAAGTGCCTGAATTATTGGGACAGACCATTGGTACAGCAGCCTTCACCAGAGTGGAAGCAGGGATTCCTGACTGGTTTGTTCACATCTATGTCCTCTCTGCTAGAACAAAACACCTTACATAATAGATTCATTTTAAAATACAAGGGGGGATATATTTACATATATAAAACTATATGATAACATTGTCAAAACCCAGATCCCCTGCTCCATCCATGCCAAACTGTCTTTTATAGAATCATGCAATTGGGGTTTGGCCTCACACCTGCCAGCTGTTGCTCCTTTTCCTACTTTACAGATGCAGTCAGTTCCCCAAGGTGAACCCTGGCAAAAGTCAAAGGCACCTTCACTCATCCATGCTTCTCTCACTGCCCAGAGTACAGGAACCCCCTGTAGAGTGGGTGAATGAGGTGAACTGGGGGATGCCACCCAGGCTTCAGTAAGTGACAGCAGTGCCACATGCATTCCATTTTGGGACCTCTAGGTCACATTTTAAACAAAACAGTCACCAGAAGTAGTCTGTGTGAACACACCAAAACAAAGGAAGGTGCCAAAAACAAAGTCTCTAAGGTGACATTCTCAAGGAACCCTCCAGAGACCCCATGGACCTCACCCACCTGAACATATGGAAACTCCACAGCATCCAACCAGAGAGAGAGACTAAGGGAGATATGCTGTCCCAGCAGTTTCAGCCTCCCACCATTGTCTCATTATGTGATTTGGGATATGAGGCCCCAACAGAGCAGACACTGAGGTTAACATTTCTGGTGGGGGAGGCCCAAGTGCCCTGCTTCTCCTCTGGATCCAGAGTGACATCTGACAGGATTTCCAGAGCATAAGAACTTCTCCAGGCTCCCTTAGCCTCCAGAGGACTCACCCACCACACCCTCTGCTCACCTGCTGAGCTCCTGTTTCCTGAGCTGTGCTCACTTGAGGAGCCCTGGGTGGGGCAAACCACACATGTGCTTCTGCCAGCCCTGCCCCACCCACTGCTCCCATGGGTTGGGCTCCACTCACTCAGGTTGGCTCTGCCCCACCAGCTTCCTGCATTTACTGTTCTCTCTGCATCACCTCTGCTCCATACAGCCCCACTCAACCCCACTCAATATCCTCACCTAGGTTTCACCCAACATTTGGTCTCTACTTGATACCTTCAGCAGTACCCGCCCACTCTAGTCACTTGCTCCTCTACATTCTGCCCAATTTTCTGGTACTCTTCTTGCCTACTTAACACTGGAATCACATGTTTTTCCTCTAGCCCTGGAATTTCTTGCAATCTGGCTTAACCCAGTTCGAACAACATCTAACAGTTTCACAAATGGCTCTGCTTTTCTTGATCAGCCTTTCTCTTCACTCAAGCTCACATGCACACATATCACTGATTCTCCCACCTAGCCTCTCTACCTCTCCTTGAGAACTGAATGGTTATAGAAAATAATATTCCTCCAGGATAGCCCCAATGGAGGGACAATGTGATTCAGAAGGAGGGAGGGGAAATTGGCCAAATATTGAACTTCTCGCAATTCTTTCCTGATAACAATGGGCCCTAAAGGAAAGGGGAAGACACAGAATGCTGAGCCCAAAACCTTGACCTTCCCCCATGACAAATTAGTCCTACAAAACAATTGGCAAGATTTGAATACTCATCCCTCTGGTCTGGTTTTAACCTGTATAACTAGCCCCTGACAGTAAAAAGTGCACATGAAGAGCCTCCAATGATTACATTATCCTCATTATCCCTATAAATCAAAAATACCCTCTGTAGCTGACAACCAATATTCCAATCTGGAAAATGGACCCTGATAGCACCTGAGTCTGCAAAAGAAATAAAGATTTATCTGAATCTTTGAGGTCTGCTTCACCCTGTTGCACTTACTAAAACCCCATCTGAAATGAGTAAAAGGAGTCTGGCAGAATTTCCCATGGTTGTGGACACTGCTTGGACTGCAGGGCAACTGGACTTGGGATCAGGTTAGGTTTCATGGAAATCTCATATCACAAACAGATGACCTTGGACAACTCTGCTTGCCTCTTGATCATAGTGTCTCTGCTCACACCGTGCAGTGGATAAAATTTTATAAGCCTGTAGGCAAGCCTGTTTCATAGCTACTCCTGCCTGCAAAGGATACTGGGGAATGTAATTTACTTTTGGTTTTTGGTTCATTGGTTGTGTTTTCTTTAGTCCTTGCAGGGACTAAATTCAGGGGTGCATAACCACTGAGAGACATTTCCAACCATTTTTAATTTTAAGAGACACAGTCTTGTTAAGTTGTTTAGCACCTCGTTAAGTTGACTCAAACTTGGGATCCTCCTGCATCGGCTTCCTAATCGACTGGGATTATAGGCATGTGCCACCATACCTGGCTATTTTGTTTATTATTTCTTTAGATGCTGGGGAGGAAACCTGGGGCCAGGCACTTGTCAATGACTTGTTCTAACACTGGTATGCAAATTCAGCCTAAAACCTGTCGTTTTGCACTGTTAGCAACACATTTTTTAAAAAAATTGTGAGGGCCCCATGGAACAAATAATTTTCTGCAACTGGTTTTGAGCAAACAGTTGTGCTAGGGTGGCTGGGTAGCAGAGCCAGTGCAGTGTTTCAGGGTCATGGCAGGGTGGGTAGCCAATGAGGGCAGCCCCTATATGCTGGTCTGAATGAGCCCTAATAGGATGTTGATGGAGGTTAGGTGGTGGTGGTCAGGTTCAGTCATTGTTCTTTCATGTTGTAAGAGGGCATCACAGGTGAAGGAGTAGCAGACAGTAAGTGCATTTGGGAGCTTAGTCACAGAGCCACAACCCTAACCCTTTCCATTTTGAGACAGGGCTTAGCTTAATTTCTCAGGGGCTTGCTAAATTACTGAGGCTGGTTTTAAACTTGCAATCCTTTGACCTCACTTTCCCAAACTCCTGGGATTACAGGCATGAACCATTGTGTCTAGCATAAATCTTTTGAAGTTAATTATTCCATGCTAATATGAATATATTTTAACTTATACTCTAAAATATGCATAAAATACATTGACTTATATGAAATAAACTTATGAATATGCATAAACCATTTATATGGACATATCTGTCACAAAGTACAACTGTGTCCTATTGATCAACTGTGATGCATATAATCTTAGATGCATATGGATATTTCATTTATATTTTTCTATTCTTTTTTCTGTATTTATTGTGGGAGATTACTCAAAACACTGAATGAGTGAATGGAGAAAATTGTGTCACTTTACCTGATCATTATTTGGGGAAAATGTTGTCTTTTCTAATGGTGGTAGAGAGTTTTCATTTTACACAAATACTGCATGTTGCAATCATATTTTCAAACGGAAAAGTTGATCACACAAAAGCTGAGAACAGAAAAGCTCCTTATATGTGCAATAAGAAAGAGAATGAGATTGATTATGGGGTAAGGAGTGTCAAAAACATTTAAGGGGGGAAAGTCAGATTTTATAGCACAGTAGGGTGATTACACTCTATAATTACCTATACAAATCAAAATACTCAGAGAAGAATTTAAAGGGTTCAAACATAAAAATGATAATTTTAATAAATGGGAATTACTCTGATTTCTTCATTAAACACTGTATACACATGTTGAATTTTAACAGTGTCCCATATCCAAGTACAAATAGTAGATTCCAATTAACAGTTGAAATTAAAAAATTAGAGCTTTGATATTTTAACCAATTATCTACATCACCTCAGATTATTAAATGGTATCCCATATTCATGAATATTTCAGTTTTCTGGATGTAAACACTCAGGTCCAAAATATCAGAACCCCCCATGGCTCTCATGAGGACTGTCTGCACAACAGGTGAAAACTGGCCATAATCTTAATTTCTGCACTGATGGGACATGGAGAAAGGGCTTTGAGCAAGCCTTGTTGTTCCCATCTGTAAAGTTGTGCTGCACCAATTTAAGACTTGAATCTAAATAAACACAGAAAGGAAGAAGCCAGGGTACCAGGACTGGAGATGAGCAATGCCTCCTATAAACCTAGGATTTGACTGTAGAGAGGTGGCAGGTAAATTACAGACTTTGTCAAAAAACAATAGCCTAACCTCAAAATGTTGGGTGTCAGCATGGAAGAATGTGAGAAGGAATTACTGTTGTCATCTCTCCCAACAGAGAAAAATAAGTGCTATACTTGAAATATGTAATTAAAGAGAAATGTCTCACAATTTTTTTTTGTTTTTTTGTTTTTTAGTACCAGGAATTGAACCCAAGGTAACTTAACCACTGAGCAACATCCCCAACCCTTTTTAAAAATATTCTTTTAATGCTTGTGTTCTTGATAATAACCATTCTAATTGGAGTTAGATGAAATCATAGAGTGGTTTTAATTTGCATTTCTATCATTACTAGGGATGATGAGCACTTTTTTATATATTTATTGATCACCTGTATATCTTCTGCTGTGAAGTGTCTGCCCAGTTTCTTTGCCCATTTGTTGATTGGGTTCTTTGTATTTTGGTTTTCTTAAAGCTTTTTAAGTTTTTTGTACACTTTGGAGATTAGTGTTCTGTATGAAGTGTGTGTGGAAAAGATTTTCTCCCACTATATAGGTTCTCTTTTCACATTATTGATTGTTTCCTGTGCTGAGAAAAAAGTGTTTTAGTTTGAATCTATTCCATTTTTTTATTCTTTTGGCTATGGGGATCTTGTATAGAAGTCTGGTCCTAAGACAAAGTGATGGAGATTTGGGCCTATATTTTCTTCTATATGGTGAAGGATCTTGGGCCTAATTCCTAGTCACTGATCCATGTTGAGTTGAGTTTTGTACAGGGTGAGAGATAGGGGTTTAATTTCATTTTACTGCATACGGATTTTTAGTTTTGTCAGTACCATTTGTTGACTAGGTTATCTTTTCTCCACCACAGGTTTTTGGAAACATTGTCTAGTATGAGATGACTGTACTTATGTGCGTATGTCTCCGTGTCTTCTATCCTGTACCATTGGTCCACTTGTCTTTTTGACGCCAATACCATGCTCTTTTTGTTACTATTGCTCTGTAGTAGAGTTTAATGTCTGGTATTGTGATACTGTCTGCATCACTCTTCCTGCTTTGTCTTTTCTGGGTCTTTTGTTCTTCCAGATGAATTTTATGATTGCTTTTCCTATTACTATGAGAAATGCTTTGGGATTTTAATTGGAATTACATTAAATCACGATAGCACCTTTGGAAGTATGGCCATTTTGATAAAACAAGCAATGATAAGTGTTGGCATGAATGTGAGGAAAAAGGCACACTCATGTACTGCTGTTGGAGTTGCAAATTTGTGCAGCCATTCTGGAAAGAAGCACAGAGATTCCTAAGAAAACTTGGAATGAACCCAACATTTGACCCAGCTATCCCACTCTTTGGTTTATATACAAAGGACTTAAAATCAACATATTACAGTGATGCAGTCATATCAATGTTCATAGCAGCTCAATTCACAATAACTACATTGTGGAACCAACATAGATACCTTTCAATTGATGAATGGATAACAAAAATGTGGTATGTATACACAATGTAACATTACTTGGCCTTAAAGAAGAATAAAATTATGGCATTTGCTGGTGAATGGGTGAAGTTGGAAAATGTCATGCTAAGTGAAATAGGCCAAGTCCAAAAACCAAAGGCCTAATGTTTTCTCTGATAAATACATGATGATATGAAAGGTGTGGGGAAGGTGGAAGAAAAGTAGAATGAAGGAAATTTAGATGGTGTCAAAGAAAATCAGGTGGGAGGGTGTGAGGGACAGAAAGATAGTAGAATGAAGCAGACAGTATTATCCTATGTATCTGTATGATTACATGAATGGTGTGTACCTACAGTGTATACAACCATAGAAATAAAAAGTTGTACCCCAGTTGTGTACAATGATAAAAATATAGTCAGTAAAAATAAAAAAAGTTTTAACAAAAACAAATAAATTAATTAAAAATTAAAAATAGTCTTTTAAATTTATTTTGAGATAAATTTTAATTATAATATCAGGGTGATTTTATATAAAATAAGAATTTTGTAAAATATCCAAGGGAATGGAGGTGTCAGGGCAATTACAAACCTTGACATAAAAACAACAGCTTGGGAGGTGATCCAAGATGGCAGACTAGAGGGTGACTGCATCTCCAGTCACTCCAAAACCCAGGATTCAAGAAGGGGAGGCATTGAGAGACTCAGACCAAAATAGAGCCACGGGTGAGTCTCCCCCACAGGGTGAAGCTCGGCCTGGACGGCAGGCCCGGATAGATGTGGCTTATCAGAGTAGGGCAGGGCAGCTAGAGTCTTCCCCAGGCAGCCCTGCACACCCCAGCGGTGGGCTCCTCCTACACGGCCAGCTTCTCCAGCTTCTCACAGCAGGCCCCCCAGTGAGAGACTTTCTGAACAGAACCAGCTCCAAGTCCTGGAGTCAGTATGGCGAGCTCTGGCCCACAAGCAGCTTCAGGGACAAGGAAAGGGCAGCCAGGGACTTCCCCAAGCAACCTGGCCCCCTCCGGTGGGAGGAGCCTTTCAAGACTAGCTTCTCGGAGCAGACCACCCAGTGAGAGCCTTTATACACAGAGCCAGCCACAAGTCCCTGAACCAACAGAGAACTCCAACCCGCAAGCAGCCTCTGAGATCAGGGCAGGGCAGCCAGAGACTTCTCCAGGCGGCCCTGCCCCCTCCAGCTGCAGGCTCTTTCTGTGGGGCAATCCAAGAGGGCGGACTAGAGTCATGCCAGAACCCAGGATTCAAGAAGGGGAGGCATTGAGAGACTCGGACTAAAATAGAGCCACGGGGTGAGTCTCCTCCACCAGGTGAAGATTGGCTTGGGCAGCAGGCATGGATAGGGGCAGCTTATTGGAGCAGGGCAGGGCAGCTAGAGTCTTCCCCAGGTAGTCCTGCACACTCCAGGAGTGGACTCCTCCCACACGGCCAGCTTCTCGGAGCAGGCCCCCAGTGAGAGCCTTTCCGCACAGAGCCAGTTCCAAGCCCTGGAACCAGTAATGGGCTAGGGGCAGCTTTCTTCGGAAGCACTGTATTATTAATTTCCTCCAAGACTTCAGGTTACTGAAGGCTGGGAGGTGATACACTGGAAATCTACAGGGACACTATAAGCCAATAGAGGAAATATGCAATATCTCAGAGTCCCACTGACATCTGACCAATATGAGAAAACAAGGGAAGAAAATGTCCCAAACAAACCTAGATACTATATCAATAAAACCCAATGACGGCACAGCAGAAGAAATGACAGAAAGGGAGTTCACAATGTACATAATTAAAACAATCAGAGAAGCAAATGAGGAGATGAAAGAGCAAATACAGGCATTGAAGGAGGAGATGAAAGAGCAAATGCAGGCATTAAATGATCACACCAATCAACAGTTAAAAGAGCAAATATGGGAAGCACGAGATCATTTCAATAAAGAGTTAGAGATACTGAAAAAAAAAAAACAAACAGAAATCCTAGAAATGAAGGAAACAATAAACCAAGTTAAAAACTCCATTGAACTGTATAGAGGGAAAAGAGGGGTGGGAGGGGTGGGGGGGAAGGAAAAAAAATAATCAAACATCATTGCCCTATGTAAATGTATGATTACACAAATGGTATGCCTTGACTCTATGTACAAATAGAGAAACAAAATGCATCCCATTTGTATAAATAATAAAAAAAATTGAAAAAAAAAACTCCATAGAAAGCATAACCAATAGGATAGAACACCTGGAAGACAGAACATCAGACATTGAAGAAAAAATACATAATCTTGAAAACAAAGTTGACAAAAGAGAGAAGATGGTAAGAAATCATGAACAGAATCTACAAGAATTATGCAATATCATGAAAAGACCAAATTTAAGAATTATTGGGATTGAGGAAGGCTTAGAGAAACAAACCAAAGGAATGAACAATCTATTCAATGAAATAATATCAGAAATTTCACAAATCTGAAGAACAAAATGGAAAACCAAGTACAAGAGGCTTATAGGACTCCAAATACACAAAATTAAAACAGACCCACACCAACGCACATTATTATGAAAATACCTAACATACAAAATAAAGACAGAATTTTAAAGGCTGTGAGAGAAAAGAATCAAATTACATTCAGGGGGAAACCAATAAGAATATCAGCAGATTTTTCAATCCAGACCCTAAAAGCTAGAAGGGCCTGGAACAACATTTACCCAGCTCTGAAAGAAAATGGATGCCAACCAAGAATCTTATACCCAGGAAAACTTACTTTCAGATTTGACAACGAAATAAGATCCTTCCATGATAAACAAAAGCTAAATGAATTTACAAAAAGAAAGCCAGCATTACAGAACATTCTCAGAAAAGTATTCCATGAGAAACAGATGAAAAACAATGATGCAAATCAGCAATGAGAGGAAATAGCCTAAAGGAATAGCCAAATAAAGGAGAAAACAAATAATGTCAAAAAACAAAAATGAGTCAAATGACTGGCAATACAAATCATATCACAATAATAACCCTGAATATTAATGGCCTGAACTCATCAATCAAAAGACATAGGCTGCCAGATAGGATTAAAAAGAAAAATCCAACAATATGCTGCCTGCAAGAAACTCATCTCATAGAAAGAGAAACCCATAGGCTACAGGTGAAAATATGGGAAAAAACATACCATGCACACGGACACAGCAAAAAAGCTGGAGTATCCATCCTCATTTCAGATAATGTGGACTTCAAGCCAAAACTAGTCAAAAGGGATAAAGAAGGACATTACATGCTGTGTAAGGGAAGCATAAATCAGCAAGACATAACAATCATAAATATCTATGCCCAAAAATGGCTCATCCATGTACATCAAACAAATTCTTCTCAATTCCAGAAATCAAATAGATCACAACACAATAATACTAGGCGATTTTAACACACCTCTCTCACCACTGAATAGATCGTCCGAACAAAAATTGAATAAAGAAACCATAGATCTCAATAACACAATCAACAATTTAGACTTAACTGACATATATAGAATATACCATCCAACAAAGAATGAATACACTTTCTTCTAAGCAGCACATGGATCGTTCTCTAAAATAGACCATATTTTATGCCACAAAGCTACTGTTAGCAAATACAAGAAGATAGAGACACTACCTTGTACTCTGTGAGATCATAATGGATTGAAATTAGAAATAAATGACAGAATAAAAAACAGAAACTTCTTCAATACCTGTAGATTAAATAATATACTATTATATGATGAATGGATAACAGAAGACATCAGGAGGGAAATAAAAAAATTCTTATAAGTAAAGGAGAACAAAGACACATCATATCAAAATCTCTGGGACACTATGAAAGCAGTACTTAGAGGAAGATTTATTTCATGGAGCGCATTCAACAAAAGAAGTAGAAATCAACAAATAAACGACTTAACACTAGAGCTTAATGCCCCAGAAAAAGAAGAGCAGACCAATGCCAAAAGTAGTAGAAGACAGGAAATAGTTAAAATCAGAGCCAAAATCAATGAAATTGAAACAAAAGAAACAATCGGAAAAATTAACAAAATAAATAGTTCATTCTTTGAAAAAATAAACAAAATTGATAAACCCTTAGCCACACTAACAAAGAGAAAGAGGGAGAAAACTCAAATTGCTAAAATTCGGAATGAACAAGGAAATATCAGAACAGACACGAGTGAAATACAAAACATAATTAGAAGCTATTTTGGAAATCTATACTCCAACAAACAGAAAATCTCGAAGACATCCACAAGTTTCTAGAGACATATGGATTACCTAAACTGAACGAGGAGGACATATACAACTTAAGTAAATCAATTTCAAGCAATAAAATAGAAGAGGTCATCAAATGCCTACCAACAATGAAAAGTCCGGGAACAGATGGGTTCTCAGCCGAGTTCTACAAATCCTTTAAAGAAGAGCTCATTCCAATACTCCTCAAAGTATTTCAAGGTATAGAAGAGGAGGGAACCCTCCCAAATTCATTCTATGAAGCCAATATCACCCTGATACATAAACCAGACAGTGACACATCAAGGAAAGAAGATATCAGACCAATATCCTTAATGAACATCGATGTAAAAATTCTCAACAAAATTTTAGCAAATTGGGTACAAAAATATATTAAAAAGATAGTGAACCACAATCAAGTGGGTTTTATCCCAGGGATCCAAGGTTGGTTCAACATTTGGAAATCAGTAAATGTCATTCACCATATCAACACAGTTAAATTAAGAATCACATGATTATTTCAATAGATGCAGAAAAAGCTTTCAATAAAATAGAGCATCCCTTCATGCTCAAAACACTAGAAAAAATTGGGGTAGTGGGAACATTCCTTAACATTGTAAAGGCCATCTACACTAAGCCCATGGCCAATATCATTCTAAATGGTAAAAAACTGAAAGCAATTCCCCTAAAAACTGGAACAAGGCAGGGATGCCCTCTTTCACCACTTCCATTCAACATCGTCCTTGAGACTCTAGCCAGAGCAATTAGACAAACCAAAGAAATTAAAGGGATACGAATTGGAAAATAAGAACTCAAACTATCCCTGCTCGCTGATGATATGATTATATATTTAGAGGAACCTGGAAATTCCACCAGAAAACTTTTAGAACTCATAAGTGAATTCAATAAAGTAGCAGATTACAAGATCAATGCTCATAAATCCAATGCATTTTTATACATAAGTGATGAATCTTCAGAAAGAGAAATTAGGAAAACTACCCCATTCACCATAGCATCAAAAAAAAAAAATACTTGGGAATCAATCTCACAAAAGAGGTTAAAGACCTCTACAATGAGAACTACAGAACACTAAAGAAAGAAATTAAAGGTAACCTTGGAAGATGGAAAGATCTCCCATGTTATTGGATAGGCAGATTAATATTGTCAAAATGGCCATACTACCTAAAGTGCTATACAGATTCAATGCAATTCCAATTAAAATCCCAATGATGTACCTAACAGAAATAGAGCAAGGAATTATGAAATTCATCTGGAAGGATAAAAAAACCAGAATAGGTAAAGCAATCCTCAGTAGAAAGAGCAAAGCAGGGAGTATCGCAATATCAGATCTTCAACTCTAATACAAAGCAATAGTAACAAAAACAGCATGGTATTGGTACCAAAATAGACAGGTAGATCAATGGTACAGAATAGAGGATATGGACATAAACCCAAATAAATACAATTTTCTCATACTACACAAAGGGGCCACAAATATGCAATGGAGAAAAGATAGCCTCTTCAACAAATGGTGCTGGGAAAACTGGAAAACCATATGCAACAGAATGAAATTAAACCTCTATCTCTCACCCTGCACAAAACTCAACTCAAAATGGATCATGGATCTCAGAATCAGACCAGAGACCCTGCATCTTATAGAAGAAAAAGTAGGTCCAAACCTTCAACTTGTTGGCTTAGGATCAGAGTTCCTTAACAGGACTCCCGTAGCACAAGAAATAAAAGCAAGAATCGACAACTCGGATAGATTCAAACTAAAAAGCTTTCTCTCAGCAAAGGAAACTATCAGTAATGTGAAGAGAGATCCTACAGAGTGGGAGAATATCTTTGCCACTCCTACTTCAGATAGAGCACTAATTTCCAGAATCTATAAAGAACTCAAAAAACTCTGCACCAAGAATACAAATAATCCAATCAACAAATGGGCTATGGAAATGAACAGACACTTCACAGAAGAAGATATATAAGCAATCAAGTGATATATGAAAAAATGTTCAACATCTCTAGTAAGAGAAATGCAAATCAAAACTATCCTAAGATTTCACCTCACCCCAATTAGAATGGCGATTATCAAGAACACAAGCAACAATAGGTGTTGGCGAGGATGTGGGGAAAAAGGCACACTCATACATTGCTGGTGTGGTTGCAAATTAGTGCGGCCACTCTGGAAAGCAGTATGGAGATTCCTCAGAAACCTTGGAATGGAACCACCATTTGACCCAGCTATTCCACTCCTTGGCCTATACCCAAAGGACTTAAAATCAGCATACTACAGAGATACAGCCACATCAATGTTCATTGCTGCTCAATTCACTGTAACCAGATTGTGGAACCAACCTAGATGTCCTTCAGTTGATGAATGGATAAAGAAACTGTGTCATATATATACAATGGAATATAACTCTGCCATAAAGAATGATAAAATTATGGCATTTGCAGGCAAATGGATAAAATTGGAGAATATCATGCTATGTGAGATAAGCCAATCTCAAAAAACTAAAGGACAAATGATCTCACTGATAGGCAGATGAGGACATATAATGGGGGGTGGGAGGGGTTAGCATTAGGGTTAGGGTTGGGTTTAGGGTTAGGGATAAGGAGGGTGGTAAGAATGGAGGAAGGAAGGACTGTATAGAGGGAAAAGAGGGGTGGGAGGGGTAGGGGGAAGGGAAAAAATAACAGAATGAATCAAACAACATTATCCTATGTAAATTTATGATTACACAAATGGTATGCCTTGACTCCATGTACAAAGAGAGAAACAACATGTATCCCATTTTTTTACAATAATAAAATTTAAAAAAAAATCTTGAGGTGGTAGGTGACTCCAATATGGTGGAGTAAAGAAAGGATGTACTTCCCACTTGCTCTGCCATTCAGAATTGAAATGACAAGCATACTGGATGGGTATCTGAAGAAAATAATTATAGGGGAGGTTCAAGATGGCGGACTAGAGGGCGGCTGCATTTCATGTTGCTCCAGGACTCAAGATTCAAAAGAGGAGATAGTGACTTGGGACCAACTCAAAGCCGCCCGGGGAGTTTCTCCCATAGGGGAGGCGTCCCCGAAGGGGCAGTAGCCCTGGAACGCAGAGAACTTTGTGAAGTACAGTGACTCGGCGGGTCGCCCCTCCCCCGCCGGAGCGGTAAAAACGGACAGCGAAGCGGAGCGAAAAATGGCGGATTGAAGTTTCCAGGACCGCGGGCAGATTCTCTAACCTAAGGAGACTCGTCTGCGAAGGGTGAGGCTCTCAAGCCCAGGAGGGAGGTCCGGGCCCCTGGGAACGTTGCCTGCAAAGGCTGCCCCTGCCCAGGCGGCAAGACACACCTCCCCTGCTGGAGCAGTGAACTCGGAAAGCGGGGAACTTTGCAAGGGAGGTTGTGCGACACACTGCTTGGTTTTGAAGCGATCTGCCAGGGCTCCAGCGGCTGCCAGAGAAAGAGTGGGGCGGCGAGTTGTTTGGATCCAGCAACCGCCTGAGCAATGGGGAGGGGGCTGCCCAGAGGAGGTGGAGGTACGCAGTGAGTGCCTTGGTCTCCAAGCGCCCACACCTGGAGGAAGAGACGAGCGACGGGTCACTGGGGCTTGGAGCATATGTACGAGGCTCCAAGTGACTGCTCAGAGGGCGGGTCGCATAGCCAGGCGATTAGGTGCATAGCAAGGTCCGGTCCAGGGACCTAGGCACCTTTTCTTGAATGAACTACACAGAGACAAGCTGAGGGGCGAAGTGAAGGTTCCAGGACTTCAGGCAGCGTCTCTGAGAAGGGACAACCTAAGGAGACTCGTCTACGAAGGGTGAGGCTCCCAGGCCCAGGAGGTAGGTCTGGGCCCCTGGGAAGGCTGCCCTGCCCAGGCAGCAAGACACATCTACCCTCATTGGAACAGTGAGCTCGGAAAGTGGGAGACCTTGCAGAGGAGGCCGAGCAGCACACCGCTTGGTTTTTTGGTTTTTTGGACCAATCTGCCAGGGCTCCGGGGGCTGCCAGAGAAAGAGTTGGGTGGCGAACTATTTGGATTCAGCAACTGCCTGAACAACGGGGAGGGGGCTGTCCTGAGGAGGTGGAGGTGCGCAGTGAGTGGCTTTGTCTCCAAGCGCCCACACAGAACACCTGCCTGGAGGAAGAGACGAGTGACGGGTCACTGGGGCTTGGAGCATATGTACGAGGCTCCAAGTGACTCTTCAGAGGAGGGGTCGCATAGCCAAGTGATTAGGTGCAAAGCACGGTCCGAGCCGGGGATCTAAGCACCTTTTCTTGAAAGAGCTACACAGAGACCAGCTGAGGGGTGGAGCGAAGGTTCCAGGACTGTGGGCAGCTTCTCTGAGGAGGGGCCACCTAAGGAGACTCATCTGCGAAGGGCAGGGCTCCCAAGCCCAGGAGGTAGGTCCAGGCCCCTGGAAACGCTGCTTGGGAAGGCTGCCCTGCACAGGCGGTAGTTGTGGACTGAGGAGAACCTCTAGGAGGGGAACGGACTAGTGAGACCTCCCCACCGGGTGGGTCTTCCCCGCCGAGTGAGGTTTTCCCACAAAGACAGTAAAACCAGAGACACAGGCCCAAACAGGCATTGCCTTAGCCCGCAGTCTAGCTCCCCTTTGGATGACCATTGGTCAACAAGTAGAGGCACCTCTGCCCTCTAGCAGGGAATATACCCCACCTGAAGACCACCACCCCTAGAGAGGCAGCTACCTAGGGGAACACCGAAGTATCAACTTCCTCTAAGACTTCAGGCTACTGAAGGATAAGAGGGGATACACTAGCAATCTTCAGGGACATTATAAGTCAATAGAGGAAATCTGCAACATCTCTGCAGTCCACTGATACCTGAACAATATGAGAAAACAAGGGAAGAAAATGCCTCAAACAAATCTGGATGTTATATCAATAAAATCCAAAGACAGCATGGCAGAAGAAATGTCAGAAAGGGAGTTCAGAATGTACATAATCAACATGATAAGGGAAGCAAACGATGAAATGAAAGAGCAAATGCAGGCATTGAATGAACGCACCAATAGACAGTTAAAAGAGCAAATACAGGAAGCAAAAGACCATTTCAATAAAGAGTTAGAGATATTGAAAAAAAACCAAACAGAAATCCTTGAAATGAAGGAAACAATAAACCAAATTAAGAACTCCATAGAAAGCACAACCAATAGGATAGAACACCTGGAAGACAGAACCTCAGATATTGAAGACAAAATATTTAACCTCGAAAACAAAGTCGAACAAACAGAGAAGATGGTAAGAAATCATGAACAGAATCTCCAAGAACTATGGGATATCATGAAAAGGCCAAATTTGAGAATTATTGGGATTGAGGAAGGCTTAGAGAAACAAACCAAAGGAATGAACAACCTATTCAATGAGATAATTTCAGAAAATTTCCCAAATCTGAAGAACGAAATGGAAAATCAAGTTCAAGAGGCTTACAGGACTCCAAATACACAAAATTACAACAGACCCACACCAAGGCACATTATAATGAAAATACCTAACATACAAAATAAAGACAGAATCTTAAAGGCTGTGAGAGAAAAGAACCAAATTACATTCAGGGGGAAGCCAATACGGATATCAGCAGATTTTTCAATCCAGACCCTAAAAGCTAGAAGGGCCTGGAATAACATTTTTCAAGCCCTAAAAGAAAATGGATGCCAACCAAGAATCTTATACCCAGCAAAACTTACCTTCAGATTTGACAACGAAATAAAATCCTTCCATGATAAACAAAAGCTAAAAGAATATACAAAAAGAAAGCCAGCATTACAGAACATTCTCAGCAAAATATTCCATGAAGAAGAAATGAAAAACAAAGAAGCAAATCAGCAAAGGGAGGAGATATCCTAAAGGAACTCTCAAATAAAGAGGAACCAAGTCGTGTCAAAAATAAGCAAATAAATGAATAAAATGAGTCAAATGACCGGGAATACAAATCATATCTCAATAATTACCCTGAATATTAACGGCCTGAATTCATCAATCAAAAGACATAGACTGGCAGATTGGATAAAAAAGAAAGATCCAACAATATGTTGCCTGCAAGAGACTCATCTCTTAGAAAGAGATACCCAAAGACTAAAGGTGAAAGGATGGGAAAAAACTTACCATGCACATGGACCCAGCAAAAAAGCTGGGGTATCCATCCTCATTTCAGATAAAGTGGACTTCAAGCCAAAGTTAATCAGAAGGGATAAAGAAGGACATTTCATAATGCTTAAGGGAACCATAAATCAGCAAGACATAACAATCATAAATATCTATGCCCCAAACAGTGGCTCACCCATGTATGTCAAACAAATCCTTCTCAAATTCAGAAACCAAATAGACCACAATACAATAATACTAGGTGATTTTAACACGCCTCTCTCTCCACTGGACAGATCTTCCAAACAAAAATTGAATAAAGAAACCTTAGATCTCAATAACACAATCAATAATTTAGACTTAACAGACATTTATAGAATATACCATCCAACGAAGAGTGAATACACTTTCTTCTCAGCAGCACATGGATCCTTCTCTAAAATAGACCATATATTATGCCACAAAGCTAATGTTAGCAAATACAAGAAGATAGAGACACTTCCTTGTATTTTATCAGACCATAATGGATTGAAACTAGAAATAAATGAAAGAGCAAAAAACAGAAATTACTCCAACACCTGGAGATTAAACAATATGCTATTATATGAGGAATGGATAACAGAAGATATTAGGAAGGAAATTAAAAAATTCTTAGAGGTAAACGAGAACAAAGAAACATCGTATCAAAATCTCTGGGACACTATGAAAGCAGTACTTAGAGGAAGATTTATTTCATGGAGCGCATTTAATAAAAGAAGTAAAACTCAAAAAATAAATGAACTAACACTACAGCTCAAAGCCCTAGAAAAAGAAGAACAGACCAACACCAGAAGTAGTAGAAGACAGGAAATAGTTAAACTCAGAGCTGAAATCAACGAAATTGAAACGAAAGAAACAATACAAAAAATTGACAAAATAAATAGTTGGTTCTTCGAAAAAATAAACAAAATTGATAAACCTTTAGCCACACTAACAAAGAGAAGACGAGAGAAAACCCAAATCACCAAAATTCGGAATGAACAAGGAAGTATCACAACAGACACGACTGAAATACAAAACATAATTAGAAGCTATTTTGAAAATCTATATTCCAACAAAATAGAAAATTTCGAAGATATCAACAAGTTTCTAGAGACCTATGAATTGCCTAAACTAAACGAGGAGGACATGCACAATTTAAATAGACCAATTTCAAGTAATGAAATAGAAGAAGTCATCAAAAGCCTACCAACAAAGAAAAGTCCAGGACCTGATGGTTTCTCAGCCGAGTTCTACAAAACCTTTAAAGAAGAGCTCATTCCAATACTTTTCAAAGTATTCCATGAAATAGAAGAGGAGGGAACCCTCCCAAACTCATTCTACGAAGCCAATATCACCCTGATACCTAAACCAGACAGAGACACATCAAGGAAAGAAAATTTCAGACCAATTTCCTTAATGAACATCGACGCAAAAATTCTCAACAAAATTTTAGCAAATCGCATACAAAAATGTATTAAAAAGATAGTGCATCATGATCAAGTGGGTTTCATCCCAGGGATGCAAGGTTGGTTCAACATCAGGAAATCAATAAATGTAATTCACCATATCAACAGACTTAAAGTCAAGAATCACATGATTATTTCAATAGATGCAGAAAAAGCATTTGATAAAATACAGCACCCCTTCATGCTCAAAACACTAGAAAAAATAGGGATAGTGGGAACGTTCCTTAACATTGTAAAGGCCATCTATGCTAAGCCCATGGCTAATATTATTCTTAATGGTGAAAAACTGAAAGCATTCCCCCTAAAATCTGGAACAAGGCAGGGATGCCCTCTCTCACCACTCCTATTCAATATCGTCCTTGAAACTCTAGCCAGAGCAATTAGACAGACCAAAGAAATTAAAGGGATACGAATTGGAAAAGAAGAACTCAAACTATCCCTATTTGCTGATGATATGATTATATACTTAGAGGAACCAGGAAATTCCACCAGAAAACTCTTAGAACTCATAAGTGAATTCAGTAAAGTAGCAGGATACAAGATCAATGCTCATAAATCCAATGCATTTTTATACATAAGTGATGAATCTTCAGAAAGAGAAGTTAGGAAAACTACTCCATTCACAATAGCCTCAAAAAAAATAAAATACTTGGGAATCAATCTCACAAAAGAGGTGAAAGACCTCTACAATGAGAACTACAGAACACTAAAGAAAGAAATTAAAGAACACCTTAGAAGATGGAAAGATCTCCCATGTTCCTGGATAGGCAGAATTAATATTGTCAAAATGGCCATACTACCAAAAGTGCTATACAGATTCAATGCAATTCCAATTAAAATCCCAATGATGTACCTTGCAGAAATAGAGCAAGCAATTATGAAATTCATCTGGAAGAATAAGAAACCCAGAATTGCTAAAGCAATCCTTCGCAGGAAAAATGAAGCAGGGGGTATTGCAATACCTGAACTTCAACTTTACTACAAAGCAATAGTAACAAAAACGGCATGGTATTGGTACCAAAATAGACAGGTAGATCAATGGTACAGAATAGAAGACACGGACACAAACCCAAACAAATATAATTTCCTCATACTAGACAAAGGGGCCAAAAATATGCAATGGAGAAAAGATAGCCTCTTCAATAAATGGTGCTGGGAAAATTGGAAATCCATATGCAACAAAATGAAAATAAACCCATATCTCTCACCGTGCACAAAACTAAACTCAAAATGGATTAAGGACCTCGGAATCAGACCAGAGACCCTGCATCTTATAGAAGAAAATGTAGGTCCAGATCTTCAACATGTCGGCTTAGGACCAGACTTTCTCAACAGGACTCCCATAGCACAAGAAATAAAAGTAAGAATCAACAACTGGGATAGATTCAAACTAAAAAGCTTTCTCTCAGCAAAGGAAACTATCAGCAATGTGAAGAAAGAGCCTACAGAGTGGGAGAAAATCTTTGCCAATCATACTTCAGATAGAGCACTAATCTCCAGAATCTATAAAGAACTCAAAAAACTCAACACCAAGACTACAAATAATCCAATCGACAAATGGTCTAAGGAAATGAACAGACACTTCACAGAAGAAGACCTACAAACAATCAACAAACATATGGAAAAATGTTCAACATCTCTAGTAATAAAAGAAATGCAAATCAAAACCACCCTAAGATTCCATCTCACCCCAATCAGAATGGCGATTATCAAGAACACAAGCAACAACAGGTGTTGGCGAGGATGTGGGGAAAAAGGTACACTCATACATTGCTGGTGGGGTTGCAAATTAGTGCAACCACTCTGGAAGGCAGTATGGAGATTCCTTAAAAAACTTGGAATGGAACTACCATTTGACCCAGCTATCCCACTCCTTGGCCTATACCCAAAGGACTTAAAATCAGCATACTACAGAGATACAGCCACATCAATGTTCATTGCTGCTCAATTCACCATAGCCAGATTGTGGAACCAACCTAGATGCCCTTCAGTTGATGAATGGATAAAGAAACTGTGGCATATATATACAATGGAATATTACTCAGCCATAAAGAATGATAAAGTTATGGCATTTGCAAGCAAATGGACGAAATTGGAGAATATCATGCTAAGTGAGATAAGTCAATCTCAAAAAACCAAAGGAAGAATGATCTCGCTGATAAGTGGATGATGATACATAATGGGGTGTGGGAGGGGTTAGTTTTAGGGTTAGAGTGAGGGTTAGGGAGGGGGGCAAGAATGGGGGAAGGAAGGACTGTATAGAGGGAAAAGAGGGATGGGAGGGGTGGGGGGAAGGGGAAAAAAATAACAGAATGAATCAACCAACATCACCCTATGTAAACGTATGATTACACAAATGGTATGCCTTTACTCTATGTACAAACAGTGAAAGAACATGTATCCCATTTGTTCACAATAAAAAATAAAATTAAAAAAAAAAAAAAAAAAAGATCAGAAGGGGTTCACGAATAAAACTGATAAACATAAAAAAAAAAAAAGAAAATAATTATAAATAATTATAAATTATAAAAAAAAAAAAACAGCTTGACTCAAAATGTTGGGTGTGGATATGGAAGGTGTGAGGAACTTACTTTTTCTCCTTGTCCACCACAGAGAAAAATAAATTCTTGAATGGCTATATGTAATTTAAGCAAAAAGACCCACAATATAAAATGATTGTTTTTATGTTGTTTTTGTTGTTATTGGAAGAACATACACAACATCTGAAGAGAGTCCAAGCACCACCTGACACCTGATTCTCACACAAGAGATTTATTATCAGTAGCACGCAGACAAACTGCCAAGACTGTCCCCCAAGGGAGTACAGCAGCATGTCAGTTCTCACAGAGTAGTTTTATGGCCTGTAATAGAAATTTTTATGCATGCTTAGCAGTTGCATCATGAGTTGGACTGGGATTGACCACTATGTTTTAAGGGAAGCTAAGGGTCATTACCTCAGGAATGTAACTTAGGAGCCCCATAGGTAAAATGTCTTCTGACCTAAAATGCACATCTGATGCCAATATTTCTTTCTTTCTTTTTTAATAGATACTGAGGGTGGGATGATTGGCATTCTTCAGTAGCTTCTTTCTGCTAGTTAGGTGTGAAGAGCCTCATTTCTGTGAAACGTGGCTCAAGGAGGGCTTTAGATGGGAACAGAGTTTTTGGACAATAGTGAGTTTTATATCTTAGCTTGGGGTGTCAGGGGCTTGTGTTCTTGAAGTGTGATGGACTGACCGATCTGGCTCCATGAGAATGTTATAGGCCAGACCCTAAGGGAAATGACTAAACAGACTCCATTTTGCTCTGAGACTCCATTTTATGTAGGAAATAAGTTTCTCCCCTGGGAACACCCCACCTCTGTGCCCATCATTAGTTACTTGGTGTGACATATTTAATAATATACAATGGTAACACTTATGTAGTAAAGAATTGCTCTCTTTTGATTCCTATTGCTCCTAAACAATGTACCATGTGAACAGTTATTGTGTGGATGTTAGTAATCATTTCTTAGTTTGTACATAGATAAGGGTCATTTTGACCCACTTCTCCCTCTGTCGATGATCTCATGATGTTAATGTGTAATTTCAAATCATAGCAACAGACACTTATGATTAATGTGATTTTTGGTATAAGAACTCATACAACCCTGTGGTCAGGGCTGTTATCCCAATAGCCATTTTTTGGGGCATTGTGTGAGACAGTCAGCCGGCCAGCTTAATAAAGACTCAAATTTGGACTTCTCAGTGGTGATTGGTCTGTTCTTAAGTTGCACCCCATAACAGAAGGAGAAGCAGTTGATTGACTGATTGGTTGGCAAATTTGTGTATCTAATTTTCTAGGAAGTTTTGTAGGCAATTTAGCAGATAATGGTCCTGTTTAGGAAGATCTGTAGGCCTTAAACTGACCAAAAATTTCTGACTCTGGCAGTTACTCTTGATAGTTATTAGGCACTACTGACTAAGAATCTCTCATTTGTGACTTCCAGTATCTACTTATCGTAATGGGCTAAGAAGTGTGCATCTCAAGTAACATTAAAATAAGTATTGCTTCTTCTTTTAAATGTCCAGATATAGCTATGTTTTGGTTTTAACTGTTTTGCTAGGTGTTCAAGATCAAGCTAGTCAAATTGGCCTGTTCCTATATGTAGTTAAGTGTCAGCTGAGTTCTCACAGGGTCACTCATGGGGAACTGTAGTGCAGCTTCTTAGTTCCTTTAGTGCTATTTTCTAGGAAGAGTATCCTTAATGAGGTGGCTAACTTTGGAAGCATCAGTGAAGTCTCCCTTTCTTAATGACCCTCCTTTTGCAGCAGGTGCACTGATTGGCTTTCCATTTTTCAGTGACTTTATCAATCTTGATTGGGAGATCATGTAGCCCAGAGTTGAAAATCACCTTAGAAAAGTTCTTTTGTTCCCTGTGTTCAGGCTCATGCTCAGGGAAAGAACCAAATATTGGCTATCTTATCCCCTTTATTTTAATGTAAATATTTAAGTCTTTATCTTTAACATCCAGCAAGCCAGTCTAACCAGTCATAATGCAAGAGTACTGGCTTTAACTTCAATGTTTCTGACTTTACAGTCATTTACTCACTTTTATTGAATTGGGGTCTGTATTGTACAATCTGTCATATAGGTGATGACTTATTATCTCAAATTAATTCAGGTTCTTTATTCTTTTTTTAATTCATTTTTATTGTAAACAAATGGGATACATCTTCTTTCTCTGTACATGAAGTAGAGGCATACCATTTTTGTAATTATACATTTACCTAGGGTAATAGTTTTTGATTCATTCTGTTATATTTTTTCTTCACCCCTACCCCTCCAACCTCTCTTATCCCTCTATACAGTCCCTCCTTCATCCATTCTTGCCTCCCTCCCACCCCCCATCATGTGTCATCATCTGCTTATCGGTGAGATCATTCATCCTTTGTTTATTGAGATTGGCTTATCTCACTTAGCATGATATTCTCCAATTTCATCCATTTGCCTGCAAATGCCATAATTTTATTATTCTTCATGGCTGAGTAATATTCCATTGTATATAGATACCACAGTTTCTTTATCCATTCATCAATTAAAGGGCATCTAGGTTGGTTCCACAATCTGGCTATTGTGAATTGAGCAGCTATGAATATTGATGTGGCTGTATCTCTGCAGTATACTCATTTTAAGTTCTTTGGGTATAGGCCGAGGAGTGGGATAGCTGGGTCAAATGGTTGTTCCATTCCAAGTTTTCTAAGGAATCTCCACACTGCTTTCCAGAGTGGCTGCACTACTTTGCATTCCCACCAGCAAAGTATGAGTGTAACTTTTCCCCCACATCCTCGCTAACACCTATTGTTGCTAGTATTCTTGATAATCGCCATTCTAATTGGGGTGAGATGAAATCTTAGGGTAGTTTTGATTTGCATTTCTCTTATTACTAAAGATGTTGAACTTTTTTTCAAGTATCTGTTGATTGCTTGTACATCTTCTGTGAAGTGTGTGTTCATTTCCTTAGCCCATTTGTTGATTGGGTTTTTTGTATTCTTGGTGTAGAGTTTTTTGAGTTCTTTATATATTCTGGAAATGCATACTCTATCTGAAGTATGATTGGCAAAGATTTTCTCCCACTCTGTAGGTTCTCTCTTCACATTGCAGATAGTTTCCTTTCTTGAGAGAAAGCTATTTAGTTTGAATCTATCCCAGTTATTGATTCTTGCTTTTATATCTTGTGCTATGGGAGTCCTGTTAAGGAAGTCTGATCCTAATCCAACATGTTGAAGATTTGAACCTACTTTTTCTTCTATAAGATGCAGGATCTCTGGTCTGATTTCAAGGTCCTTGATCCATTTGGAGTTGATTTTTGTGCAGGGTGAGAGATAGGGTTTTAGTTTTATTTTGTGCATATAGATTTCCAGTTTTCAGCACCATTTGTTGAAGAGGGTATCTTTTCTCCATTGCATATTTTTGGTACCTTTGTCTAGTTTGAGAAAATTGTATTTGTTTGGGTTTGTGTATGTGTCCTCTATTCTGTATCATTGATCTACCTGTCTATTTTGGTGCCAATACCATGCCATTTTTGTTACTATTGCTTTGTAGTATAGTTGAATTTCTGGTATTGCGATACCCCCTGCTTCACTCTTCCTGCTAAGGATTGCTTTAGCTATTCTGGTTTTCTTATTCTTCCAGATGAATTTCATGATTGCTTGCTCTATTTCTGTAAGGTACATCATTGGGATTTTAATTGGAATTGCATTGAATCTGTATAGCACTTTTGGTAGTATGGCCATTTTGACAATATTAGTTCTGCCTATCCACGAACGTGAAAGATCTTTCCATCTTGTAAAGATTGTTTGTTCTTGAAGCAGTATCTCCACAAAACATTAACAGTTATAGAGTTTCCAAGGAAAATACAAAATGGAATTAACAAGGGTAAAAATATATTTAGTTTGTTTAATAGCTGTCTTGAATTTTGGCTGAGCTATACATTATATCATATTCTATCCCCTATTTGAGATTTTAATGACATTACAAAAAATATGTTGTATATAACTTCTAATGAACTGAAGTCTGACTTATTTTCGAGCCACACTAACATGTAGTAAGGTGGGAGGCAGAGCCTTATTTCAGGTAGGCTGGAGCTCTTCGAAAATCTTAGGCAATATGTTCTAATTTTGAAGCTGAACTTTGCCTATTTTAAATATCATTTTACATATATTGTAAAATATATGTAAAATGTTTACATATATTGTTTCCTAAGTCTATATAAATGCTATTTCATGCAATATAACACTATATTTGAAGCAAAATTCAAGGAATGGTTGAGAAAATTTTTAACTTCCCTTTTGTGTAGCAAATAGGCAAAATGTTTTCATTTTTCACAATTTTATTCTTCAAACAGATGTGGCTCTCATTATCTTTTAGAAATACACTTAAATTTTTATCTCAGTACTGAAGGTAACATAAAGTTCAGATCCAGTTACAGAATATTAAATGATATAAATAAACCCACAATAAAATTCACTATTCTTATAAGTTTAAAATTCTTATTACTGACAAGTGTAGTTTGGAGAATAGCAACTTGGTAAATTCTGCTTTAATGATTTGTAAATCTTGAAAGATATGAACACATTTAAAGAAAAAGAAGAGTAATAGTGCAATTATCTTGATGTTTTATATTAACTGAGTTTAGCTTTTAAAGGAAAATTTAGGCTCTGCAATGCAGTACAATACTCTAAGTGTTGTTATTTAACCATAATTGTACAAGCACTAATATTTAATATTAATTGTTTTAAAGAAGAAAACATAAGAAACACAGTGTTAAGAGTAAATTACTGATTTTAAATTTTTGTCAATTTAACACATGGATTAAACATTTGTTCATATCATTACATTAGTATTTGACTTTAGGAAAAAACCTTAAATCACTTTAACTGATTGTCTCACAAAGTTATAACCAACTTAGTTATGTACAAATTTTTTGACATTTTCCCTTTACTTACACATAGACTTTCTTAGGACTTACTTAGACCCTCATTTATTTCTTACCCAGAAACATTTTTTTTCCCCTTCTATTAACAATGTTTCTATACCAGGAACCTTCTATTTTTTTTTTTTTCCTATCAGTTGACCCATTTTTTGTTCACATTCTTAAACAACTCATGAAATTTCAGAATTTAGATGAATTACTCCATTTTAATAAGATGAAACACTTTATGTTATTTATAGTACTCTAATTGAAGCACAGTTGATGCTTTCAGATCCATTTTACATAGAACCACATCTGTTTGCTTAACAATTTATGAAAACAATGTTCAAGTATATCACCTCATGGAATTTGAGGTAAGAGTACTTGGTATTATATTTAACAGTCAGCATTTTAACTTTGTAAATTAATAGATGTCTCTAACAAACCTATTTGAGTAATCTCATGTATGTCAAGTCTATTTTACTTATTTAACTGTAAAATCCAAGGTATCAGACAAGTGTATTGAACAGTTGAACAGTATCTGTCATGTATTTCCTGCTGAAGAAAAGTCCTGGAAATAAAGGATTAGACATTTTATAGACAACAACATTTTATTAGTTTCATCACCTAGAGAGACTTGTGAGTTAAGTATTTTTAAAGATGTTTTACCTCTATTTGTTTACTCAATTGAAATCAAACCTTTGAAAATCACATGAATTAAGATATCTAGAGACATACTTTTTAGCTTTAATTCTTGGGTGCTAATTATATATAAATTTTGATATCATGTACATTATATATGGATGCACACACATATATAGACAGATAATGGGATATATACATAACAAAAGCAGAGACCTTGTAGCCTTTTATAGGTAAATCATGATTGCAATGAACAGATGTTGAAAACCTCAAGTTGAATAAAAATAGGACTGATCAAAGAAACACTAATGTTATGAGCTCAGAAAATGTAGAATTTAAGGGAAAAAAACAAGAGTCCTGGAAAGAAGACAAAGTTATTAATTATTTTATAAAACACTATACAATTTATTTTTTGGTTAAGATTAGTTGGAGTTCAGATAAAAGACACTGTTTCCCTTTTTTTTCATTGGGATTGTGATTGGTCTTCTACTGAACTTGCAGGCTTCTTCAATTTACATTTCAATGTAAGCCTTGATTGAAATCTGGAGGGAGCTGAGCAAAATTACTGGTTCTAGCAGAAATTGGATGCCTGTCACATTTTAATACTTTTTTTAGTTGATAATCAGACAGGTTTCCTTTTGAGAATGAAGCTACTATACTAAGCTCCTTATTGAGACATGCCATTGGCTACTGATCTGGTTTGTCCATGACTGTGTATCCAATATTTTGGGTGAATATTTTTAGGGTTATTTTTCCTCTTAGTGACAAACAGGTTAAATCTTGCTCCATCTTAAATATTGAACCTGTTGATGGCATAATTAAGTTTTTTCTTTGGGATCTTATAACCCCTGTTAGCTAGGAAGTTCTAGCTCTGTAATGGCCTTTTGACATTCCTCCCATGTGGAGGCACATAAAAGAATGTCACCTAAATATGGGAGAACAATTATAGATGTTTGATCTCTGATTTTTGCTAAGTTCTTAGCTAGGATTTGTTGAAATACGTGATGGCTATTGCCAAATCCTTAATGCAACACTGTCTCGGTTAATTGAGATCCACTGTCTGGTTCCTTAAAGGTAAACAAAAATAGCAACTGAGAATCTATGGTATACTGAAAAATGCATCTTTTAAATCTAATACAGTAAATCAAGCAGTATCTGGAATGTAAGATAAGAGAGTATATGGATTAGAATCTACAGGGTGGGGGAAAATTACTACTTCATTAGTTATTCTAAGGTTTTAGTCTAGGAGCTATTCCCATATGGCTTTTGAACTTTTAAAATGGGTGTATTGCATGAACTGTTGTAGGGAATTAAGTTTCTGAAATTTGAGATTTTTAATGATCTTTAACATGCCCTTTTCTTGTCTTTATACTCCCTTTCTTTCTTTTCCTCTTGTTTTCTATTATAAAAAATGGGAGATGCAAGCTGGAGATCATCCAAATATTGGTCATATGACAATTTTTGTAATTTCCTCTACATGTTTGTGACCAAGTAAATGATAAATTTATCCTTTAAAAGTTGGTGACCTTCTGTGGATTCAGGATTTAGGATGGTGTGCTTTCTTATTGCCTTCCTGAGTCTCTCCATGAAAATGGTAGGACTTTTCTGAAGGCCTTAGATAATAGTTTATTTTACCAGGCATCCTGCTTATCATTTGGATCCCAGTTAGGATTGTTTCTGGGAACTGTCTCTGCTCTAGATGGTTAAGCAATAGCAAAAGTTTTCCAGGTGAATTCAAACACTTGGCATAAGTTCTGAAACATCTCAATGTATTTATTTGGATCCTCCAAAGACCTTCCTAAATTTATTTTTATCTATCTTAAGTTGGAGGGTTCCCCTTGATTTTTTAGTTAATAGGTGATTTCTGAAGACTTTCTCCTCTCATGATAGAGAATATTGAGGCCAATCCTGGTAAAATATGAAAGGCACTTTTCTTGATCATTTGTAATTTGTCAGAATGCAGGTTAATGGTGAACTTGGCATTAGTTTTGAGAGAGAAGCTCCCATCTGAGTGAGAAGTAGTATTAGGAATATCTCCCTAAGTTTTAGCTTCCATATTGTTCAGAAAAACCTGTCTCTCACCATATGGTTTTGTGAAAATCTGCTAATGTTTCAGATCCTATGACGTTAGTTTGCAATTTTGAATTATAGATTCAAATACATATGATTGATGATTTACTGATTTGTGATATAAAAACCTCTGCAGCCCTATGATCAGGGCTGTTCTCCCAATAGCCATTTTTGGAGCATTTTGTGAGACAGTCAGCTAGCCAGTTTAATAAAGATTCTCAAATTTGGACTTCTCAGTGGTGATTGATCTGTTCTTAAGTTGTGCCCCATTACATTTGGAGGCCCCAGTGAGATTCTAGCTGCCCAGTGGATAACACTGCTCACCACTGACATGGAGACTTCTGCTGAGGGGAGAGGTCTCATTGTTGCTCCTAGGGGAAGGTCTCTGAGAGATGTTCCTCAGCACCAGGTAATATGGTCTGTGGAGCCCCACCACAGGACTGAACTATATTCTCCAAGAGTCACCTATTTCTGTGCCCCTGGGAACCCATAAGTCTGTTTATGGTGAATCCATATCTGGTGACTCTGAGGAAGACTGGACACAGCAGTATTTCCTGAGTCCAGGACTGTGGCAAGATGTTGCCCAGGCCTTCAGGTCAGGAATCAGAAGTGGTCATATGTCATTGTCTTTGGCATCTCACTTTCTCTTTGTATGTTTGTCTTTTTCTGTTTTATTTATTTATTTTTATTTTTTATTTTTGCCTTAAGTGTGGACATGGGTCAACCTCCTTCATGTTTTTTGTGTACCCCCTTCAAAGTATATTGACCAATTTCCAGGAATTCCAGAGAAGAGCTGCTGACTACTGGACCTGCTGTGACATCTTTTCTTTCTCTAAATTCTATGAGAGAGAATGGCTATCATTCAAGGTCAGATGGCCTCCTGTGGGACCACCGAATTTTCTTTTGGTAGCCTGGACATCCTGAAGAAATGTCATATTCAAATTTAGAAAAAAATTGTTAAAAAGATTTTTGATCATGATCACTGAAGCTTACATTAAAATGTAAACTTCTGCCAACAGGAACTCTCAACTATTGGAATTGGTCCACCAAAATGTCAGGCTAAAATTTTGATGACTAGTATCCAAGAGACCAGAAAAATTGGTTTAGAACAGGATACCAACATGAGGGGTTTCTCCCAATGAGACCAATGGAAGCAGTCTCCCTCATTATCTCTTTGGGAAACTCCTTCAGGAATGGATAGGGCATAGCCCTTTGTCTATATTCTCTTAACTCTTTTCATCTCTGATGAGTGGAATCACATCAGGATGGAGGTCAGAAAGACTTTTAAAATTCTACTTTTTTGAGTTCATATTTTCAATCAGGTGTGCCTAGGTTAAGTTTTATCAGACCAATTTTATTTTACTATAACTTTTTCTTAATGATCTGTTTCATTCAGAGGTCAATTTATAAGGGTTAGCTCTCAGTGTAATGTGTTTTAAAAAATAAGCTAAAAAGCCCTTGTTCGTCTATTTCTTTTATGTGTATGTACACTGATGTGTTGTCATGTTTACATGCTTGGTACTAAGACTGACATATAAGCTCATAAATTAAATTTAAAAAATGGATTCAAATGCTTTAAATTCACATGATTTAAAAGCTATAATTTAAATTGGGTAAATGAGTGAAAGTAAATATATTTTTAAAAGTTACTAACTTACAAGTTTCTTTAGGTGATCACACAATTAATAAAATATTGATGTCTATAAATTATATAATATACATTGTTTTTAAAATTTTCTTCAACAGGGAAGAAATAATTTACACTTTCCAATACACTTTTGTGATATCTTTTTTTTAAAGAAATAATTTAGATTTGACATTTATGGAATTGATCATGGATGTCTTTGTTAGAGACATCTGATTACTTTAAAGATTTAAAATGCTAACTGTTAAATATAACATCAAGTACTCTCAATTCCTTAAATTCCATAGGGTAACATATTTAAAACATTATTGGTGTTTTTATAAATTGATAAATAAAAATAATTATTCCATGTCATCACTACAAACAAGGTTACTAAAACTCTCAACAGGTATAATTCTATATAAAGTATTCCAAAGTTTCATCTGCATTTCAAATAGAGTTCTATATAAATAACAAGTATTTTATTTTATTAAAAGGGAATACTTAATCTAAATTCAGAAATTTACATGGGTTGTTTCAGAATATAAGTTTTAAAAATGGAATAACAGCTTAAAAATTAAAAGGTTCTAAATGTAAAATATACTTAGTAAAAAATGTTTCTACATAAAAATTCTTATGTGATAAGATAAAGCTGCAATATATCTAAGTAAACAAAAAGAGGGTCTAATTTAGAGATTACAAAAGTGAAAATTAAGGTTAAATTTTAAAAAGTTTATGTTTATATATATGTAATACAACAGTTAAAGCTATTCAAGGTTTTTTTCTAAAATCAAATACTAATGTACTGATATAAACCAAAGTTCAGTCTATATGCTAAAATGACCAATACTTTTTAAAAAATTAATTTATTCTTAACATTGTGTCTTTTAAGTTGTATTCTCTAGAGCAAAATATCTTAAAAATTGGGAGTTTGCAACTCTGGTTAAACAGCAACTGTTACTTTAGAGCATTGTAATATGTCTAAATTTTCTTTAAAACAAAACTTGGTTAATATAAAAGCATCAATGAATTATGATTATATTACTCTTATTTATATATTAAGTGTGTTCTTAACTTCCAGGTATACAAGACTTTAAAATAAAAGTTTTAAAAGTATATTTTATCAAGGTGTTCTCCAACCTAAAGTTGTAATGGTAATTTTAAACTTATCAGTCTAACAAATTTTATTGGGGATTTATGTATATCATTTAATGTTACATAACTGGACCTGAAACTTAAGTTACCTTCTACACTGGGATAAAAATGTAAATGTATTTGTAAAAAATACTAAGAGCCTGAACTTTTTAAATGTTAACATCATGAAACAGAAAAACATTTTACTACTTTCCTACATAAAAGGAAATTTAAAAGTTCTTTCAGCTTTCTTTGATTCATGTTTTAGATATAACATCATACTGTGTTAACTAACATTTATTTAAACTCAGGAAACAATATACATAAATTTTATAAAATGATATTTAAAAGACAAAGTTTAGATTAAGAACTAGACAACTTTACATAAGATTTATGAAGAGCACTGCCTTATCTGAGATAAGACTCTACCTCCCACCTTAGTGCATAATACAGTAGCTCCAAAATAAGCCAGATTTCAGCTCATTTAAATTTACATTCAAAAGATTGTTTTTTTGTTATAAAATTGCCATGATCTCAAACAGGGGATATAATATATAGCTCAGCCAAAATTTAAGATAGCGGTTACACAACTAAATATGTTTTTACTTTTGTTAATTCAATTGTATATTTTTATTTAAAACTATATAACTGTTGCCAGATTAATGTTTTGCAGAACTACTGCTTCAAAACAAACATTCTGAAATAATTTGAAATAATAAGCCATCACCAATAGGACAGACAATAGAAATAACAATTAAATAAAGGTGGATAAATGACTGTAAAGTCATAAAGGATACAAAGGACAAGGACTTTATTTGTAAATTTTTAAAGTTGTTGGAGTTATCATGAATGTAAACACAATATTTAGTTAAGTTCCTAAATGTTTTGTAAAATATCTTTTTATTGGCATGTTCTCTTTGTTTAGTAGAGATTCCTTTATTTTTGTTACTTAGGGCTAGAGATTCATACTAGCAAACATTGATTAAGTCTACATAAATTGGAGGTTAAGAAGACATGTAGGCCTTTAACTGTAAACTTATAACTCTGGCAGTTTCTCTTGGAAATTATCAGGCATTTTTGTCTAAGAATCTTTTTGTCACCTCCAGTTTTACTTATTTTGGATGGTAAACATAACAGTCCATCTCAAGTTACATTAAATAACTATTTTTAAAAAATATTCAGGAGTGACTGTTTTGGTTTTATCTGTTTTTGCTAGGTGTTTAAGATTAAGTTGATCAAATTGACCTTGTTTCTATCTCTTCTCAGCTGAATTCCCATAGGGGTCACTCATGGGGAACTTGAGAGTAGCTTCTCAGTTCCTTCAGTGCCATTTGCTAGGTATGATCTCCTTGATGATTTGGCTTTCTTTGAAGTATTAGGGATGTCTCCCCTCTCCAATGACCCTCCTCTGCAGCAGGTGAACTGATTGGCTTCTCATCTTTTATTGATCTCATCAATGTCCCTGATTGGAAGGTCATGTGACCCAGAGTTGCAAAGTTCCTTAGAGAAATTATCTTGTTACCTGGGTTCAGGCGACTCTGAGGGCAAAAGTCAAATATTGATTCTTTTGGTCTCTTATTTTATCTCAATCTTTAAGTCATGATGTAAAACCTAGCAAGTAAGTCATACAGTAAGAGTACTGGACTTTAACTTTAATGTTTATGACTTTACTGTTCACATCATTCCCCAGGTGTACTATTATAATGGGAAGAAAACAAGGAATTGTCTGGGGCTAATACATTGATCTAAATGAGTGGCTCCTGTCTTAGTTCCTCTTCTAGTGTGATTAGGTATAGCTGGCTCCACTGCTGTAGGAAACACTACACTCATTACAGGAAACCAAAATTTCAAAACCTTAAGTGTACAAATAGATATAAACTTAAGTAAATCAAAAAGCTCTCCAAGTCACTTAAAAATTTTCCTTGATTCACTTGCTGAAATAGTTTTACAAAACAAAACAGAGTTAAATTTGTTGTTTTTAAAATAAGTAGGATTATGTATGACCTTAGGAGAGACCTATTCTTTCTATACTAACCACTCAGGTGTCATTCATGATAGTTTATCTTTGATTAGGAAAAGACTCAAAATATGGGAGGAAAAACTGAAAACCTGAGGGATCTTGATACCAAAATCTGTTTCTTGGTCCCCTGGTTAACTACTCTAATAACTGCAATGGTGGGGTCTCTCATCCTAGTCATGCTGGACTTTTAATGGGACTATGCATGATAAACTGTTTAACTAAATATGTTAGAGGTAGAATTCAATCTGTTTAACTAATGATGTTTCACACCCACAACAATCACCTCTATATTAATGATAAATCAATGATTTGAGGATGTACATAAAACCAGTGGGGAAGGTGACATGTTGACATAGTTGACTCCATGGAAATGTTATAGGTCAGACCATATGGGCAATGACTAAACAGACTCCATTTTACCATTGAGACTCCATGTTATGTAGAAAATGCTGCTTCCATGGGAACACCCTCCCTTTGTACCTGTCAACAGTTACTTAGAATGACTTGTTTGGCAATACAAAGAAACAAAATGTCAACTTTTGTATAATGAAAAACTGACCCTTTTTGATTCCTAGTTTTCTAAACAATGTACTATGTTAATGGTATTGTCAACAGTGATTGTTTAGATGTTATTAAAATTTTTTTAATGTGTACCTCAGTAAAGTCATTTAGATCAACGTCGCCCTCTGCTAATGATTTCCAATACCATGATGTTAGTTTGTAAATTGGAATAATAGCTTTAAACACTTATGATTGGTACACTTATTTATGATTTAAAACCTCTGCAGCCCTATGGTAAGGGCTGTGCTCCCTATAGCCATTTTTTGGGGCATTGTGTGAGATGATCAATTGGCCGGCTTAATAAAGACTCTCAAATATGGACTCTCAGTGATGTTGATCTGTTATTAAGTATCACCCCATAACAGCTAAACTGGGGTGGCCTCTTTGTTTTAATGGAAGCCAAGGGTATTTCCTCAGTATCAAAACTTATGAGTCCCAGAGTTAAAATGGCTTCTGACCTAAAATGGAGGATCTGATGACAATAGTTGTGGTTACCAGGAATTGATCCCAGAACAATAGAGCCACCAAACTTTAGACCCAGCCCATTTTTAAAGATTTTCAATAAATATTTTTTAGTTCTAGATGAATATAATCCCTTTATTTTATTTATTTTTTAAAGTGGTGCTCTAACATGCAGGTTGAATAGAGCTGAAATTGAAGTTGATTTTCTGAGAAAGTTTCATGAATGGATTTCAATGAAACGTTGCCTATCATCTCCCCTTCTCATATCCACTTTGCTCTGCAGATGTGTTGATTCCACCATGCATGGTGCTTCTGTTATAAGAAATGGTTTCAATTTCCATGTT
This sequence comes from Sciurus carolinensis, assembly GCF_902686445.1. NCBI lineage: Eukaryota > Metazoa > Chordata > Mammalia > Rodentia > Sciuridae > Sciurus > Sciurus carolinensis. The sequence goes on from NC_062226.1 coordinate 88,583,354, forward strand.
TTGAGCTTTCCCTATGCAAGCAGAGTTAGGCTGCAACTGAATTGCGTTTTCTGTGCAAAAGCACGACTGGATTTACATGAAACTCTGGGTATTTTCTCTTTTCCTCATTCCCACTCTGACCCCAATATCTGAGCACTCTACCTCCAGGTTTTCTAGAAAAGTTCTTTATGTATTGCTGTTGCAGTACTCTAACGTGCAGATTGAATAGGGCTGAAATTGAAGATGCTTTTCTGAGAAAGTTTCATGAATGGATTTCAATAAAACTTTGCCTATCATCTCCCCTCCTCATACCCACCTTACTCTGCAGATGTGGTGGTTGCAGCATGCACCGTGATTCTGTTATTAAAAAACTGTTTCGATTTCTATGAATTGAGCTTTCCATATGCACACAGTGTTAGGCTGCAACTGAATTGCGTTTTCTGAGCAAATGCAGAACTGGATTTCCAAGAAACTCTGGGTATTTTCTCTTTTCCTCATTCCCACTCTGCCCCCAAAATCTGAGCACTATATCTTCACATTTTCTAGAGTAGCCCCTTATGTATTACTGTGTCAGTACTCTAACGTGCAGTTTAAATAGGGCTGAAAATGAAGTTGATTTACTGAAAAAGTTTCATGAATGGATTTCAATGAAAATTTGCCTAGCATCTTCCCTGCTTATACCCACGTTGTTTCAGATATGTGGTGGTTCCACTATGCATGGTGCTTCTGTTATAACAAACTGTTTGGATTTCCATGAATTGAGCTTTCTGTATTCATGGAGTGTTAGGCTGCAACTGAATTGCGTTTTCTGAGCAAATGCACGACTAGATTTCCATGAAACTCTAGGTATTTTCTCTTTTCCTAACATGCACTCAGCCCCCAACATCTGAACACTCTACTAGTCAAGGTTTCTAGTCAAGCCTCTTATGTATTTCTGTTGCAGTACACATGCAGGTTGAATAGGGCTGAAAATGAAGTTGCATTTCTGAGAAAATTGCACGAATGGATTTCAATAAAATTTGGCCTACCAACTCCCCTCCTCATACCCACCTTACTCCACAGATGTTGTGGTTCCACCATGCACAGTTCATCTGTTATAACTAACTGTTTCGATTACCAAGAATTGAGCTTACTCTATGCAAGCAGTGTTAGGCAGCAACTGAATTGCTTTTTCTGAGCTAATGCACAAATGGATTTTCATGAAACTCTGGGAAAATTTCTCTTTTTGTCATTACCATTCTACTCCCAACATCTGAGCATTCTACCTCCCGGTTTCCTAGACAAGCCCTCATGTATTGCTGTTGCAGTACTCTAATGGGCAGGTTGAATAGGGCTCAAATTGAACTTGCTTTCCAGAGAAAGATTCATGAATAGATTTCAATGAAACATTGCCTATCATCTCCTCTCCTCATTTGCAATTTTCTCCGCAGATGTGGTGGTTCCAACATGCACGGTGTTTCTGTTATAACAAATTGTTTCGATTTCCATGATTTGAGTTTTCCTTATGCACGCAATGTTAGGCAGCAACTGAATTACATTTTCTGAGCAAATGCACGACTGAATTTCTATGAAGCTTTGCGTATTTTCTCTTTTACTCGTTCCCACTCTGCACCCAACATCTGAGCACTCTACCTGCAGGTATTCTGGACAAGTTACTTATGAATTGCTGTTGCAGTACTCTAATGTGCCCTTTGAAAAGGGCTAAAATCAAAGTTGCTTTTCTGAGAAAGTTTCATGAATGGAATTCAATGAAGCTTTGCATATCATCTCCCTCCTCATTCCCACTTTGCTCCCTTGATATGGTGGTTCCACCATGCATGGTACTCCTGTTATAACAAACTGTTTTGATTTCAATGAATCGAGCATTCCCTATGCACGCAGTGTTAGACAGCAACTGAATTGTGTTTTCAGAGCAAATGACAACTGAATTTCCATGAAACTCTGGGTATTATCTGTTTTCCTCGTTCTCACTCTGCTCCCAACATCTGAGCACTCTACCTCCAGGTTTTTTTTGACAAGTCCGTTATGTATTGCTGTTGCAGTACTCTAATGGGCAGGGTGAATAGGACTGAAATTGAAGTTGCTTTTCTCAGAAGTTTCATGAATGGATTTCAATGAAACTTTACCTATCCCCTCCCCTTCTCTTTCCCACTTTGCTCCACAGATGTGATGGTTCCACCATGCACGGTGCTTCTGTTATTAAAAACTGATTCGATTTCCATGAATTGAGCATTCCTTATGCAAGTACTGTTAGGCAGAATCTTAATTGTGTTTTCTGAGCAAATGCATGACTTAATTTCCATGAAACTCTGCATATTTTCTCTTCTCCTCATTCCCTCTCTTCCACCAACAACTGAGCACTCTACCTCCAGGTTTCCTTGAGAAACCCATTATGTATTGCTTTTGCAGTACTCTAACATGTAGGTTGAATAGGTCTGAAATTGAAGTTGCTTTTCTGAGAAAGTTTCACAAATGGATTTCAATGAAACATTGCCTATCATCTCCCCTCCTCATTCCCACTTTGCTCCGCTGATGTGATGGTTCCACCATGCATGGTGCTTCTGTTATAACAAACTGTTTCCATTTCCATGAATTGAGTTTTCCCTATGCACGCAGTGTTAGTCAGCAACTGAATTGCATTTTCTCAGCAAATGCACCACTGAATTTCCATGAAACTCTGCGTATTTTCTCTTTTTCTTGTTCCCACTCTGCCCGCAATATCTGAGTACTCCACTTCCAGGTTTTCTAGACACGCCCTTTATGTATTGCTGTTGCATTACTCTAACGTGCAGGTTGAAAAGGACTGAAATTTAAGTTGCCTTTCTGAGAAAATTTTACAGTGGATTTCAATGAAACTTTGCCTATCATCTCCCCTCCTCATTCCCACTCTGCTCCACAGATGTGGTGGTTCCAACATGCACGGTGCTTCTATTATAAACACCACTTTCGATTTCTATGAATTGAGCTTTCCCTATGCATGCAGTATTAGACAGCAACTTAATTCCATTTTCTGAGCAAATGCACAACTGCATTTCTATGAATCTCTGCGTATTTTCTCTTTTCCTCGTTCCCACTCTGCCTCCAACATCTGAGCACTCTACCTCCTGGTTTTCTAGACAAGTCCCTTATATATTGCTGTTTCAGTACTCTAACGTTCATTTTGAATAGGGCTGAAATTGAAGTTGCTTTTCTGTGAAAGTTTCATGAATGGATTTCAATGAAACTTTGCCCATCATCTCCACTGCTTATTCCCCCTTTGCTCCACAGATGTGGTGGTTCCACCATGCATGGTGCTTCGGTTATAACAAACTGTTTTGATTTCCATGAATTGAGCTTTCGCTATGCATGCAGTGTTAGGCCGCAAATGAATTGTGTTTTCTGAGCAAATGCACTTCTGAATTTCTATGAAACTCTGCATATTTTCTCTTTTGCTCATTCCCATTCTGACCCATAACATCTGAGCACTCTATCTCTAGGTTTTTTGAGAAACCCGTTATGTTTTGCTGTTGTAGTACTCTAAAATGCAGGTTGAATAGGACTGAAATTGAAGTTGCTTTTCTGAGGAAGATTCACTAGTGGATTTGAAAGGAAGTTTGCCCACCATTTTCCCTCCTCATTCCCACTGTGCTCCGCACATGTGGTGGTACCACGATGCACGGTGCTTCTGTTATAAGAAAATGTTTCAATTTCCATGAATTGAGCTTTCCCTATGCACACAGTATTTGACAGCAAGTGAATTGCATTTTCTGAGCAAATGCACAAATGAATTTCCATGAAACTATGGGTATTTTCTCTTTTCCTTGTTCACACTCTGTTCCCAACATCTGAGCTCTCTACCTCCAGGTTTCCTCGATATCCCTTATGTATTGCTCTTGCAGTACTTTAACATGCAGGTTGAAAAGGGCTGAATATGAAATTGCTTTTTAGAGAAAGTTTCACGAATGCATTTCTATGAAAATTTGTCTTAAATCTCCCGTCCTCATTCCCACTTTGGTCCGCAGTTGTGGTGGTTCCACCTTGCATGGTGTGTCTGTAAAACCAAACTGTTTCGATTTCCATGAATTGAGCTTCCCTATGCATGCAGTGTAAGGCAGAAACTGAATTGCGTTTTCTGAGCAAATCACAACTGGATTTCTATGAAACTCTGCGTATTTACTCTCTCCTCATTCCCACTCTGCTGCCAACATCTGAGCACACTATCTCCAGGTATTCTAGAAAAGGCCCTTATGAATTGCAGTCGCATTACTCTAACGTGCAGGTTGAATAGGGCTGAAATTTAAGTTGCTTTTCTGATAAAGTTTCACAAATGGATTTCAATGAAACTTTGCCTATCATCTCCTCTCCTCATTTTCACTTTGCTCCGCAGATGTGGTGTTCCACTATGCACGGTGCTTCTGTATAACAAACTGTTTCGATTTCCATGAATTGAGCTTTCTCTATGCACGCAGATTTAGGGAGCAACTGAATTGCGTTTTCTGAGCAAATGTACAAGTGAATTTCCATGAAACTCTGGGTATTTTCTCTTCTCACAGTTCACACTCTGCTCCCAACTTCGGTGCACTCTACCTCTAGTTTTCCTAGATTCTCCTTATGTATTGCTGTGGCAGTACTCTAATGTGCAGGAAGAAAAGGGCTGAAATTGAAGTTGTGTTTCTGGGAAGGTTTCACAAATGGATTTCAATGAAACTTTGCCTATCATCTCCCCTGCTCATTCCCACTTTGCTCCAAAGATGTCGTGGTTCCATCATGCATGGTGCTTCTGTTATAAAAAACTGTTTTGATTTCCATGAAATGAGTTTTCCATATGCACTCAGTGTTAGGCAGCAACTGAATTGAGTTTTCTTAGTAAATTCACGATTGGATTTATATGAAACTTGGATATTTTCTCTTTTCCTCATTCCAACTCTTCCCCCACCATCTGAGCACTGTACCTCCAGGTTTTCTTGAGAAATCCGTTATGTATTGCTGTTGCAGTATGCTAACGTTCAGGTTGAACAGGGTTGAAATTTAAATTGTTTTCTGAAAAAATTTTATGAATAGATTTCAATGAAACTTGGCCTATCATTCTTCTTCCTCTTTCAAATTTGCTCTGCAGATGTGGTTGTTCCAGCAGGCACGGTTCTTCTCTTCTTACATACTGTTTCAATTTACATGAATTGTGCTTTCTCTATGCACCCAGTGTTAGGCAGTAACTGAATTGCAATTTCTGTGCAAATGCACGTCTGAATTTCTATGAATCTCTGCATATTTCTCTTTTCCTGGTTTCCACTCTGCTCCCAACTCTGAGCACTGTACCTCCTGGTTTTCTAGAAAAGCCCCTTATCTATTCAAGTTGCAGTACTCTAACATGTAGGTTGAATAGGTCTGAAATTAAAGTTGCTTTTCTGAGAAAGTATCACAAATGGATTTCAATGAAACTTTGCCTATCATTTCACCTCCTCATTCCCTCTTTGCTCCAAAGATGTGGTGGTTCCACCAAGCATGGTGCTTCTCTTATAATAAGCTATTTGATTTCCATAAATTGAGCTTTCTCTATGCACGCAGTATTAGGCAGCAACCGAATTGCATTTTCTGAGCAAATGCAGGAGTGAATTTCTATGAAAATCTACGTATTTTCTCTTTTCCTTGATCCCAGTCTGCCAACAACATCTGAGCACTCTCTCTACTGGTTTTCTAGACAAGCCCCTTATGTATTCAAGTTGCAGTACTCTAACATGCAGGTTGAAAGGGCTGAAAGTAAAGTTGCTTTTCTGAGAAAGTTTCACGAATGGATTTCAATGAAACATTGCCTATCATCTTCCCTCCTCATTCACACTTCAATACGCAGATGTGGTGGTTCCACCATGCACAGTGCTTCTGTTATAACAAACTGTTTCAAAATCTATGAAATGAGCTTTCCCTATGCATGCAGAGTTAGGCAGCAACTGAATTGCGTTTTCTGAGCAAATGCAAGACTGAACTTCCATGAAACTCTTGGTATTGTCTCTTTTCCTCATTCCCACTCTGCCCCCAACATCTGAGCATTCTACCTCCAGGTTTTTTAGACAAGTCCCGTATGTATTTCTGTTGCACTAATCTAACGTGCACGTTGAGTAGGTCTGAAATTGAAGTTGCTATTCTGAGAAATTTTCACGAATGGCTTTCAGTGAAACATTGCCTAAATTCTTCCCTCCTCATTCCCACTTTGCTCCACAGTTATGGTGGTTCCAGCATGCATGGTGGTTCTGTTCTAGCAAACTGTTTCAATTTCATGAATTGAGCTTACCCTATACATGAAGTATTAGTCAGCAACTGAATTGTGTTTTCTGAGTAAATGCATGATTGTATTTCGAAGAAACTCTCAGTTTTTTCTCTTTTCCCCAATTGCACTCTGCTCCCACCATCTGAGCACTCTACCACCAGGTTTCTGAGACCAGCCCCTTTTGTATTGCTGTTGCAGTTCTCTAACATGCATGTTGAATAGGGCTGAATTTGAAGTTCCTTTTCTGAGAAAGTTTCATGAATGTATTTCAATGAAACGTTGCCTATCATCTCCCCTCCTCATTCCCACATTTCCCCGCATATGTGGTGGTTCCACCAAGCCCGGTGCTCCTGATATAACAAACTCTTTTGATTCCCATGTATTGAGCTTTCCTTATGCACGCAGTGTTAGGCAGGAACTGGATTGCGTTTTCTGAACAAATGCACGACTGAATTTCTATGAAACCCTGCGTACTTTCTCTTTCCCTCATTCCCATTCTGCCCCCAACATCTCAGCACTCTCCCTCCGGGTTTTCTAGGTATGTCCCTTTTGTATTGCTGTTGCAGTGCTAAACGTGCAGGTTGAATAGGGCTAAATGAAGTTGCTTATCTGAGAAAGTTTCACGAATGGATTTCATTGAAACTTTACCTATCTTCTCCCCTCCTCATTCCCACTTTGCTCTGCAGATGTGATGCTTCCACCATGCACGGTGCTTCTGTTATAACAAACTGATTTGATTTCCATGAATTGAGCTTTCCCTATGCACATACTGTTAGGCAGAATCTTAATTGCGTTTTCTGAGCAAATGCACTACTTAATTTCTATAAAACTGCATATTTTCTCTTTTCCTCATTCCCTCTCATCCACCAACATGTGAGCACTCTACCTCCAGGTTTCCTTGAGAAACCCCTTATGAATTGCAGTTGCATTACTCTAACGTGCATGTTGAATAGGTCTGAATTTGAAGTTGCTTTTCTGAGAAAGTTTCACGAATGGATTTCAATGAAACACTGCCTATCATCTGCCCTCCTCATTCCCACTTTGCTCTGCACATGTGGTGGTTCAACCATGCACGGTGCTTCTGTTATAACAATCTGTTTACATTTCCATGAATTGAGCTTTCCCTATGCACACAGTGTTAGTCAGAACCTGAATAGAGTTTTCTTAGCAAATACACGACTGAATTTCCATGAAACTCTGCGTATTTTCTCTTTTTCTTTTCCCCACTCTGCCCACAATATCTGAGTACTCCACCTCCAGGTTTTCTAGACATGCCCTTTATGTATTGCTGTTGCATTACTCTAACGTGCAAGTTGAATAGGACTGAAATATAAGTTGCCTTTCTGAGAAAGATTTATAGTGGATTTCAATGAAACTTTGCCTATCATCTCCCCTCCTCATTCCCACTTTGCTCCACAGATGTGGTGGTTCCACCATGCATGGTGCTTCTGTAAAAACGAACTGTTTCAATTTCCATGAATTGAGCTTTCCCTATGCACGCAGTGTTAGGCAGAAACTGAATTGCGTTTTCTGAGCAAATCACGACTGGATTTCTAAGAAACTCTGCACATTTACTCTTTTCCTCATTCCCACTCTGCTGCCAACATCTGAGCACACTACCTCCAGGTTTTCTAGAAAAGCACCTAATGTATTGCAGTTGCATTTCTCTAATGTGCAGACTGAAAAGGGCTGAAATTGAAGTTGCTTTTCTGTGAAAGTTTCACGAATGGATTTCAATGAAACTTTGCCTATCATCTCCTCTCCTCATTTTCACTTTGCTCCACAGATGTGGTGGTTCAACCATGCACGGTGCTTCTGTTATAACAAACTGTTTCGATTTCCATGAATTGAGCTTTCTCTATGCACGCAGTATTAGGGAGTAACTGATTTGCGTTTACTGAGCAAATGCACGACTTAATTACTATGAAACTCAGTGTATTTTCTCTTTTCCTCATTCCCACTCTTCCACCAACATCTGAGCACTCTCTCTCCATGTTTTCCATACAATCATTTTATGTATTGCTATTGCAGTACTCTAATGTGCAGGTTGAATAGAGCTGAAAATGAAGTTGCTTTTCTGAGAAAGTTACACGAATGGATTTCAATGAAACCTTGCCTCTCATTTATGCTCCGGATTCCCAGATTTCTATAAATTGAGCTTTTGCTATGCACGCAATGTTAGCCAACAAAAGAATTGCATTTTCTGAGCAACTGCACAACTGAACTTCTATAAAACTCTGCGTATTTGCTCTTTTCCTCATTCCCATTCTGACCCCCTACATCTGAGCACTCTACCTCTAAGCACCACCATAGATGGTGCTTCTGTTATATCAAACATTTTCCATTTTCATGAATTGAGCTTTCCCTATGCACGCAGTGTAAGTCAGCAACTGAATTGCGTTTTCTGAGCAAATGCACAACAGGATTTCCTTGAAATTCTGAGTATTTTCTCTTTTCCTCATTCCCACTCTGCCTCCAACATCTGAGCACTCTACCTCCTGGTTTTCTAGAGAAGTCCTTATGTATTGCTGTTGTAGTACTCTAACGTGTACATTGAGTATGTCTGAAATTGAAGTTGCTTTTCTGAGAAAGTTTCACGAATGGATTTCAATGAATCTTTCCCTGTCATTTCCCCTCCTCATTTCCACTTTACTCCACAGATATGGTGGTTCCACCATTCACGGTGCTTCTGTTATAAAAATATGTTTCGATTTCTATAAATTGAGCTTTTGCTATGCACGCAATGTTAGCCAACAAAAGAATTGCATTTTCTGAGCAACTGCACAACTGAACTTCTATAAAACTCTGCATATTTGCTCTTTTCCTCATTCCCATTCTGACCCCCTACATCTGAGCACTCTACCTCTAGGTTTTGTATAGAAGCACCTTATGTATTGCTGTTGCAGTACTCTAACGTGCAGGTTGAATAGAGCTGAAAATGAAATTGCTTTTCTGAGAAAGTTTCACGAATGGATTTCAATGGAACCTTGCCTATCATCTCCGCTCCTGATTCCCAGTTTTCTCCGAAGATATGGTGGTTTGACCATGCATGGCACTTCTGTTATAACAAACGTTTTCCATTTCCATGAATTGAGATTTCCCTATGCACGCAGTGTAAGTCAGCAACTGAATTGCATTTTCTGAGCAAATGCACAACAGGATTTCCCTGAAATTCTAGGTATTTTCTCTTTTCCTCATTCCCACTCTGCCTCCAACATCTGAGCACTCTACCTCCTGGTTTTCGAGATAAGCCCCTTATGTATTGCTGTTGCAGTGCTCTAATGTGCAGTTGAATAGGACTGAAAATTAAGTTGCTTTTCTGAGAAAGTTTCACGAGTGGATTTCAATGAAACTTTGCCTATCATCCCCACTCCTCATTCCCAGTTTTCTCCACAGATGTGGTGGTTCCACCACGAACGGTGCTTCTGTTATAACAAACTGTTTTGATTTCTATGTATTGAGCTTTCCCTAAGCACGCAGAGTTAGGCATCAAGTGAATTGCCTTTTCTGACCAAATGCACGACTAAATTTCTATGAATCTCTCCGTATATTCTCTTTTCCTCATTCCCACTCTGCTCCAAACATCTGAGCAGTCTACCACCAGTTATCTACAAAATCCCCTTATGTATACGTGTTGCAGTACTCTAACGTGCAGGTTGAATAGGACCAAAATTGAAATTACTTTTCTGTAAAATTTTTATCAATGGAATTCAATGAAATTTTGCCTATCTTCTCCCCTCTCCATTACACCTTTGCTCCGCAGATGTGGTGGTTCCACCATGTATGGTGATTCTGTTATAACAAACTTTTTCGATTTCCATGAATTGAGCTTTCCATATGCACGCAGTGTGAGGCACCAAATGAATTGCATTTTCTGAGTAAATTCACGATTGAATTTCCATGAAACACTGGTTATTTTCTCTTTTTCTGATATCCACTCTTTCCCCAACTTTTGAGCACTCTACCTCTAGGTTTTCTTGAGAATCACGTTATGTATTGCTGTTGCACTACTCTAATGTGCAGGTTAAATAGGGCTGAAATTGAAGTTGCTTTTCTGTGAAAGATTCACGAATAGATTTCAATGAAACTTTTCCTATCATCTCCCCTCATCATTCCCACTTTACACCGCAGATGGGTGCTTCCACCATACACGGTGCTTCTGATATAAGAAACTGTCGATTTCCATAAATTGAGATTTCCCTATGCACACAGTGTTAGGCTGCAACTGTATTGCGTTTTCTGAGCAAATTCACGATTGGAATTCCATGAAACTCTGGATACTTTCTCTTCTCCTCACTCCCTCTCTTTTGCCAACATCTGAGCACTCTCCCTCCAGGTTTTCTTGAGAAACCCATTATGTATTGATGTTGAAGAACTCTAACGTGCAGGTAGATACGGATGAAATTGCTGTTGCCTTTCTGAGAATGTTTCACCAATGGATTTCAATGAAACTTTGCCTATCTTCTCCCCTCTTCATTTCCACATTCCTCCGCACATATGGTGGTTCCACCATGCATGGAGCTTTCATTATAACAAACTCTTTTGATTTTCATGAATTGTGCTTTCACTATGCACGCAGTATTAGGCAGCAAATGAATTGCGATTTCTGAGTAAGGCACGACTGAATTTCCTTGGAACTATGGGTTTTTTCTCTTTTCCCCCTTTGCACTCTGTTCCCAACATCTAAGCACTCTACCTCCAGGTTTCCTAGAGAAGCCCCTTATGTATTGCTCTTGCAGTACGCTAAATTGCAGGTTGAATAGGGCTGAAATTGAAGTTGCTTTTCTGAGAAAGTTTCACAAATGGATTTCAATGAAACTTTGCCTATCATCTCTCCTCCTCATGCCAGTTTTCTCAGCAGATGTGGTGGTTCCACCATGCATGGTGTTTCTGTTATATCAAACTGTTTGGATGTCCATGAATTGAACTTTCCCAATGCACATTGTAAGCCAGTAACTGAATTGCATTTTCTAAGCAAATTCACGTTTGGATTTTCATGAAACTCTGGATACTTTCTCTTTTCCTCATTCCCACATTTCCCCACCACTGAGCACTCTACCTCCAGGTGTTCTTGAGAAACCAATTATTAATTGCTGTTGCAGTCCTCTAGCGTGCAGATTTAATTGGGCTGAAATTGAAGTTGTTTTTCTGAGAAAGTTTCACAAATGGATTTCAATGAAACTTTGCCTATTATCTCCCCTCCGCATATCCACTTTTCTGCGCAGATGTTGTGGTTTCACTATGCACGTTGCTTCTCTTATAAGAAACTGTTTCGATTTCAATGAATTGAGCATTACCTATGCACACAGTGTTAGGCAGTAACTGAATTGGGTTTTCTGAGGAAATTCCCGATTGAATTTCCATGAAATTCTGGATATTTTCTCTTATGCTTATTCCTACACTTCCCCCAACACCTCAGCACTATACTTGCAGGTGTTCTTGAGGAACCTCTTATTTATTGCTGTTGCTGTACTGTAACATGCAGGTTGAATACGGCTGAAAATGAAGTTGCTTTTTTGAAGCAGTTTCACGAATGGATTTCAATGAAACTTGGCCTATCATCTCCCATCCTCATTCCCACTCTCCTCCATAGATGTGGTAGTTCCACCACGTATGGTGACTCTGTTATAACAAACTTTTTCGATTTCCATGAATTGAGCTTTCCATATACATGCAGTGTTACGCAGCAACTGAATTGCATTTTATCAGCAAATTCACAATTAGATTTCCATGAAACTCTGGATATTTTCTCTTTTTCCCATTTCCACTCTTCTCCAACATCTGAGAACTCTACCTCTAGGTATTCTTGAGAAACACCTTGTGTATTGCTGTTGAAGTACTCTAACATGCTGTTTGAATAGGGCTGAAAATGAAGTTGCTTTTCTGAGAAAGTATCACGAATGGACTTCAATGAAACTTTGCCTATCATTTCCCCACCTCATTTCCCCATGGTCCACACATGTAGTGGTTCTACCATGCACTGTACTTCTGTGAGAACAAACTGTTTCAATTTCAATGAATTGACCTTTCCCTATGCACACAGTGTTAGGCAGCAACTGAATTGTGTTTTCTGAGCAAATGCACTACTGTATTTCACTGAAATTCTGGGTATTTTCTCTTTTCCTCATGCCCACTCTCCTCCCAACATGTGAGGACTCAAACTCTAGGTTTTCTAGACAAGCCCCTTATGTATTGCTGTTGCAGTACTCAAACATGCATGTTTAATATGTATGAAATTGAAGTTGCTTTTCTGAGAAAGTTTCACAAATGGATTTCATTGAAACTTTGCCTATCATCTCCCCTTCTCATTCTCACTTGCCTCCCCAGAAGTGGTGGTTCCACAATGCACGGTTCTCCAGTTATAACAAACTCTTTTGATTTCCAGGAATTAAACATTCCGTACGCATGCAGTGTTAGGCAGTAACTGAATTGCGTTTTCTGATCAAATGCACTACTGAATCCCAATGACACTCTCGGTATTTTCTCTTTTCCTTGTTCCCCCTCTGGTCCCAACATGTGAGCACTCTACCTCCAGGTTTTTTAAACAAGCCCCTTATGTATACCTGTAGCAGTACTCTAACATGCAGGTTGAATAGGGCTGAAATTGAAGTTACTTTTCTCAGAAAGTTTCACGAATGGATTTCAATGAAACTTTGCCTATCATCTCCACATCACATTCCCAGTTTACTCCGCAGATGTGGTGGTTCCACTATGTACCATGCTTCTGTAATAACAAACAATTTTGATTTCTATGAATTGAGTATCCCTCTACACATAGTGTTAGCCAGCAGCTTAATTACATTTTCTGAACAAATGTAGGACTGAATTTTCATGAAATTCTCGTATTTTCTCTTTTCCCCATTTGCACTCTGCTCCCAACATCTGAGCACTCTACCTCCAGGTTTTCTGCATACCCCTTTTGTATAGCTGTTGCAGTACTGTAACGTGCAAGATGAAAAGGGCTGAAATTGAAGTTGCTTTTCTAAGACAGTTACACGAATGAATTTCAATGAAACTTTGCCTATCATCTCCCCTCCTCATTCCCACTTTGCTCCACAGATGTGGTGGTTCCACCATGCACCATGCTTCTGTAATAACAAACTGTTTTGATTTCCATGAATTGTGCTTTCCCTAGGCACGCAGTTCAGGCAGCAACTGAATTGCATTTTATGAGCAAATGCACCACTGAATTTCTTTGAAACTCTGCATATTTTCTCTTTTCATCAATCATACTCTGCCCCAAACATCTGATCACTCTACGTCCAGATTTTCTAAACAAGCCCCTTATGTATTGCTGTTGCAGTACTCTAAAGTGGAAGTTGATTAGGGCTAAAATTGAAGTTGCTTTTCTGAGGAAGTTTCACAAATGGATTTCATGAAACATTGCCTGTCATCTTCCCTCCTCATTCCCACTTTGCTCCGCAGATGTGGTGGTTCCACCATGCATGGTGTTTCAGTTCTAACAAAGTGTTTCAATTTCCATGAATTGAGCTGTCCCTATGAACGCAGTGTTAGACAGCAACTGAATTGCGTTATCTGAGCAAATGCACAACTGAATTTCCATGAAACTCTGTGTATTTTCTCTTTTCCCCATTCACACTCTGCTCCCAACATCTGGGCCCTCTAGAACCAGGTTTTCTAGACAAGCCCCTTACGTATTGCTGTTGCAGTACTCTAACGTGCAGTTTGACTAGGGCTGAAATTGAAGTCACTTTTCTGAGAAATTTCACGAATGGATTTCAATGAAACTTTGCCTATCATCTCCCCTCCTCATTCCCACTTTGCTCCTCAGATGTGGTGGTTCCATCATGCACGGTGTTTCTGTTCTAACAAACTGTTTCGAATTCCATGAATTGAGTTTTCCCTATGCACTCAGTGTTAGGCAGCAAGTGAATTGCGTTTTCTGAGCAAATGAACGATTGGATTTCCATGAAACTCTGAGTATTTCATCTTTTCCTCATTCCCATTCTCTCCCAACATCTCAGCACTCTAGCTCCAGGTTTTCTACACAAGCCCCTCATGTATACCTGTTGCAGTACTCTAACAGGCAGGTTGAATACGGCTGAAATTGAAGTTGCTTTTCTGAGAAAGTTTCACGTGTGGATTTCAATGAAACTTTGTCTATCATCTCTGCATCTCATATCCAGTTTGCTCCGCAGATGTGGTGGTTCCATCAAGCACGTTGCTTCTTTTATAGCAAACTGTTTCGATTTCAATGAATTGAGTATCACTATGCACAAAGTGTTAGCCAGCAGCTTAATTCTGTTTTCTGAGCAAATGCACGATTGAATTTCTATGAAATTCTGCATATTCTCTCTTTTCCTCATTCCCTCTTGGCTTCCAACATCTGAGCACTCTACCACCATCCAGATTTTCTGGAGAAGGCCCTTTTTTATTGTTGTTGCAGTTCTCTAATATGCAGGTTGAATAGGGCTGAAATTGAACTTGCTTTTCTGATTGTTTCACCATTGGATTTCAAAGAAACTTTGCCTATCTCCTCTGCTCCTCATTCCCAGTTTGCTCCACAGATATGGTGGTTCCACGATGCATGATTCTTCTGTTATAACACTGTTTCAATTTCCATGAATTGAGCTTTTGCGATGCATGCAGTGTTAGGCAGCTAATGAACTGCGTATTCTGAGCAAATGCACAACTGGATTTCTATAAAACTCTGCACTTTTTCTCTTTTCCTCGTTCCCATTCTGCCCCCAACATCTGAGAACTGTACCTCCAGGTTTTCTACACAAGCTCCTTATGTATTGCTGTTGCAGTACTCTAAACGTGCAAGTTAAATTGCGCTGAAATTGAATTAGCTTTTCTGAGAACATTTCACTAATGGATTTCAATGAAACTTTGCCTATCATCAATCTCCTCATTTCCACTTTGCTCCACGGATGTGGTGGTTCCACTGCACGGTGCTTCTCTTATAACAGACTGTTTCCATTTCCTTGAATTGAGGTTTCCCTATGCACGTAGTGTTAGGCAGCAACAGAGTTGCATTTTCTGAGCAAATGCACTACTGAATTTCCATGAAACTCTGGGTATTTTCTCTTTTCATCGTTTCCACTCTGCCCCCAACATCTGAGCACTCTACCTCCAGGTTTTCTATACAAGCTCCTTATGCATTGCTGTTGCACTACTCTAACTTGCAAGTTTTATAGGGCTGAAATTGAAGTTCCTTTTCCAAGAAACATTAGACAATGGATTTAAATGAAACTTTGCCTATCATCTCCCCTCCTCATTCACACTTTCCTCTGCAGATGTGGTGGTTCCATCATGCATGGTGCTTCTGTTATAACAAACTGTTTCAATTTCCCTGAATTGAGCTTTCCCTATGCACACAGTGTTAGGCAGCAGCTGAATTGCATTTTCTGAGCAAATGCATTACTGAATTTCTCTGAAACTCTGGGTATATTATCTTTTCATAGTTCCCACTCTTCCCAATTTGTGAGCACTCTAACTCCAGGTATTCGAGACAAGCCCCTTATGTATTGCTGTTGCAGTACTCTAATGTGCAGGTTGAATAGCACTGAAATTGAGGTTGCTTTTCTGAGAAAGTTTCACGAATAGATTTCAATGAAACTTTTCCTGTCATCTCTGCTTCTGATTCACAGTTTACTACTCAGATGTGGTGTTTCCACCAAAATGGTGCTTCTGTTATCACAAAGTGTTTTGATTTCCAAGAATTGAGCTTTCCCTATGCACTCAGTGTTAGGCAGCAACTGAATAGTGTTTTCTGAGGAAAGACACGAATGAATTTCCATGAATCTCTGGGTATTTTCTCTTTCCTCGTTACCACTCTTCTCCCAACATCAGTGCACTCTACCTCCATGCAGGTTTTCTAGAGAAGGCACTTATGTATTGCTGTAACAGTACTCTAACGTGCAGATTGAATAGGGCTGAAATTGAAGTTTCTTTTCAGTGAAAGGTCACAAATGGATTTTAATGAAACTTTGCCTATCATCTCCCCTCCTCATTCCTACTTTGCTCCGCAAATGTGTAGGTTCTATAAAACCATTTTCTCTTTTGTAGGTTCTATAAAAACACATTTTCTCTTTTCCTTGTTCCCCATCTGCCCCCAACATCTGAGCACTCTACCTCCAGGTTTTCTAGAGAAACCCTGTATGTATTGCTGTTGCAGTACTCTAACGTTCAGGTTGAATAACGGTGAAATTGAATTTGCTTTTCTGAGAAAATTTCACGAATGTATTTCAATGAAACTTTGCCTATCATCCCCCCCTCATTTCCACTTTGCTCCACAGATGTGGTTGTTCCACCATGCATGGTGCTTCTCTTATAACAAACTCTTTCCATTTCCCTTAATTGAGCTTTCCCTCTGCACGTAGTGTTAGGCAGCAACTGAGTTGCGTTTTCTGAGCAAATGCACAACTGAATTTCCATGAAACTCTGGGTATTTTCTCTTATCCTCGTTTCCACTCTGCCCTCAACATCTGAGAACTCTACCTCCAGTTTTTCTAGACAAGCTCCTTATGTATTTCTGTTGCACTACTCTAACATGCAAGTTTTATAGGGCTGAAATTGAAGTTCCTCTTCTGAGAAACTTTCAAAACTGGATTTCAATGAAACTTTGCCTATCATCTCCCCTCCTAATTCACAGTTTGCTCCACAGATGTGGTTGTTCCACCATGCACGGTGCTTCTGTTATAACAAACTGTTTAAATTTCCATGAATTCATCTTTCCCTATGCACTCAGTGTTAGTCAGAAACTGAATTGCATTTTGAGCAAATGCACTACTGAATTTCCATGAAACTCTGGGTATTTTCTCTTTTTCTAGTTCCCACTCTGCTCCCAACCTTTGAGCATGCTACCTCCAGGTTTTCTAGATAAGCCCTTTATGTATTGCTGTTGCAGTACCCTAACTTGCAGGTTGAACATTGCTGAAATTGAAGTTGCTGTTCTTAGAAAGTTTTACGATTGGATTTCAATGAAACTTTGTCTGTCATCTCTGCTCCTCATTTCCACTTTGCTCCACAGATGTGGTGTTTCCACCATTCATGGTGCATCTGTTATAACAAACTGTTTCGATATCCATGAATTGAGCTTTCCCTATGCACGTAGTGTTAGGCAGCACCTGAATTGTGTTTTCTGAGCAAATGCACTACTGAACTTCCCTGAAACTCTGGGTATTTTCTCTTTTCCTAATTCCCACACTGCTCCCATCTTGTGATCACTCTACCTCCTGGTTTTCTAGACAAGCCCCTTACATTTTGCTGTTGCACTACTCTAACATGCAGGTTGAGTAGTGCTGAAATTGAAGTTGCTTTTCTGTGATAGTTTCACGAATGGATTTCAATGAAACTTTGCCTATCAACTCCCCTCCTCATTCCCACTTTGCTCCACAGATGTGGTGGTTCCATCATGCACAGGGCTTCTGTTATAACAAACTGTTTTGATTTCCCTAATTGAGCTTTGCATATGCACACAGTTTTAGGCAGCAACTGAATTGTGTTTTCTTAGCAAATGCACAACTAAATTTCTATGAAACTCTGAGTATTTTCTCTTTTCCTCATTCCCATTTTGCCGCCAACATCTGTGCACTCTACCTCCAGGTTTTCTGGACAAGCCCCTTATTTATATCTGTTGCAGTACTCTAATGTGCAGGTTGAATAGGGCAGAAATTGAATTTGGTTTTCTCAGTAAGTTTCACGAATGGATTTCAATGAAACTTTGCCTATCATTTCCGCTCCTCATTCGCACCTTGTTCCGCAGATGTGGTGGTTCCACCTTGCATGGTGCTTCTCTTATAACAAACTGTTTCCATTTCCCTGAATTGAGCTTTTCTTACACACGCAGTGATAGGGAGAAACTGAATTGCGTTTCTTGAGCAAATGAACGACTGAACTTCCATGAAACTATGGGTATTTTCTCTCTTCCTTCTTCCCACTCTGCCCCCAATATCTGAGCACTCTACCTCCAGGTTTTCATGACAACCCCTTGTGAATTGCTGTTGCAGTACTCTAATGTGCAGGTTGATTAGGGCTGAAATTGAAGTTACTTTTCTGAGAAAGTATCAAGATTGGATTTCTTTTTTTTTAAATTTTTTTATTGTAAACAAATCAGATATATGCTGTTTCTCTGTTTGTACATGGCTAAAGGCCATTTGTGTAATCATAAATTTATGTAGGGTAATGTTGCTTGATTCATTATTTTCTTTTTTTCTTCCCTCCCACCCTTGCCACCCCTCTTTTCCCTCTATATAGTTCTTCCTTCCATCATTCTTGACCCTGTCCCTAACCCTAACACCAAGCCTAACACTAACCTCTCCCACCCCTCATTATGTGTCATCGTACACTTATTAGCGATATCATTTGTCCTTTGGTTTTTTGAGATTGGCTTATCTCACTTAACATGATATTCTCCAATTTCATCCATTTGCCTGCAAATGCCATAAATTTATCATTCTTTATGGCTGAGTAATATTCCATTGTATATATATATATATATATATATATATATATATATATATACCACTGTTTCTTTATCCATTCATCAATTGAAGGACATCTAGGTTGCTTCCACAATCTGGCTATTGTGAACTGAGCAGCTATGAACATTGATGTGGCTGTATCTCTCTAGTATGCTGATTTTAAGTCCTTTGGGTATATGCCAAGGAGTGGGATAGCTGGGTCAAATGGTGGTTCCATTCTAAGTTTTCTAAGAATTTTCCACACTGCTTTCCAGAGTGTCTGCACTAATTTGCATCCCCAGCAGCAAGGTATGAGTGTACCTTTCTCCCCACATCCTTGCCAACACCTGTTTTTGCTTGTATTCTTGATAATCGCCATTCTAATTGGGGTGAGATGGAATCTTAGAGTTGATTTGATTTGCATTTCTCTTATTAATAGAGATGTTGAACATTTTTCCATATGTTTGTTGATTGCTTGTAGATCTGCTTCTGTGAAGTGTCTATGCATTTACTTAGTCCATTTGTCGATTGGATTTTTTGCATTCTTGGTGTAGTGTTTTTTGAGTTCTTTATAGATTCTGGAGATTAGTGCTCTATTTGAAGTATGATTGGCAAAGGTTTTCTCCCACTCTGCAGGGTCTTTCTTTGCATTGCTTATAGTTTCCTTTGCTGAGAGAAAGCTTTTCAGTTTGAATCTATCCCAGTTATTGATTCTTGCTTTTATTTTTTGTGCTACGGAAGTCCTTTTGAGGAACTCTGGTCCTAAGTCGACATGTTGAAGCTCTGGAGCTACTTTTTCTTCTATAAGATGCAAGGTCCCTGGTCTGATTCTGAGATTCTTAATCCATTTTGAGTTTAGTTTCATGCATGGTTAGAGATATGGGTTTAATTTCATTCTGTTGCATATGGATTTCTAATACTTCCAAAACCATTTGTTGAAGAGGCTATCTTTTCTCCATTGCATATTTTTGGCCCCTTTGTCTAGTATGAGAAAATGTATTTATTTGGGTTTTGTCCGTGTCCTCTATTCTGTACCATTGATCCACCTTTCTATTTTGGTACCAATACCATGCCGTTTTTGTTACTATTGCTTTGTAGTAGAGTTGAAGATCTGGTATTGTGATACCCCCTGCTTCACTCTTTCTACTGGGGATTACTTTAGCTATTCTGGGTTTTTTTATTCTTCCAGATGAATTTTATAATTGCTTTCTCTATTTCTGTAAGGTACATCATTGGGAATTTAATTGGAATTGCATTGAATCTGTATAGCACTTTTGATAGTATGGCCATTTTGACAATATTAATTCTTCCTATCCAAGAACGTGGGAGATCTTTCCATCTTCTAAGGTTTTCTTGAATTTCTTTCTTTAGTGTTCTGTAGTTCTCATTGTAGAGGTCTTTCACCTCTTTTGTGAGATTGATTCCCAAGGATTTTATTTTTTTTGACGCTGTGGTGAATGGGGTAGTTTTCCTAATTTCTCTTTCTGAAGATTCATCACTTATGTATAAAAATGCATTAGATTTATGTGCATTGATCTTATATCCCGCTGCTTTACTGAATTCACTTTTGAGTTCTAAAAATTTTTGGGTGGCATTTCCTGGTTCCTCTAAGTATACAATCATATCATTAGCAAATAGGAATAGTTTGAGTTCTTCTTTTCCTATTCGTATCCCTTTAATTTCTTTGGTCTATCTAATTGCTCTGGCTAGAGTTTCAAGAATGATAGTGTATAAACAAAACTGATAAACCTTTAGCCACACTAACAAAGAGAAGATGAAAGAAAACCCAAAACAGTAAAATTTGGAATGAACAAGGAAATATCACAACAGACACAATTGAAATACAAAACATAATGAGAAGCTATTTTGAAAATCTATACTCCAATAAAATAGAAAATTTCAAAGACATCAACAGGTTTCTAGAGACATATGAATTGCCTAAACTGAACGAGGAGGACATACACAATTTAAATAGACCAATTTCAAGTAAAGAAATAGAAGTCATCAAAAGCCTACCAACAAAGAAAAGTCCAGGACCAGATGGGTTCTCAGCCGAGTTCTACAAAACCATTAAAGAAGAGCTCATTCCAATACTTGTCAAAGTATTCCATAAAATAGAACAGGAGGGAACCCTCCCAAAGTCATTCTACAAAGTAATATCACCCTGATACCTAAACCAGACAGAGACACATGGAGGAAAGAACATTTCAGACCAATATACTTAATGAACATCAATGCAAAAATTCTAAATAAAATTTTAGCAAATGGCATACAAAAACATATTAAAAAGATAGTGCACCATGATCAAGTGGGTTTCATCCCAGGGATGCAAGGTTGGTTCAACATCAGGAAATCAATAAGTGTAATTCACCATATCAACAGACTTAGGTCAGGAATCACATGATTGTTTTAATAGATGCAGAGAAAGCATTTAATAAAATACAGCACTCCTTCATGCCCAAACACTAGAAAAAATGGACATAGTGGGAATATTCCATCACATTGTAAAGTCCTTCTATGCTAAGCCGATGGCTAATATCATTCTAAAAGATGAAAAACAGAAAGCATTCCCACTAAAAACTGGAATAAGACAGGGAAGTCCTCTTTCACCATTTCTATTCATGATTGGATTTCATTGAAACTGCCTGTCTTCTACACTCCTCATTCCCAGTTTGCTACCCAGATGTGGTGGTTCCACCGTACACGGTGCTTCTGTTATAACAAACTGTTTCCATTTCACTGATTAAAGCTTTCCCTATGCACGCAGTGTTAGGCAGCAAATGAATTGCATTTTCTGACAAATGCACGACTGAATTTCCATGAAACTCTGGGTATTTTCTCTTTTCCTCATACCCACTCTGCTCCCAATCTGAGCACTCTACCTCCAGGTTTTCTGGACAAGCCCCTTGTGTATTGCTGTTACAGTACTCTAACATGCAGGTTGATAAGGGCTGAATATGAAGTTGCTTTTCTGAGAAAGTTCACGAATGGATTTCAATGAAACTTTGCCTACCATACCCCCTCCTCATTCCCACTTTGCTCCGCAGATGTGGTGGTTCCACCATGCAAGGTTCTTCTGTTACAACAAACAGTTTCCATTTCCATGAATTGAGTTTCCCTATGCATGCTGTTTCACACAGCAATTGAATTGCGTTTTCTGAGCAAATGCACGACTCAATTTCCATGAAACTCTGGATATTTTCTCTTCTCCCAGTTCCCATTCTGTTCCCCAAATTGGAGCATTCTACCTCCAGGTTTTCATGACATTCCCCTTGTGAAATACTGTTGCAGTACTCTAACGTGCAGATGAATTGGGCGAAATTTAAGTTGCTTTTCACAGAAAGTTTAACGAATGGATTTCAATAAACTTTGCTTATTATTTCCCCTCCTCATTCACACTTGGTTCCGCAGATGTGGTGGTTCCACTATGTACAGTGCTTCTGTTAGAACAACTTTTATATTTCCATGAATTGTGCTTTCCCTGTGCACGCAGTGTTAGCCAGCAACTGAATTTCGTTTTCTGAGCAAATGCACGACTGAATTTCAATGAAATTCTCGGTTTTTTCTCTTTTCCTCATTCCCATTCTGCTGCCAACATCAGAGAACTCTACCTCCAGGTTTTCTACACAAGCCCCTATGTATTACTGTTGCAGTACTCTAATGTGCAGGTTCAATAGGGCTGAAATTGAAGTTACTTTTCTGAGAAAGTTCACGAATGGATTTCAATGAGACTTTGCCTATCATCATCCCTCCTCATTCCCACTTTGTTCCCCAAATGTGGTGATTCCACCATGCATGGTGCTTCTGTTACAACAAACTGTTTCATTTTCCATGAACTGAGCTTTCCCTATACACGCAGTTTTAGGCAGCAACTGAATTGCATTTTCTGAGCAAATGCACGACTGAATTTCCATGAAACTCTAGGTATTTTCTCTTTCCTTCATTCCCATTCTGCTCCCAACATCGGAGCACTCTAAGTCCAGTTTGGCTAGACAAGCCCCTTGTGAATTGCTGTTGCAGTACTCTAAGGTGCAGGAAGAATACGGCTGAAATTGAAGTTGTTTTTCACAGAAAGTTTCACGAATGGATTTCAATAAAACTTTGCATATCATCTCCCCTCCTCATTCCCACTTTGCTCCTCAGATGTGGTGGTTCCACCATGCACCGTGCTTCTGTTATAACAAACTGTTTCTTTTCCATGAATTGAGCTTTCCCTATACACGCAGTGTTAGGCAGCAAATTAACTGCGTTTTCTGAGTCAAAGCACGACTAAATTTCCATGAAACTCTGAGTATATTATCTTTTCCTTGTTCCTACTCAATCGTGAACATCTGAGCACTCTACCTCCAGGTTTTCTGGAGAAGACCCTTGTGAATTGCTCTTATAGTACTCTTAAGTGCAGGTTGAATATCGCTGAAATTGAAGTTGTTTTCTGAGAAAGTTCATGAATGGATTTCAATGAAACTTTGCCTACCATCCCCCCTCTTCATTCCCACTTTGCTCCGCAGTAGTGTTGGTTCCACCATGCAAGGTGCTTCTGTTACAACAAACTCTTTGGATTTCCATGAATTGAATTCCCTATGCACGCAGTCAGGCAGCAACTGAATTGTGTTTTCTGGGCAAAGGCACGACTGAATTTTCATGACACTGTGGGAATTTTCTCTTCTCCTAGTTCCCACTCTGCTCTCAATATCTGAGCACTCTACCTCCAGGTTTTTATGACATGCCCCTTGTGAATTGCTGTTGTAGTACTCAAATGTGCAGGTTGATTAGGGCTGAAATTGAAGTTGCTTTTTTGAGAAAGTTTCACGAATGTATTTCAATGAAGCTTTGTCTATCATCTCTGCTACTCATTCCCACTTTACTCCACACATGAGGTGGTTCCACCACGCATGGTGCTTCTCTTACAACAAACAGTTTCGATTTCCATGAATTGAATTCCCTATGCACGCAGTGGTTGGCAGCAACTGAATTGCGTTTTCAGAGCAAATGCACAACTGAATTTCCATGAAACTCTAGGTATTTCTCTTTTCTTTGTTCCCACTCTGCTCCCAACATCTGAGCACTCTAAGTCCAGATTGGCTAGAAAAGTCCCATGTGTATTGCTGTTGCAGTACTCTAACATGGAGGATGAATAGGGCTGAAATTGAAGTTGCTTTTCACAGAAAGTTTCACGAATGGATTTTAATAACACTTTGCATATCATCTCCCCTCCTCATTTCCACTTTGCTCCACACATGTGCTGATTCCACCATGCATGGAGCTTCTGTTACAACAAACAGTTTCTAGTTCCATGAATTGAGCTTTCGCTATGCAAGCAGTGTTAGTCAGCAACTGAATTGCGCTTTCTTACCAAATGCACAACTGAATTTTTATGATAATCTGGGTGTTTTCTCTTTTCTTCATTACCACTCACCTCCCAACATCTCAGCACTCTACCTCCAGGTTTTCTAGACCAGCCCCTTATGGATTGCTGCTGCAGTACTCTAATGTGCAGGTTGAATAGGGCTGAATTTGAAGATGCTTTTCTCAGAAAGTTCACAAATGGATTTCAATGACACTTTTCCTATAATTTCCCCTCCTCATTTCCAATTTGCTCTGCAGATGTGGTGGTCCACCACGCATGGTGATTCTGTTACAACAAACAGTTGCGATTTCCATGAATTGTGCTTTCCCTGTGCATGCAGTGTTAGCCAGCAACTGAATTGCATTTTCTGAGCAAATGCACGACTGAATTTCCATGACACTGTGGGTATTTTCTCTATTCTTCGTTCCCACTCTGTTCCCAACAGCTGAGCACTCTACTTTCACGTTTTCTAGACAAGCCCCTTGTGTATTGCTGTTGCAGTACTCTAACGTGCAGGTTGAAAAGGGCTGAAATCAAAGTTGCTTTTCAGAGAAAGTTTCATGAATGGATTTCAATGAAACTTTGCTTTTCATCTCCCCTCCTCATTATCACTTTGTTCCACAGATGTGGTGGTTCCACCATATATGGTGTTTCTGTTGTAACAAAGTGTTTCGATGTCAGTGAATTGAGCGTTCCATATGCACACATTGTGAGGCAGGAACTGAATTGTGTTTCTGAGGAAATGCACAACTGAATTTCCATGAAACTCTGGGTATTTTCTCTTCTCTTCTTTCCCATTCTGATCCCAACCTCTCAGCACTCTACCTCCAGGTTTTCTAGACAGGCCCCTTATGTATTACTATTGAGGTACTCTAACAAGCAGGTTGAATAGGGATGAAAATGAAGTTGCTTTTCTCAGAATGTTTCACGAATGGATTTCAATGAAGTTTGCCCATCATCTCCCCTCCTCATTCCCACGTTACTCCGCAGTTCTAGTGGTTTCACAACGCACTACAACTATAACGCTTCTGTAATAGCAAACTGTTTCGTTTCCATGAATTGAGCTTTCCCTATACACGCAGTGTTAGGCAGCAAATGAACTCGTTTTTCAGAGTCAACTCACGACTGAATTTCCATGAAACTCTGGGTATTTTCTCTTTTCCTCTTTTCCTACTCTGCCATGAACATCTGAGCAGTCTACCTCTAGGTTTTCTGGACAAGCCACTTGTGTATTGCTCTTATAGTACTCTAAAGGGCAGGTTGGATATCGCTGAAATTGAAGTTGTTTTTCTGAGAAAGTTCACGAATGGATTTCAATGGAACTTTGCCTACCATCCCTCCTCCTCATTCCCACTGTGCTCCGCAGATGTGGTGGTTCCACCACGCCCGGTGCTTCTGTTATAACAAACTGTTTCTTTTCCATGAATTGAGCTTTCCCTATGCACGCAGTGTTAGGCAGCAAATGAACTGCGCTTTCTGAGCCAACTCACTACTGAATTTCCATAAAACTCTGGGTATTTTCTCTTTTCCTAGTTCCTATTCTGCCATCAACATCTGAGTACTCTACCTCCAGGCTTTCTGGACAAGCCCCTTGTGTATTGTAGTTGCAGTACTCTAACTTGCAGGTTGAATAGGCCTGAAATTGAAGTTGGTTTTCACAGAAAGTTTCACAAATGGATTTCAAAGAAATTTGGTCTATCATCTCCCCTCCTCATTCCTACTTTGCTCCACAGATGTGGTGGTTCCACCATGCAAGGTGCTTCTGTTATAACAAACAGTTTCGATTTCCATGAATTGAGTTTCCTATGCACACAGTGTTAGGTAGCAACTGAATTGCATTTTCTGAGCAAATGCATGACTGAATTTCCATGAAACTCTGGGTATTTTCTCTTTTTTTAGTTCCCACTCTGCTCCCAACATCTGAGCACTCTACCTCCAGGTTTTCATGAAAAACCCCTTGTGAATTGCTGTTGTATTACACTAATGTGCATGTTGATTAGGGCTGAATTTGAAGTTGCTTTTCAAGAAAGTTTCACGAATGGATTTCAATGAAGCTTTGCCTATCATCTCAGCTCCGCTTTAAAACTTTGCACCAAGATGTGGTGGTTCCACCATGCACGGTGCTTCTGTTACAACAAACAGTTTCAATTTCCATGCATTCAGCTTTCCCTATGCACGCAGTGTTCGGCAGCAACTGAATTTCGTTTTCTGAGAAAATGCACTACTGAATTTCCATGAAACTCTGGATATTTTCTCTCTTTTCCTTCCTACTCTGCTCCCAACTACTGAGCACACTCTCACCAGGTTTTATAGACAAGCGCCTTGTGTATTGCTGTTGCAGTAGTCTAATGTGCAGGTTGAATAGGGATGAAATTGAAGTTGCTTTTCTGAGAAACCTCATGAATGGATTTCAATAAACTTTGCCTATCATCTACTTTCCTCACTCCCAGTTTACTGCACAGATGTGGTGGCTCCACCATGCACTGTGCTTGTGTTAGAACAAACAGTTTCCATTTCCATGATTTCAGCTTTCCCTATGCACGCAGGGTTAGGGATCAACTTAATTGCATTTTCTCAGCAAATGCATGACTGAATTTCCATGAAACTTTGGGTATGTTCTCTTTTCTTCATTTCCACTCTGCTCCCAATATCTGAGCACTCTACCTCCATGTTTTCTAGTCAAGCCCATTGTGAATTGCTGTTGCAGTACTCTAATGTGCAGGTTGAATAGGGCTGAAACTGAAGTTGCTTTTCTGAGTAAGTTACAAATGGATTTCAATGATACTTTAACTGTCTTCTCCCCTCCTCATTCCCACTTTGCTCCGCAGATGTGGTGGTTCCACCATGCACAGTGCTTCTGTTAGAGCAACAGTTTCGATTTCCACGAATTGAGCTTTCCCTATACATACAGATAGGCATCAAATGAATTGTGTTTTCTGAGCAAATGCACGACTGAATTTCCATGAAACTCTAGGTATTTTCTCTTTCTTCATTCCAACTCTGCTCCCAACATCTGAGCACTCTAAATCCAGGTTGGCTAGACAAGCCCCTTGTATATAGTTGCTGCAGTACTCTATTGTGCAGATGAATGGGGCGAAATTGAAGTTGCTTTTCACAGAAAGATTAACGTATGGATTTCAATAAAAGTTTGCCTACCATCCCCCCTCTTCATTCCCACTTTGCTCCGCAGTAGTGTTGGTTCCACCATGCAAGGTGCTTCTGTTACAACAAACTCTTTGGATTTCCATGAATTGAATTCCCTATGCACGCAGTCAGGCAGCAACTGAATTGTGTTTTCTGGGCAAAGGCACGACTGAATTTTCATGACACTGTGGGAATTTTCTCTTCTCCTAGTTCCCACTCTGCTCTCAATATCTGAGCACTCTACCTCCAGGTTTTTATGACATGCCCCTTGTGAATTGCTGTTGTAGTACTCAAATGTGCAGGTTGATTAAGGCTGAAATTGAAGTTGCTTTTCTGAGAAAGTTTCACGAATGTATTTCAATGAAGCTTTGTCTATCATCTCTGCTACTCATTCCCACTTTACTCCACACATGAGGTGGTTCCACCACGCATGGTGCTTCTCTTACAACAAACAGTTTCGATTTCCATGAATTGAATTCCCTATGCACGCAGTGGTTGGCAGCAACTGAATTGCGTTTTCTGAGCAAATGCACGACTGAATTTTCATGAAACACTGGGTATATTCTCTTTTCCTCATTCCCAATCTGCTCCCAACATCCGAGCACTCTACCTCCAGGTTTTCTAGACAAACCCCTTATGTATTGCTGTTGCAGTACTCTATCATGCCAATTGAATAGGTCTGAAATTGAAGTTGCTTTTCTGAGAATGTTTCATGAATTGATTTCAATGAAACTTTGCTTATCGCCTTCCCTCCTCATTCACACTTTGCTTCGCATATGTGGTGGTTCCACCATGCACGGTGATTATGTTAGAGCAAAAGTTTCAATTTCCATGAATTGAGCTTTCCCTATGCACGCAGTGTTAGGCAGTAACTGAATAGCGTTTTCTGAGCAAATGCACGACTGAATTTTCATGAAAATCTGAATATTTTCTCTTTTCTTCGTTCCCACTCTTCTCCGAACATGTGAGCACTCTACCTCCAGGTTTTCTAGACAAACCTTTATGTATTGTTGTTGCAGTACTCTAACGTTCAGTTAAATAGGTCTGAAATTTAAGTTGCTTTTCTGAGATAGCTTCACTAATGGATTTCAATTAAACATTGCCTATCATTTCCCCTCCTCATTCCCACTTTGTTCTGTAGATGTAGTGGTTCCACCAAGAACGGTGCTTCTGTTAGAACAACAGTATCAATTTCAATGAATTGAGCTTTCCCTATGCACACAGTGTTTGTCAACAACTGAAGTGCGTTTTCTGAGCAAATGCACGACTGAATTTCCATGAAACTCTGGGTATTTTCTCTTTTCTTCTTTACCCCTCTGCTCCCAACATCTGAGCACTCTAACTCCAGGTTCTCTAGCCAAGCCCCTTGTGTATTTCTGTTTCAGTACTCTAACTTGCAGGTTGAATAGGACTGAAATTGAAGTTGCTTTTCTTAGAAAGTTTCACTAATGGATTTCAATGAAACTTTGCTTTTCATCTCCCCTCCTCATTATCACTTTGTTCCACAGATGTGGTGGTTCCACCATATATGGTGTTTCTGTTGTAACAAAGTGTTTCGATGTCAGTGAATTGAGCGTTCCATATGCACACATTGTGAGGCAGGAACTGAATTGTGTTTCTGAGGAAATGCACAACTGAATTTCCATGAAACTCTGGGTATTTTCTCTTCTCTTCTTTCCCATTCTGATCCCAACCTCTCAGCACTCTACCTCCAGGTTTTCTAGACAGGCCCCTTATGTATTACTATTGAGGTACTCTAACAAGCAGGTTGAATAGGGATGAAAATGAAGTTGCTTTTCTCAGAATGTTTCACGAATGGATTTCAATGAAGTTTGCCCATCATCTCCCCTCCTCATTCCCACGTTACTCCGCAGTTCTAGTGGTTTCACAACGCACTACAACTATAACGCTTCTGTAATAGCAAACTGTTTCGTTTCCATGAATTGAGCTTTCCCTATACACGCAGTGTTAGGCAGCAAATGAACTCGTTTTTCAGAGTCAACTCACGACTGAATTTCCATGAAACTCTGGGTATTTTCTCTTTTCCTCTTTTCCTACTCTGCCATGAACATCTGAGCAGTCTACCTCTAGGTTTTCTGGACAAGCCACTTGTGTATTGCTCTTATAGTACTCTAAAGGGCAGGTTGGATATCGCTGAAATTGAAGTTGTTTTTCTGAGAAAGTTCACGAATGGATTTCAATGGAACTTTGCCTACCATCCCTCCTCCTCATTCCCACTGTGCTCCGCAGATGTGGTGGTTCCACCACGCCCGGTGCTTCTGTTATAACAAACTGTTTCTTTTCCATGAATTGAGCTTTCCCTATGCACGCAGTGTTAGGCAGCAAATGAACTGCGCTTTCTGAGCCAACTCACTACTGAATTTCCATAAAACTCTGGGTATTTTCTCTTTTCCTAGTTCCTATTCTGCCATCAACATCTGAGTACTCTACCTCCAGGCTTTCTGGACAAGCCCCTTGTGTATTGTAGTTGCAGTACTCTAACTTGCAGGTTGAATAGGCCTGAAATTGAAGTTGGTTTTCACAGAAAGTTTCACAAATGGATTTCAAAGAAACTTTGTCTATCATCTCCCCTCCTCATTCCCACTTTGCTCCTGAGAAGTGGTGGTTCCACCATGCAAGGTGCTTCTGTTATCACAGTTTCGATTTCCATGAATTGAGTTTCCTATGCACACAGTGTTAGGTAGCAACTGAATTGCATTTTCTGAGCAAATGCATGACTGAATTTCCATGAAACTCTGGGTATTTTCTCTTTTTTTAGTTCCCACTCTGCTCCCAACATCTGAGCACTCTACCTCCAGGTTTTCATGAAAAACCCCTTGTGAATTGCTGTTGTATTACACTAATGTGCATGTTGATTAGGGCTGAATTTGAAGTTGCTTTTCAAGAAAGTTCACGAATGGATTTCATGAAGCTTTGCCTATCAGCTCAGCTCCCTTTAAAACTTTGCACCAAGATGGTGGTGGTTCCACCATGCACGGTGCTTCTGTTACAACAAACAGTTTCAATTTCCATGCATTCAGCTTTCCCTATGCACGCAGTGTTCGGCAGCAACTGAATTTCGTTTTCTGAGAAAATGCACTACTGAATTTCCATGAAACTCTGGATATTTTCTCTCTTTTCCTTCCTACTCTGCTCCCAACTACTGAGCACACTCTCACCAGGTTTTATAGACAAGCGCCTTGTGTATTGCTGTTGCAGTAGTCTAATGTGCAGGTTGAATAGGGATGAAATTGAAGTTGCTTTTCTGAGAAACCTCATGAATGGATTTCAATAAACTTTGCCTATCATCTACTTTCCTCACTCCCAGTTTACTGCACAGATGTGGTGGCTCCACCATGCACTGTGCTTGTGTTAGAACAAACAGTTTCCATTTCCATGATTTCAGCTTTCCCTATGCACGCAGGGTTAGGGATCAACTTAATTGCATTTTCTCAGCAAATGCATGACTGAATTTCCATGAAACTTTGGGTATGTTCTCTTTTCTTCATTTCCACTCTGCTCCCAATATCTGAGCACTCTACCTCCATGTTTTCTAGTCAAGCCCATTGTGAATTGCTGTTGCAGTACTCTAATGTGCAGGTTGAATAGGGCTGAAACTGAAGTTGCTTTTCTGAGTAAGTTACAAATGGATTTCAATGATACTTTAACTGTCTTCTCCCCTCCTCATTCCCACTTTGCTCCGCAGATGTGGTGGTTCCACCATGCACAGTGCTTCTGTTAGAGCAACAGTTTCGATTTCCACGAATTGAGCTTTCCCTATACATACAGATAGGCATCAAATGAATTGTGTTTTCTGAGCAAATGCACGACTGAATTTCCATGAAACTCTAGGTATTTTCTCTTTTCTTCATTCCAACTCTGCTCCCAACATCTGAGCACTCTAAATCCAGGTTGGCTAGACAAGCCCCTTGTATATAGTTGCTGCAGTACTCTATTGTGCAGATGAATGGGGCGAAATTGAAGTTGCTTTTCACAGAAAGATTAACGTATGGATTTCAATAAAAGTTTCCTTATTATCTCCCCTCCTCATTCCCACTTTACTCCGCAGAAGTGGTGGTTCCACCTTGCACGTTGCTACTGTTACAACAAACAGTTTAGATTTCCATGAAATGAGCTTTCGCTATACACGCACTGTTAGGCAGAAACTGAATTGCGTTTTCTGAGCAAATGAACGACTGAATTTTGATGAAACTCTGGGTATTTACTCTTTTCTTTGTTCCCACTCTGCTCCCAACATCTGAGCACTCTACCTCCAGGTTTTCAGGACAAGCCCTTTGTGAATTTCTGTTGCAGTACTCTAACTTGCAAGTTGTTTAGGGCTGAAATTGAAGTTGCTTTTCTGAGAAAGTTTCACGAATGGTTTTCAATGAAACTTTGCCTATCATCTACCGTCTTCATTCCCACTTTGTTCTCAAGTGTGGTGGTTCCACCATGCTTGGTGCTTCTGTTACAACAAACTGTTTCAATTTCCATGAATTGAACTTCCCTATGCACGCAGTGTAAGGCAGCAACTGAATTGGGTTTTCTGAAGAAATGCACGACTGAATTTCCATGAAACACTGGGTATATTCTCTTTTCCTCATTCCCAATCTGCTCCCAACATCCGAGCACTCTACCTCCAGGTTTTCTAGACAAACCCCTTATGTATTGCTGTTGCAGTACTCTATCATGCCAATTGAATAGGTCTGAAATTGAAGTTGCTTTTCTGAGAATGTTTCATGAATTGATTTCAATGAAACTTTGCTTATCGCCTTCCCTCCTCATTCACACTTTGCTTCGCATATGTGGTGGTTCCACCATGCACGGTGATTATGTTAGAGCAAAAGTTTCAATTTCCATGAATTGAGCTTTCCCTATGCACGCAGTGTTAGGCAGTAACTGAATAGCGTTTTCTGAGCAAATGCACGACTGAATTTTCATGAAAATCTGAATATTTTCTCTTTTCTTCGTTCCCACTCTTCTCCGAACATGTGAGCACTCTACCTCCAGGTTTTCTAGACAAACCTTTATGTATTGTTGTTGCAGTACTCTAACGTTCAGGTTAAATAGGTCTGAAATTTAAGTTGCTTTTCTGAGATAGCTTCACTAATGGATTTCAATTAAACATTGCCTATCATTTCCCCTCCTCATTCCCACTTTGTTCTGTAGATGTAGTGGTTCCACCAAGAACGGTGCTTCTGTTAGAACAACAGTATCAATTTCAATGAATTGAGCTTTCCCTATGCACACAGTGTTTGTCAACAACTGAAGTGCGTTTTCTGAGCAAATGCACGACTGAATTTCCATGAAACTCTGGGTATTTTCTCTTTTCTTCTTTACCCCTCTGCTCCCAACATCTGAGCACTCTAACTCCAGGTTCTCTAGCCAAGCCCCTTGTGTATTTCTGTTTCAGTACTCTAACTTGCAGGTTGAATAGGACTGAAATTGAAGTTGCTTTTCTTAGAAAGTTTCACTAATGGATTTCAATGAAACTTTGCCTAACATTTCCTCTCCTCATTCTCACTTAACTCCGCAGATGTGGTGGTTCCATGATGCACAGTG
Organism: Sciurus carolinensis; assembly: GCF_902686445.1. Classification (NCBI taxonomy): domain Eukaryota; kingdom Metazoa; phylum Chordata; class Mammalia; order Rodentia; family Sciuridae; genus Sciurus; species Sciurus carolinensis. The sequence goes on from NC_062226.1 coordinate 88,616,055, forward strand.
CTTATGTTAGAACAAACTGTTTCAATTTCCCTGAATTGAGCTTTCCCTATGCACGCAGTGTTACCCATCAACTGAATTTTGTTTTCTGAGCAAATGAATCACTCACAGTTCATGAAATTCGGGTATTTTCTCTACTCCTCGTTCCCACTCTGCTCACAAAATCTGAACACTCTACCTTTAGGAATTGCAGACAAGCCCCTTATGTATTACTTTTGCAGTACTCTAACTTGCAGGTTGAAAAGGGCTGAAATTGAACTTGTATTTCTTAGAGTTTCACGAATGGATTTCAATAAAACATTGCCTATTATCCCCCCTCCTCATTCCCAATTTGCTCAGCAGATTTGGTGGTTCCTCCAGCATGGTGCTTCTATTATAACAAACTGTTTCAATTTCCCTGAATTGAGCTTTCCCTATGCACGAAGTGTTAGGCAGCAACTGAATTGCATTTTCTGAGCAAATGCACGACTGAATTTTCATGAAACTCGGGGTATTTTCTCTACTCCTCATTCCCACTCTGCTCCCAACATCTGATCACTCTACCTTTAGTTTTTCCAGACAACCCATTTATGTATTTCTTTTGCAGTTCTCTAACCTGTAGGTTGAAAAGGGCTGAAATTGAAGTTGCTTTTCTGAAAAAGTTTCATGAATTGATTTCAATGAAACTTTGCCTATCATCTTGCCTCCTCTTTCCCACTTTGCTCTGCAGATGTGGTGGTTCCACCATGCACTGTGCTTCTGTTCTAACAAACTGTTTCGATTTTCCTCAATTGAGCACTCCCTATGCACACAGTGTAAAGCAGCAAGTGAATTGCGTTTTCTGAGCAAATGCACGACTCAATTTTCATGAATGTCGGGGTTTTTTCTCTATTCCTCATTCCCACTATGCTGGAAACATCTGACCACTCTACCTTTAGATTTTCTAGACAAGCCCCTTATGTATTGCTTTTGCAGTACTCTAACATGCAGGTTGAAAAGGGCTGAAAATGAAGTTGCTTTTCTGAGATAGTTTCACGAATGGATTTCAAAGAAACTTTGCCTATCATCTCGCCTCCTCATTGTCACTTTGCTCCGCAGATGTGGTGGTTGCACCATGCACGGTGCTTCTGTTATAACAAAGTGTTTCGCTTTCCCTGAATTGAGATTTCCCTATTCACGCAGTGTTATGCAGCAACTGAATAGCGTTTTCTAAGAAAATGCACGTTTGAATTCCCATGAAACTCAGGGTATTTTCTCTACTCCTCGTTCCCACTCTGCTCCCAACATTTGACCACTCTACCTTTAGGTATTCCAGACAAGCCACTTCCCTGCATTGAGCTTTCCCTATTCACGCAGTGTTATGCAGCAACTGAATTCCGTTTTCTAAGCAAATGTACAACTGAATTTTCATGAAACTCGGGGTATTTTCTCTACTCCTCGTTCCCACTCTGCTCCCAACATCTGAGCATAGTACCAGTAGCTTTTTCAGACCAGCCACTTATGTATTTCTTTTGCAGCACTCTAACGTGCAAGTTGAAAAGGGCTGAATTTGAACTTGCTTTTCTGAGAAAGTTTCACAAATGGATTTCAATGAAACTTTGTCTATCATCTCCCCTCCTCATTCCCACTTTGCTCCGCAGATGTGATGGTTCCACCATGCACTGTCCTTCTGTTATAACAAACTTTCAATTTCCCTGAATTGAGCTCTCCCTATGCATGCAGCGTAAAGCAGTAACTGAATTGCGTTTTCTGAACAAATGCACGACTCAATTTTCTTGACACTTGGGGTATTCTCTCTACTCCTCGTTACCACTCTGCTCGAAAATCTGAGCACTCTACCTTTAGGTTTTCCAGACAAGCCCTTTATGTATTGCAGTTGCAGTACTCTCACGTGCAGGTTTAAAAGGGCTGAAATTGAAGTTGCTATTCTGAGAAAGTTTCACCAATGGATTTCAATGAAACTTTGCATATCATCTCGCCTCCTCATTCCAACTTTCCTCCGCAGATGTGGTGGTTCCACCATGCACGGTGATTGTAGCAAACTGTTTCAATTTCCCTGAATTGATCTTTCCCTATGCATGCAGTGTTACCCAACAAATGAATTTCGTTTTCTGAGCAAAGGCACGACTCAATTTTCATGAAACTCGGGGTATTTTCTTTTTTCCTCGTTCCCACTCTGCTCGCAACAACTGAGCTCTGTACCTCCAGGTTTTCTAGATAGGACCTTTATGTATTGCTTTTGCAGTACTCATTCGTGCAGGTTGAAAAGGGCTGAAATTGAAGTTGCTATACTGAGAAAGTTTCACGAATGGATTTCAATGAAACTTTGCCTATCATCTCCCCTCCTCTTTCCCACTTTGCTCCGCAGATGTGGTGGTTCCACCATGCACTGTGCTTCTGTTATAACAAACTGTTTTGATTTCCCTGAATTGTGCACTCCCTGTGAACTCAGGGTAAAGCAGCAACTTAATTGCGTTTTCTGAGCAAATGCATGACTCAATTTTCATGAAACTCGGGGTATTTTCATTTTTCCTCATTCCCACTCTGCTCGCAACAACTGAGCACTGTACCTCCAGGATTTCTAGATAAGACCCTTATGTATTTCTATTGCAGTACTCTTTCATGCAGGTTGAAAAGAGCTGAAATTGAAGTTGCTTTTCTGAGAAAGTTTCACGAATGGATTTCAATGAATCTTTGCCTATCATATCCCCTCCTCATTCCCACTTTATTCCACAGAAGTGGTGGTTCCACCATGAACGGTGCTTCTGTTATAGCAAACTGTTTTGTATTCCCTGAATTGAGCTTTCCCTAAGCACCCAGTGTTAGGCAGCAACTGAATTGTGTGTACTCAGCAAATGCACGACTGAATTTTCATGAAGTTCAGGGTATTTTCTCTACTCCTCTTTCCCACTCTGCTCCCAACATCTGAGCACTCCACCTTTAGATTTTCCAGACAAGCCACTTCCTTGAATTGAGCTTTCCCTATTCACGCAGTGTTATACAGCAACTGAATTGCGTTTTCTCTGCAAATGCATGACTAAATTTTCATGAAACTCGGTGTACTTTCTTTAATCCTCATTCCCACTCTGCTCCCAACATCTCAGCACTCTACCTTTAGGTTTTCCAGACAAGCTCCATATGTATTTCTTTTGCAGCACTCTAACGTGCAGGTTGAAAAGGGCTGAAATTGAAGTTGTTATACTGAAAGATTCACGAATGGGGTTCAATGAAACTTTGCCTATCATCTCCCCTCCTCTTTCCCACTTTGTCCGCAGATGTGGTGGTTCCACCATGCACTGTGCTTCTGTTATAACAAACTGTTTCGATTTCCCTGAATTGTGCACTCGTTATGCACGCAGGGTAAAGCAGCAACTGAATTGCGTTTTCTGAGCAAATGCATGACTCAATTTTAATGAAACTCGGATCATTTTCTTTTTTCCTCATTCCCACTCTGCTCACAGCATCTGAACACTCTACCTTTAGATTTTGTAGACAAGCCCCGTACGTATTGCTTTTGCAGTACTCTAATGTGCAGGTTGAAAAGGGTGAAATTGAAGTTGCTTTTCTGAGAAACTTTCAGGAACGGATTTCAATGAAACTTTACCTATCATCTCCCCTCCTCATTCCCACTTTAATCCTCAGATGTGGAGGCTCCACAATGCTTGGTACTTCTGTTATAACAAAATGTTTCAATTTCCCTGAATTGAGCTTTCCCTATGCACGCAGTGTTAGGCAGCAACTGCATTGCGTTTTCTGAGCAAATGCACGACTCAATTTCATGAAACTCGGGATATTTTCTCTTTTCCTCATTCCCTCTGTGCTTGCAACACTGAGTACTGTACCTCCATGTTTTCTAGATAAGACCCTTATGTATTGCTATTGCAGTACTCTTATGTGCAGGTTGAAAAGGGCTGAAAATGAAGTTGCTCTTCTGAAAAAGTTTCAGAAATGGATTTCAATGAAACTTTGCCTATCATCTCCCCTCCTCATTCCCACTTTGCTCTCCAGATGTGGTGGTTCCACCATGCATGGTGCTTCTGTTGTAAGAAACTGTTTCGATTTCCTGAACTGAACTTTCCCTAACCACGCAGAGTTATGCAGCAACTGATTGCTATTTCTTAGCAAGTGCACGACTTAATTTTCATGAAACTCGGAGCATTTTCTCTTTTCCTAGTTCCCACTCTGCTCACAACATCTGAGCACTGTACCTCCAGGTTTTCTAGACAAGCACGTTATGTATTTTTTGGCGGTACTCTAACGTTCAGTTTCAAAAGGGATGAAATTTATGTTGCCATTCAGAGAAAGTTTCACGATTGGATTTCAATGAAACTTTGCCTTTCATCTCCCCTCTTCATTCCCACTTTTTTCCGCAGATGTGGTGGTTCCACCATGCACGGTGCTTCTGTTATAACAAACTGTTTTGATTTCCCTGAATTGAGCTTTCTCTATGTACACAGTGTAATGTGGCAACTGAATTGCGTTTTGTGAGCAAAGGCACGACTCAATTTTCATGAAACTCGGGGTATTTTCTCTTCACCTCGTTCCCACTGCTCACAACATCTGAGCACTCTACCTTTTGGTTTTCTAGACAAGACCCTTATGTATTACTTTTCCAGTACTCAAATGTGCAGGTTGAAAAGGGCTGAAATTGAAGTTACTTTTCTGAGAAAGTTTCACCAATGGATTTCAATAAAACTTTGCCTATCATCTCCCTTCCTCATTCCCACTTTGCATTACAGATGTGGTGGTTCCACCATGCATGGTGCTTCTGTTTCAACAAACTATTTCGATTTCCCTGAATTGAACATTCCCTAAGCACACAGTTTTACACAACAATTGAATTGCTTTTTCTTAGCAAGTGCACGACTGAATTTTCATGAAACTTGGGGCATTTTCTCTCTTCCTCATTCCCACTCTGCTTGCAACATCTGAGCACTGTACCTCCAGGTTTTTTGGGCAAGCCCCTTATGTATTGCTGTTGCAGTACTCTAATGTGCAGGTTGATAAGGTCTAAAATTGAAGTTGCTTTTCTGAGAAAATTTCACGAATGGATTTCAATGAAACTTTGCCTATCATCTCCCCTCCTCATTCCTACTTTGCTCCGCAGATGTGGTGGTTCCACCATGCACGGTGCTTCTGTTATAACAAACTGTTTCGATTTCCGTAAATTGAGCTTTCCCTATGCACGCAGTGTTATGCAGCAACTGAATTGCGTTTTCTGAGCATATGTACAACTGAATTTTCATGAAACTCAGATTATTTTCCCTTTTCCTTGTTCCCACGATGCTGGCAAAATCTGAGCACTTTACCTTTAGTTTTTCCAGACAAGCCCCTTATGTATTGCTGTTGCAGTACTCTAACGTGCAGGTTGAAAAGGGCTGAAATTAAATTTGCTTTTCTGAGAAAGTTTCACGAATGGATTTCAATGAAACTTTGCCTATCATCTCCCTTCCTCATTCCCACTTTGCTCTGCAGATGTGGTGGTTCCACTGTGCACGGTGCTTTTGTTATACCAAACTGTTTCGATTTCCCTGAATTGAGCTTTCCCTATGCACGCAGTGTTATGCAGCAACTGAACTGCATTTTCTCAGCAAAAGCACGACTGAATTTTCATGAAACTCGGGGTATTTTCCCTACTCCTCGTTCCCACTCTGCTCCCAACATCTGAGCACTCTACTTTTAGGTTTTCCAGACATGCCACTTCCCTGAATTAAGCTTCCCTATTCATGCAGTTTTATCCAGCATCTGAATTGCGTTTTCTCAGCCAATGCACTACTGAATTTTCATGAATGTCAGGGTTTTTTCTCTACTCTTCCTTCCCATGCTGCTCCCAACATCTGAGCACTCTACCTTTAGGTTTTCCTAGAAGCCCCTTATGTATTTATTTCTTTTGCAGTACTCTAACATGCAGGTTGAAAAGGGCTGTAATTGACGTTGATTTTCTGAGAAAGTTTCTCGAATGGATTTCAAAGACACTTTGCCTATCATCTCCCTCCTCATTTCCACTTTGATACACAGATGCGGTGGTTCCACCATGCACACTGCTTCTGTTATAATAAACTGTTTCGATTTCCCTGAATTGAGCTTTCACTATGCACATAGTGTTATGCAGCATAGTGTTATGAATTGCCTTTTCTGAGCCAATGCATGACTCAATTTTCATGAAACTCGGGATATTTTCTCTTCTCCTCGTTCCCACTCTGCTTGTATCTTCTGAGCACTCTACCTTTGGGTTTTCTTTTTTTTTTTAATAAAATAAATTTAATAAAAATATTTTTAAAAGAAAAAAAAATCCAAAGCTGGCATTTCACAAAAAAACCATGTATGAATGTTCAAGCTGCTTTCTTGACAGTTTCCATACTCATGTTCTTCTATTTTCCCTTGAGTTTTGTCTGTTGTTTAGCTCTTTGGGGATCTCTACTAGGTATTCTACTCATTCCACAGTCTAAGAAGTGTTTACAATTGATCTGTTCAATTTTATACAGAAACCCTACAGATACAGCAATCCCCTTACCAGTCACACTTAATAGGTTCAAGTAGACATTAGTATTAGCTTTATATTAATTGAACAGTGCTCTGTCTGAATTTGTGTAATTGTCCCCTCTAAAGCTTTCCACATTTCACCCTGCTGCGCTGGGTGCTCCACCCCCTTACTGTCAACCTCTGCCTTTTCACTTGACTGGTGGAGTCCTGAGCGAATTCCTGGACCCTGAAAAATCACAGGTGTGTTAGTGCATGTGGAGCTGAGCACTAGAACTTCGTGGAGCACGCTGCTGGCTACCAAGTGCACTCCTTGCCTCCTCCTGCCGCCTGCTGGACCTCAAGGCTGCTGTGCATGCTCTTGGGTTCTGCGGCTTGGAGTGCTTCTGCTGCAGTTGCCTGTGGCATGCACATCCTCCATGGCCCACAGCTGAGTCTCCTATGGGCTAATGAGGGACTTGGGTCCTTGCCGGCGAGTGCAGTCACTTCCCTGAAGCAGGGGTTTCAGGGATTGGCATGATAGGCTGTGTGCATGCTCCTGATCTCCTGTGGAGGTTGAGGAAATTGAGGTCCAGTTGCCTGGGTTGTGCCGGCTCTGTTAGGCAACTCTGTCCTTCCCTGTCAGATGCACAGCTCCAACAGCAGCAGCAGGGTCAGGTGTTCATTCATCCATTCAGACTCTCAACAAAAGGCTCCCGGAAGGAATGAGCAGGGAAGAGTAGGAGAAACTTCACAGCAGTAACTCAGCGGGCATGCGCAGCCTCAGGGCGCCCCAAAGCAGGCTGTCCTCATCCCACGGGTTGTCCCGGCGGGGCAGGATCGCGCGCAAGCTTCCCGAGGCCCCATAAACTTAGTGCGGGTCACTGGCCGCGCTCCCCCGGCTCCCAAGGCAGCACGAGCTCGGTGTGGGTCCCTGAAGCCCGGAGGGCGGCGTGAGCGCTCAGAAGCGGGGGCAGAGGCGACTCTAGCCTCTGGGAGAGCGGCCCTGGAAACCCGCGCAGAGCTAGGCTGTGAGGCGAGTGGGCCCCGCCTTTGGGCGGAGCGTTAGCCGCCGCTGGACCCTGCTTTGCATATTCATGTGGTCCTGCGACTCCTGCTGCCCCACTGGAGAGAAAATGCATTATTCATGAGGAAGCCTCTGGCTCCCCCCAGGGAGGCTCTGCCGATTTTTGGTGATCCTGAGAGGGCTTGTAGGAGACGTTGAGTCCGGTGAGAGGGAGGCATTGGCCCGCTGAGGTGAGAGCTGTCCGGAGCCCGGCTCTCTGGAGAAAGCCCGCTTGGGCGTTGTTAGTCTTCCTGTTAAAACTTTTTTTCTTTTCTTCTTATTTAAGCCTTTGTTTGATTTTAAAGTATTTCGCGGAGTCCAACGTTTTCTGAGGAGACGCGGAAACGCCAGCGCTGAGGAGGCGGCGAAGGGGAGGAGTGGGGTGATCTCCCCGCCTTTTTTTTTTCTCTTTCTTTTATTGTAAACAAATGGGATACACGTTGTTTCTCTGTTTGTACATGGCGTAAAGGCATACCATTTATGTAATCATAAATTTACATAGTGAAATGTTGTTTGATTCATTCTGATACCTTTTTCTCTTCCCCCACCCCTCCCACCCCTCTTTTCCCTCTATACAGTCCTTCCATCCTCCAATCTTGCCCCCCTCCCTAACCCTAACTCTAACCCTAACACTAACCCCTACCACCCCCCATTATGCGTCATCATCCACTTCTTAGCGATATCATTTGTCCTTTGGTTTTTTGAGATTGGCTTATCTCACTTAGCATGATATTCTCCAGTTTCATCCATTTGCCTGTAAATGCCATAATTTTATCATTCTTTATGGCTGAGTAATATTCCATTGTATATATATGCCACAGTTTCTTTATCCATTCATCAATTGAAGGACATCTAGGTTGCTTCCACAATCTGGCTATTGTGAACTGAGCAGCTATGAACATTGATGTGGCTGTATCTCTGTAATATGCTGATTTTAAGTCCTTTGGGTATAGGCCAAGGAGTGGGATAGCTGGGTCAAATGGTGATTCCATTCCAAGTTTTCTAAGGAGTCTCCACACTGCTTTCCAGAGTGGCTGCACTAATTTGCAGCCCCACCAGCAATGTATGAGTGTACCTTTCTCCCCACATCCTCGCCAACACCTGTTGTTGCTTGCATTCTTGATAATCGCCATTCAAATTGGGGTGAGATGGAATCTTAGGGTGGTTTTCAGTTGCATTTCTCTTATTACTAGAGATGTTGAACATTTTTCCAATGGTTGTTGATTGCTTGTATATCTTCTTCTGTGAAGTGTCTGTTCATTTCCTTAGACCATTTGTCGATTGGATTATTTGCATTCTTGGTGTAGATTTTTTTGAGTTCTTTATAGATTCTGGAGATTAATGCTCTATCTGAAGTATGATTGGCAAAGATTTTCTCCCACTCTGTAGGCTCTTTCTTCGCATTGCTGATAGTTTCCTTTGCTGAGAGAAAGCTTTTTAGTTTGAGTCTATCCCAGTTATTAATTCTTACTTTTATTTCTTGTGCTATTGGAGTCCTGTTGAGGAAGTCTGGTCCTAAGCCGACATGTTGAAGCTCTGGACCTACTTTTTCTTCTATAAGATGCAAGGTCTCTGGTCTGATTTCGAGGTCCTTAATCCATTTTGAGTTTAGTTTCGTGCACGGTGAGAGATATGGGTTTAGTTTCATTCTGTTGCATATGGATTTCTAATTTTCCCAGCACCATATGTTGAAGAGGCTATCTTTTCTCCATTGCATATTTTTGGTCCCTTTGTCTAGTATGAGAAAATTGTATTTATTTGGGTTTGTATCCATGTCCTCTATTGTGTACCATAATCCACCTTTCTATTTTGGTACCAATACCATGCCGTTTTTGTTATTATGGCTTTGTAGTAGAGTTGAAGGTCTGGTATTGCGATACCCACTGCTTGACTCTTTCTGCCAAGGATTGCTTTAGGTATTCTGGGTTTTTTATTGTTCCAGATGAATTTCATGATTGCTTGCTCTATTTCTGTAATGTACATCATTGGAATTTTAATTGGAATTGCATTGAATCTGTATAGAACTTTTGGTAGTGTGGCCATTTTGACAATATTAATTCTTCCTATCCAAGAACATGGAGCTCTTTCCATCTTCTAAGGTTTTCTTTAATTTCATTCTTTAGTGTACCTTTAGGTTTTCTAGACAAGTACCTTATGTATTTTTTTGCAGTACTCTAATGTGCAGGTTCAAAAGGAATGAAACTGAAGTTGCTTTTCTGAGAAAGTTTCACGAATGGATTTCAATGAAACTTTGCCTATCATCTCCCCTCTTCCTTCCCACTTTCCTCCGCAGATGTGGTAATTCCACCATGCACAGTGCTTCTGTTATAACAAACTGTTTCAATTTCCCTGAATTGAACTCTCCCTATGCACGCAGTGTTACCCAGCAACTGAATTGCGTTTTCTGAGCAAACGTATGACTCAATTTTCATGAAACTTGGATTATTTTCTTTTCCTCATTCCCTCTCTGCTCACAACATCTGAGCACTCTACTTCCAGGTTTTCTAGACAAGCCCCTTATGTATTTCTGTTGCAGTACTCTAATGTGCAGGTTGAAAAGGGCTGACATTGAAGTTGCTCTACTGAGAAAGTTTCATGAATGGATTGCAATGAAAATTTGCCTATCATCTCCCCTCCTCATTCCGACTTTGATACGCAGATGTGGTGTTTCCACAATGCACGGTGCTTCTGTTACAACAAACTGTTTCAATTACCCTGAATTGAATTGAACTTTCCCTATGCACGCAGTGTTACGCAGCAACTGAATTGCTTTTTCTGAGCTATGTCACTACTTAATTTTCATGAGACTCGGGGCATCTTCTCTTTTCCTCGTTCCAACTCTGCCCGCAACATCTGAGCACTGTACCTCCAGTTTTTTTGGACAAGCCCCTTATGGATTGCTGTTGCAGTACTCTAACGTGCAGGTTGAAAAGGGCTGAAATTGAAGTTGCTTTTCTGAGAAAGTTTCACGAATGGATTTCAATGAAACTTTGCCTATCATCTCCCCTCCTCATTCCCACTTTGCTCTGCAGATGTGGTGGTTCCACCATGCATGGTGCTTCTGTTAAACAAACTGTTTCGATTTCCATGAATTGAGCTTTTCCTATGCACGCAGTGTAAAGCAGCAACTGAATTGCGTTTTCTGAGCAAATGCACGACTGAATTTTCATGAAACTCGGATTATTTTCTCTTTTCCTCATTCCCACTCTGCTCCCAACATCTGAGCACTCTACCTCCAGGTTTTCTAGACAAGTCCCTTATGTATTCCTGTTGCAGTACTCTAACGTGCAGGTTGAATTGGGCTGAAATTGGAGTTTCTCTTCTGAGAAAGTTTCACTAATGGATTTCAATGAAACTTTGCCAATCATCTCCCCTCCTCTTTCCCACTTTGCTCCACAGATGTGCTGGTTCCACCATGCACGGTGCTTGTGTTTAAGAAACTGTTTCGATTTCCCTGAATTGAGCTTTCACTATGCACACAGTGTTATGCAGCAACTGAATTGCCTTTTCTGAGCCAATGCATGACTCAATTTTCATGAAACTCGGGATATTTTCTCTTCTCCTCGTTCCCACTCTGCTTGTATCTTCTGAGCACTCTACCTTTGGGTTTTCTTTTTTTTTTTAATAAAATAAATTTAATAAAAATATTTTTAAAAGAAAAAAAAAATCCAAAGCTGGCATTTCACAAAAAAACCATGTATGAATGTTCAAGCTGCTTTCTTGACAGTTTCCACACTCATGTTCTTCTATTTTCCCTTGAGTTTTGTCTGTTGTTTAGCTCTTTGGGGATCTCTACTAGGTATTCTACTCATTCCACAGTCTAAGAAGTGTTTACAATTGATCTGTTCAATTTTATACAGAAACCCTACAGATACAGCAATCCCCTTACCAGTCACACTTAATAGGTTCAAGTAGACATTAGTATTAGCTTTATATTAATCGAACAGTGCTCTGTCTGAATTTGTGTAATTGTCCCCTCTAAAGCTTTCCACATTTCACCCTGCTGCGCTGGGTGCTCCACCCCCTTACTGTCAACCTCTGCCTGTTCACTTGACTGGTGGAGTCCTGAGCGAATTCCTGGACCCTGAAAAATCACAGGTGTGTTAGTGCATGTGGAGCTGAGCACTAGAACTTCGTGGAGCACGCTGCTGGCTACCAAGTGCACTCCTTGCCTCGCCTCCTCCTGCCGCCTGCTGGACCTCAAGGCTGCTGTGCATGCTCTTGGGTTCTGCGGCTTGGAGTGCTTCTGCTGCAGTTGCCTGTGGCATGCACATCCTCCATGGCCCACAGCTGAGTCTCCTATGGGCTAATGAGGGACTTGGGTCCTTGCCGGCGAGTGCAGTCACTTCCCTGAAGCAGGGGTTTCAGGGATTGGCATGATAGGCTGTGTGCATGCTCCTGATCTCCTGTGGAGGTTGAGGAAATTGAGGTCCAGTTGCCTGGGTTGTGCCGGCTCTGTTAGGCAACTCTGTCCTTCCCTGTCAGATGCACAGCTCCAACAGCAGCAGCAGGGTCAGGTGTTCATTCATCCATTCAGACTCTCAACAAAAGGCTCCCGGAAGGAATGAGCAGGGAAGAGTAGGAGAAACTTCACAGCAGTAACTCAGCGGGCATGCGCAGCCTCAGGGCGCCCCAAAGCAGGCTGTCCTCATCCCACGGGTTGTCCCGGCGGGGCAGGATCGCGCGCAAGCTTCCCGAGGCCCCATAAACTTAGTGCGGGTCACTGGCCGCGCTCCCCCGGCTCCCAAGGCAGCACGAGCTCGGTGTGGGTCCCTGAAGCCCGGAGGGCGGCGTGAGCGCTCAGAAGCGGGGGCAGAGGCGACTCTAGCCTCTGGGAGAGCGGCCCTGGAAACCCGCGCAGAGCTAGGCTGTGAGGCGAGTGGGCCCCGCCTTTGGGCGGAGCGTTAGCCGCCGCTGGACCCTGCTTTGCATATTCATGTGGTCCTGCGACTCCTGCTGCCCCACTGGAGAGAAAATGCATTATTCATGAGGAAGCCTCTGGCTCCCCCCAGGGAGGCTCTGCCGATTTTTGGTGATCCTGAGAGGGCTTGTAGGAGACGTTGAGTCCGGTGAGAGGGAGGCATTGGCCCGCTGAGGTGAGAGCTGTCCGGAGCCCGGCTCTCTGGAGAAAGCCCGCTTGGGCGTTGTTAGTCTTCCTGTTAAAACTTTTTTTCTTTTCTTCTTATTTAAGCCTTTGTTTGATTTTAAAGTATTTCGCGGAGTCCAACGTTTTCTGAGGAGACGCGGAAACGCCAGCGCTGAGGAGGCGGCGAAGGGGAGGAGTGGGGTGATCTCCCCGCCTTTTTTTTTTCTCTTTCTTTTATTGTAAACAAATGGGATACACGTTGTTTCTCTGTTTGTACATGGCGTAAAGGCATACCATTTATGTAATCATAAATTTACATAGTGAAATGTTGTTTGATTCATTCTGATACCTTTTTCTCTTCCCCCACCCCTCCCACCCCTCTTTTCCCTCTATACAGTCCTTCCATCCTCCAATCTTGCCCCCCTCCCTAACCCTAACTCTAACCCTAACACTAACCCCTACCACCCCCCATTATGCGTCATCATCCACTTCTTAGCGATATCATTTGTCCTTTGGTTTTTTGAGATTGGCTTATCTCACTTAGCATGATATTCTCCAGTTTCATCCATTTGCCTGTAAATGCCATAATTTTATCATTCTTTATGGCTGAGTAATATTCCATTGTATATATATGCCACAGTTTCTTTATCCATTCATCAATTGAAGGACATCTAGGTTGCTTCCACAATCTGGCTATTGTGAACTGAGCAGCTATGAACATTGATGTGGCTGTATCTCTGTAATATGCTGATTTTAAGTCCTTTGGGTATAGGCCAAGGAGTGGGATAGCTGGGTCAAATGGTGATTCCATTCCAAGTTTTCTAAGGAGTCTCCACACTGCTTTCCAGAGTGGCTGCACTAATTTGCAGCCCCACCAGCAATGTATGAGTGTACCTTTCTCCCCACATCCTCGCCAACACCTGTTGTTGCTTGCATTCTTGATAATCGCCATTCAAATTGGGGTGAGATGGAATCTTAGGGTGGTTTTCAGTTGCATTTCTCTTATTACTAGAGATGTTGAACATTTTTCCAATGGTTGTTGATTGCTTGTATATCTTCTTCTGTGAAGTGTCTGTTCATTTCCTTAGACCATTTGTCGATTGGATTATTTGCATTCTTGGTGTAGATTTTTTTGAGTTCTTTATAGATTCTGGAGATTAATGCTCTATCTGAAGTATGATTGGCAAAGATTTTCTCCCACTCTGTAGGCTCTTTCTTCGCATTGCTGATAGTTTCCTTTGCTGAGAGAAAGCTTTTTAGTTTGAGTCTATCCCAGTTATTAATTCTTACTTTTATTTCTTGTGCTATTGGAGTCCTGTTGAGGAAGTCTGGTCCTAAGCCGACATGTTGAAGCTCTGGACCTACTTTTTCTTCTATAAGATGCAAGGTCTCTGGTCTGATTTCGAGGTCCTTAATCCATTTTGAGTTTAGTTTCGTGCACGGTGAGAGATATGGGTTTAGTTTCATTCTGTTGCATATGGATTTCTAATTTTCCCAGCACCATATGTTGAAGAGGCTATCTTTTCTCCATTGCATATTTTTGGTCCCTTTGTCTAGTATGAGAAAATTGTATTTATTTGGGTTTGTATCCATGTCCTCTATTGTGTACCATAATCCACCTTTCTATTTTGGTACCAATACCATGCCGTTTTTGTTATTATGGCTTTGTAGTAGAGTTGAAGGTCTGGTATTGCGATACCCACTGCTTGACTCTTTCTGCCAAGGATTGCTTTAGGTATTCTGGGTTTTTTATTGTTCCAGATGAATTTCATGATTGCTTGCTCTATTTCTGTAATGTACATCATTGGAATTTTAATTGGAATTGCATTGAATCTGTATAGAACTTTTGGTAGTGTGGCCATTTTGACAATATTAATTCTTCCTATCCAAGAACATGGAGCTCTTTCCATCTTCTAAGGTTTTCTTTAATTTCATTCTTTAGTGTACCTTTAGGTTTTCTAGACAAGTACCTTATGTATTTTTTTGCAGTACTCTAATGTGCAGGTTCAAAAGGAATGAAACTGAAGTTGCTTTTCTGAGAAAGTTTCACGAATGGATTTCAATGAAACTTTGCCTATCATCTCCCCTCTTCCTTCCCACTTTCCTCCGCAGATGTGGTAATTCCACCATGCACAGTGCTTCTGTTATAACAAACTGTTTCAATTTCCCTGAATTGAACTCTCCCTATGCACGCAGTGTTACCCAGCAACTGAATTGCGTTTTCTGAGCAAACGTATGACTCAATTTTCATGAAACTTGGATTATTTTCTTTTCCTCATTCCCTCTCTGCTCACAACATCTGAGCACTCTACTTCCAGGTTTTCTAGACAAGCCCCTTATGTATTTCTGTTGCAGTACTCTAATGTGCAGGTTGAAAAGGGCTGACATTGAAGTTGCTCTACTGAGAAAGTTTCATGAATGGATTGCAATGAAAATTTGCCTATCATCTCCCCTCCTCATTCCGACTTTGATACGCAGATGTGGTGTTTCCACAATGCACGGTGCTTCTGTTACAACAAACTGTTTCAATTACCCTGAATTGAATTGAACTTTCCCTATGCACGCAGTGTTACGCAGCAACTGAATTGCTTTTTCTGAGCTATGTCACTACTTAATTTTCATGAGACTCGGGGCATCTTCTCTTTTCCTCGTTCCAACTCTGCCCGCAACATCTGAGCACTGTACCTCCAGTTTTTTTGGACAAGCCCCTTATGGATTGCTGTTGCAGTACTCTAACGTGCAGGTTGAAAAGGGCTGAAATTGAAGTTGCTTTTCTGAGAAAGTTTCACGAATGGATTTCAATGAAACTTTGCCTATCATCTCCCCTCCTCATTCCCACTTTGCTCTGCAGATGTGGTGGTTCCACCATGCATGGTGCTTCTGTTAAACAAACTGTTTCGATTTCCATGAATTGAGCTTTTCCTATGCACGCAGTGTAAAGCAGCAACTGAATTGCGTTTTCTGAGCAAATGCACGACTCAATTTTCATGAAACTCGGATTATTTTCTCTTTTCCTTGTTCCCACTCCGCTCACAACATCTGAGCACTCTACCTCCAGGTTTTCTAGACAAGTCCCTTATGTATTCCTGTTGCAGTACTCTAACGTGCAGGTTGAATTGGGCTGAAATTGGAGTTTCTCTTCTGAGAAAGTTTCACTAATGGATTTCAATGAAACTTTGCCAATCATCTCCCCTCCTCTTTCCCACTTTGCTCCACAGATGTGCTGGTTCCACCATGCACGGTGCTTGTGTTTTAAGAAACTGTTTCGATTTCCCTGAATTGAGCTTTCACTATGCACACAGTGTTATGCAGCAACTGAATTGCCTTTTCTGAGCCAATGCATGACTCAATTTTCATGAAACTCGGGATATTTTCTCTTCTCCTCGTTCCCACTCTGCTTGTATCTTCTGAGCACTCTACCTTTGGGTTTTCTTTTTTTTTTTAATAAAATAAATTTAATAAAAATATTTTTAAAAGAAAAAAAAAAATCCAAAGCTGGCATTTCACAAAAAAACCATGTATGAATGTTCAAGCTGCTTTCTTGACAGTTTCCACACTCATGTTCTTCTATTTTCCCTTGAGTTTTGTCTGTTGTTTAGCTCTTTGGGGATCTCTACTAGGTATTCTACTCATTCCACAGTCTAAGAAGTGTTTACAATTGATCTGTTCAATTTTATACAGAAACCCTACAGATACAGCAATCCCCTTACCAGTCACACTTAATAGGTTCAAGTAGACATTAGTATTAGCTTTATATTAATCGAACAGTGCTCTGTCTGAATTTGTGTAATTGTCCCCTCTAAAGCTTTCCACATTTCACCCTGCTGCGCTGGGTGCTCCACCCCCTTACTGTCAACCTCTGCCTGTTCACTTGACTGGTGGAGTCCTGAGCGAATTCCTGGACCCTGAAAAATCACAGGTGTGTTAGTGCATGTGGAGCTGAGCACTAGAACTTCGTGGAGCACGCTGCTGGCTACCAAGTGCACTCCTTGCCTCGCCTCCTCCTGCCGCCTGCTGGACCTCAAGGCTGCTGTGCATGCTCTTGGGTTCTGCGGCTTGGAGTGCTTCTGCTGCAGTTGCCTGTGGCATGCACATCCTCCATGGCCCACAGCTGAGTCTCCTATGGGCTAATGAGGGACTTGGGTCCTTGCCGGCGAGTGCAGTCACTTCCCTGAAGCAGGGGTTTCAGGGATTGGCATGATAGGCTGTGTGCATGCTCCTGATCTCCTGTGGAGGTTGAGGAAATTGAGGTCCAGTTGCCTGGGTTGTGCCGGCTCTGTTAGGCAACTCTGTCCTTCCCTGTCAGATGCACAGCTCCAACAGCAGCAGCAGGGTCAGGTGTTCATTCATCCATTCAGACTCTCAACAAAAGGCTCCCGGAAGGAATGAGCAGGGAAGAGTAGGAGAAACTTCACAGCAGTAACTCAGCGGGCATGCGCAGCCTCAGGGCGCCCCAAAGCAGGCTGTCCTCATCCCACGGGTTGTCCCGGCGGGGCAGGATCGCGCGCAAGCTTCCCGAGGCCCCATAAACTTAGTGCGGGTCACTGGCCGCGCTCCCCCGGCTCCCAAGGCAGCACGAGCTCGGTGTGGGTCCCTGAAGCCCGGAGGGCGGCGTGAGCGCTCAGAAGCGGGGGCAGAGGCGACTCTAGCCTCTGGGAGAGCGGCCCTGGAAACCCGCGCAGAGCTAGGCTGTGAGGCGAGTGGGCCCCGCCTTTGGGCGGAGCGTTAGCCGCCGCTGGACCCTGCTTTGCATATTCATGTGGTCCTGCGACTCCTGCTGCCCCACTGGAGAGAAAATGCATTATTCATGAGGAAGCCTCTGGCTCCCCCCAGGGAGGCTCTGCCGATTTTTGGTGATCCTGAGAGGGCTTGTAGGAGACGTTGAGTCCGGTGAGAGGGAGGCATTGGCCCGCTGAGGTGAGAGCTGTCCGGAGCCCGGCTCTCTGGAGAAAGCCCGCTTGGGCGTTGTTAGTCTTCCTGTTAAAACTTTTTTTCTTTTCTTCTTATTTAAGCCTTTGTTTGATTTTAAAGTATTTCGCGGAGTCCAACGTTTTCTGAGGAGACGCGGAAACGCCAGCGCTGAGGAGGCGGCGAAGGGGAGGAGTGGGGTGATCTCCCCGCCTTTTTTTTTTCTCTTTCTTTTATTGTAAACAAATGGGATACACGTTGTTTCTCTGTTTGTACATGGCGTAAAGGCATACCATTTATGTAATCATAAATTTACATAGTGAAATGTTGTTTGATTCATTCTGATACCTTTTTCTCTTCCCCCACCCCTCCCACCCCTCTTTTCCCTCTATACAGTCCTTCCATCCTCCAATCTTGCCCCCCTCCCTAACCCTAACTCTAACCCTAACACTAACCCCTACCACCCCCCATTATGCGTCATCATCCACTTCTTAGCGATATCATTTGTCCTTTGGTTTTTTGAGATTGGCTTATCTCACTTAGCATGATATTCTCCAGTTTCATCCATTTGCCTGTAAATGCCATAATTTTATCATTCTTTATGGCTGAGTAATATTCCATTGTATATATATGCCACAGTTTCTTTATCCATTCATCAATTGAAGGACATCTAGGTTGCTTCCACAATCTGGCTATTGTGAACTGAGCAGCTATGAACATTGATGTGGCTGTATCTCTGTAATATGCTGATTTTAAGTCCTTTGGGTATAGGCCAAGGAGTGGGATAGCTGGGTCAAATGGTGATTCCATTCCAAGTTTTCTAAGGAGTCTCCACACTGCTTTCCAGAGTGGCTGCACTAATTTGCAGCCCCACCAGCAATGTATGAGTGTACCTTTCTCCCCACATCCTCGCCAACACCTGTTGTTGCTTGCATTCTTGATAATCGCCATTCAAATTGGGGTGAGATGGAATCTTAGGGTGGTTTTCAGTTGCATTTCTCTTATTACTAGAGATGTTGAACATTTTTCCAATGGTTGTTGATTGCTTGTATATCTTCTTCTGTGAAGTGTCTGTTCATTTCCTTAGACCATTTGTCGATTGGATTATTTGCATTCTTGGTGTAGATTTTTTTGAGTTCTTTATAGATTCTGGAGATTAATGCTCTATCTGAAGTATGATTGGCAAAGATTTTCTCCCACTCTGTAGGCTCTTTCTTCGCATTGCTGATAGTTTCCTTTGCTGAGAGAAAGCTTTTTAGTTTGAGTCTATCCCAGTTATTAATTCTTACTTTTATTTCTTGTGCTATTGGAGTCCTGTTGAGGAAGTCTGGTCCTAAGCCGACATGTTGAAGCTCTGGACCTACTTTTTCTTCTATAAGATGCAAGGTCTCTGGTCTGATTTCGAGGTCCTTAATCCATTTTGAGTTTAGTTTCGTGCACGGTGAGAGATATGGGTTTAGTTTCATTCTGTTGCATATGGATTTCTAATTTTCCCAGCACCATATGTTGAAGAGGCTATCTTTTCTCCATTGCATATTTTTGGTCCCTTTGTCTAGTATGAGAAAATTGTATTTATTTGGGTTTGTATCCATGTCCTCTATTGTGTACCATAATCCACCTTTCTATTTTGGTACCAATACCATGCCGTTTTTGTTATTATGGCTTTGTAGTAGAGTTGAAGGTCTGGTATTGCGATACCCACTGCTTGACTCTTTCTGCCAAGGATTGCTTTAGGTATTCTGGGTTTTTTATTGTTCCAGATGAATTTCATGATTGCTTGCTCTATTTCTGTAATGTACATCATTGGAATTTTAATTGGAATTGCATTGAATCTGTATAGAACTTTTGGTAGTGTGGCCATTTTGACAATATTAATTCTTCCTATCCAAGAACATGGAGCTCTTTCCATCTTCTAAGGTTTTCTTTAATTTCATTCTTTAGTGTACCTTTAGGTTTTCTAGACAAGTACCTTATGTATTTTTTTGCAGTACTCTAATGTGCAGGTTCAAAAGGAATGAAACTGAAGTTGCTTTTCTGAGAAAGTTTCACGAATGGATTTCAATGAAACTTTGCCTATCATCTCCCCTCTTCCTTCCCACTTTCCTCCGCAGATGTGGTAATTCCACCATGCACAGTGCTTCTGTTATAACAAACTGTTTCAATTTCCCTGAATTGAACTCTCCCTATGCACGCAGTGTTACCCAGCAACTGAATTGCGTTTTCTGAGCAAACGTATGACTCAATTTTCATGAAACTTGGATTATTTTCTTTTCCTCATTCCCTCTCTGCTCACAACATCTGAGCACTCTACTTCCAGGTTTTCTAGACAAGCCCCTTATGTATTTCTGTTGCAGTACTCTAATGTGCAGGTTGAAAAGGGCTGACATTGAAGTTGCTCTACTGAGAAAGTTTCATGAATGGATTGCAATGAAAATTTGCCTATCATCTCCCCTCCTCATTCCGACTTTGATACGCAGATGTGGTGTTTCCACAATGCACGGTGCTTCTGTTACAACAAACTGTTTCAATTACCCTGAATTGAATTGAACTTTCCCTATGCACGCAGTGTTACGCAGCAACTGAATTGCTTTTTCTGAGCTATGTCACTACTTAATTTTCATGAGACTCGGGGCATCTTCTCTTTTCCTCGTTCCAACTCTGCCCGCAACATCTGAGCACTGTACCTCCAGTTTTTTTGGACAAGCCCCTTATGGATTGCTGTTGCAGTACTCTAACGTGCAGGTTGAAAAGGGCGAAATTGAAGTTGCTTTTCTGAGAAAGTTTCACGAATGGATTTCAATGAAACTTTGCCTATCATCTCCCCTCCTCATTCCCACTTTGCTCTGCAGATGTGGTGGTTCCACCATGCATGGTGCTTCTGTTAAACAAACTGTTTCGATTTCCCTGAATTGAGCTTTTCCTATGCACGCAGTGTAAAGCAGCAACTGAATTGCGTTTTCTGAGCAAATGCACGACTCAATTTTCATGAAACTCGGATTATTTTCTCTTTTCCTTGTTCCCACTCCGCTCACAACATCTGAGCACTCTACCTCCAGGTTTTCTAGACAAGTCCCTTATGTATTCCTGTTGCAGTACTCTAACGTGCAGGTTGAATTGGGCTGAAATTGGAGTTTCTCTTCTGAGAAAGTTTCACTAATGGATTTCAATGAAACTTTGCCTATCATCTCCCCTCCTCTTTCCCACTTTGCTCCACAGATATGTTGGTTCCACCATGCACGGTGCTTGTGATATAAGAAACTGTTTCAATTTCCCTGAATTGAGCTTTCACTATGCACACAGTGTTATGCAGCAACTGAATTGCCTTTTCTGAGCCAATGCATGACTCAATTTTCATGAAACTCGGGATATTTTCTCTTCTCCACGTTCCCACTCTGGGTTGCATCATCTGAGCACTCTATCTTTGGGTTTTCTTTTTTTTTAATAAAATAAATTTAATAAAAATATTTTTAAAAGAAAAAAAATCCAAAGCTGGCATTTCACAAAAAACCCATGTATGAATGTTCAATCTGCTTTCTTGACAGTTTCCATACTCATGTTCTTCTATTTTCCCTTGAGTTTTGTCTGTTGTTTAGCTCTTTGTGGATCTCTACTAGATATTCTACTCATTCCACAGTCTAAGAAGTGTTTACAATTGATCTGTTCAATTTTATACAGAAACCCTACAGATACAGCAATCCCCTTACCAGTCACACTTAATAGGTTCAAGTAGACATTAGTATTAGCTTTATATTAATTGAACAGTGCTCTGTCTGTATTTGTGTAATTGTCCCCTCTAAAGCTTTCCACATTTCACCCTGCTGCGCTGGGTGCTCCACCCACCTTACTGTCAACCTCTGCCTGTCCACTTGACTGGTGGAGTCCTGAGCGAATTCCTGGACGCTGAAAAATCACAGGTGTGTTAGCGCATGTGGAGCTGAGCACCCCACGAGCAATGTAAGAGTGTACCTTTCCCCCCACATCCTCGCCAACACCTGTTGTTGCTTGTATTCTTGATAATCGCCATTCAAATTGGGGTGAGATGGAATCTTAGGGTGGTTTTGATTTGCATTTCTCTTATTACTAGAGATGTTGAACATTTTTCCATATGTTTGTTGATTGCTTGTATATCTTCTTCTGTGAAGTGTCTGTTCATTTCTTTAGCCCATTTGTCAATTGGATTATTTACATTCTTGGTGTAGACTTTTTTGAGTTCTTTATAGATTCTGGAGATTAGCGCTCTATCTGAAGTATGATGGGCAAAGATTTTCTCCCACTCTGTAGGCTCTTTCTTCGCATTGCTGATAGTTTCCTTTGCTGAGAGAAAGCTTTTTAGTTTGAGTCTATCCCAGTTATTAATTCTTGCTTTTATTTCTTGTGCTATGGGAGTCCTGTTGAGGAAGTCTGGTTCTAAGCCGACATGTTGAAGCTCTGGACCTACTTTTTCTTCTATAAGATGCAACGTCTCTGGTCTGATTCCGAGATCCTTAATCCATTGTGTGTTTAGTTTCGTGCATGGTGAGAGATATGGGTTTAGTTTCATTCTGTTGCATATGGATTTCCAATTCTCCCAGCACCATTTGTTGAAAAACGGCCTGGTATTGGTACCAAAATAGAAAGGTGGATAAATGGTACAGAATAGAGGACACGGACACAAACTCAAATAAATACAATTTTCTCATACTAGACAAAGGGGCCAAGAATATGCAGTGGAAAAAGGATAGCCTCTCTCCACATTTTCTAAACAAGCCCTTTATATATTGCACTTGCAGTACTCTACATACAGTTTGAAAAGCCCTGAAATTGAAGTTGCTTTTCTGAGTAAGTCTCACGAATGGATTTCAATGAAACTTTGCCTATCATCTCCCCTCCTCATTCCCACTTTTCTCTGCAGATGTGGTGGTTGCACCATGCACGGTGCTTCTGTTATAACTAACCATTTCAATTTCCATGAATTGATCTTTCACTATGCAGGCAGTGTTAGGAAAACTGAAATGCGTTTTCTGAGGAAATGCACGACTGAATCTTCATGATACTCACGGTATTTACTCTTTTCCTCGTTCCCACTTTGCTCCCAACATCTGAGCACTGTCTCTCCACATTTTCTATACAAGCCCCTTATATATTGCACTTGCAGTACTCTAACATGCAGGTTGAAAAGGACTGAAATTGAGTTTGCTTTTCTGAGAACGTTTCACGAATGGATTTCAATGACACTTTGCCTATCATCTCCCCTCCTCATTCGCACTTTGCTCCGCATATGTGGTGGTTGCACAATGCATGGCGCTTCTGTTATAACTAACAGTTTCAATTTCCATGAATTGAGCATTTCCTATGCACGCAGTGTTAGGAAAACTGAAATACGTTTTCTAAAGAAATGCACAACTGAATCTTCATGTAACACGCGGTTTTTACTCTTTTCAGAGTTCCCACTTTGCTCACAACATCTGAGCATTCTCTCTCCACATTTTCTAAACAAGCCCTTTATATATTGCCCTTGCAGTACTCTAACGTGGAGGTTGAAAAGCCCTGATATTGAAGTTGCTTTTCTGAATAAGTTTCATGAATGGATTTCAATGAAATTTTGCCTATCATCTCCCCTCCTCAATCCCACTTTGCTCCTTAGATGTGGTTGTTGCACCATGCACGGTGCTTCTGTTATAACAAACTTTCGATTTCCATGAATTGAGCTTTCCCTGTGCAGGCAGTATTAGGAAAAATGAAATGCGTTTTCTGAGCAAATGCACGACTGAATCTTATGAATCTCACGGTTTTTACTGTTTTCCCCATTCGCACTTTGCTCCCAACATCTGAGCATTCTGTCTCCCCGTTTTCTAAACAACTCCTTATGTATTGCCCTTGCAGTACTCTAACGTGCAGGTTGAAAAGGCCTGAAATTAAAGTTTCCTTCTGAGAACGTTTCTCGAATAGATTTCAATGACACTTTGCCTATCATCTCCCCTCCACATTCCCACTTTGCTCCGCATATGTGGTGGTTGCACAATGCATGGCACTTCTGTTATAACTAACAGTTTCGATTTCCATGAATTGAGCTTTCACTATGCAGGCAGTGTTAGGAAAACTGAAATGCGTTTTCTAAAGAAACGCACAACTGAATCTTCATGTAACACGCGGTTTTTACTCGTTTCAGAGTTCCCACTTTGCTCACAACATCTGAGTTTTCTCGCTCCACATTTTCTAAACAAGCCCTTTATATATTGCCCTTGCAGTACTCTATCGTGCAGGTTGAAAAGCCCTGAAATTGAAATTGCTTTTCTGAATAAGTTTCATGAATGGATTTCAATGAAACTTTGCCTATCATCTCCCCTCCTCATTCCCATTTTGCTCCGCAGATGTGGTGGTCGCACCATGCACGGTGCTTCTGTTATAACTAACCATTTCGATTTCCATGATTTGAGCTTTCCCTATGAACGCAGTGTTAGGAAAACTGAAATGAGTTTTCTGAGGAAATGCACGACTGAATCTTCATGAAACTCGTGATGTTTACTCTTTTCCTCATTCCCACTTTGCTCCCAAGATCTGAGCATTCTCTCTCCACGTTTTCTATACAAGCCCCTTATGTATTGTTCTTGAAGTACTGTAACGTGCAGGTTGAAAAGGCCTGAAATTGAAGTTGCTTTTCTGAGAATGTTTCACGAATGGAATTCAAAGACACTTTGCCTATCATCTCGCCTCCTCATTCCCACTTTGCTCCTCAGATGTGGTGGATGCACTATGCATGGCGCTTCTATTATAACTAACAGTTTCGATTTACATGAAGTGATCTTTCCCTATGTAGGCAGTTTTAGGAAAACTGAAATGCATTTTCTGAAGAAATTGACGAATGAATCTTCATGAAACTCGCGGTTTTTTCTCTTTTTCTCATTCCCACTTTGCTCCCAACATCTGAGCATTCTGTCTCCACGTTTTCTAAGCAAGCCCCTTATGTATTGCTCTTGCAGTACTCTAACATGCAGGGTGAAAAGAGGTGAAATTGAAGTTGCTTTTCTGCGTAAGACTGACGAATGGATTTCAATGAAACATTGCCTATCATCTCGCCTCCTCATGCCCACTTTGCTCCGCAGATGTGGTGATTGCACCATGCACGGTGCTTCTGTTATAACTAACAGTTTCGATTTCCATGATTAGAGCTTTCCCTATAAACGCAGTGTTAGGAAAACTGAAAGGGTTTTTGTGCGGAAATGCACTACTGAATCTTCATGAAACTCGCGGTATTTATTCTTTTCCTCGTTCCCACTTTGCTCCCAACATCTGAACATTCTCTCTCCACGTTTTCTAAACAAGCCACATATGTATTGCTCTTGCAGTACTCTAAAATGCAGGTTGAAAAGCCCTGAAATTGAAGTTGCTTTTCTGAGTAAGTCTCACGAATGGATTTCATGAAACTTTGCCTCTTATCTCCCCTCCTCATTCACACTTTGCTCCGCAGATGTGGTGGTTGCACCATTCACGGTGCTTCTGTTATAACTAACAGTTTCGATTTCCATGAATTCAGCTTTCCCTATGCAAGCAGTGTTAGGAAAACTGAAATGCGTTTTCTGAGGAAATGCACGACTGAATCTTCATGAAACTCGCGGTATTTACTCTTTTCCTCGTTCCCACATTGCACCCAACATCTGAGCATTCTGTCTCCACGTTTTCTAAAAAAGCCCCTTATGTATTGCTTTAGCAGTACTCTAATGTGCAGGTTGAAAAGCCCTGAAATTGAAGTTGCTTTTCTGAGAACGTTTCACGAAAGAATTTAAATGAAACTTTGCCTTTCATCTCCCCTCCTCAATCCCACTTTGCTCCTTAGATGTGGTTGTTGCACCATGCACGGTGCTTCTGTTATTACACACTTTCGATTACCTTGAATGGAGCTTTCCCAATGCACGCAGTGTTAGGAAAACTGAAATGCGTTTTCTGAGGAAATGCACGTCTGAATCTTTATGAAACTCGCTGAAGTTACTCTTCTCCTCATTCCCCCTTTGCTCCCAACATCTGAGCATTTCTCTCTACGTTTTCTATACAAGCTCCTTATGCATTGCTCTTGAGTACTCTAACGTTCATGTTGAAAAGGCCTGAAATTGAAGTTGCTTTTCTGAGTAGTTTCACGAAAGGATTTCAATGAAACTTTGCCTGTCATCTCCCCTCCTCATTCCCACTTTGCTCCGCAGATGTGGTGATTGCACCACGCACGGTGATTCTGTTTTAACTACCAGTTTCAATTTCCATGATTTGAGCTATCACTATGAACACAGTGTTAGGAAAAGTGAAATGCACGACTGAATCTTCATGAAACTCGCGGTATTTACTCATTTCCTCGTTCCCACTTTGCTCCCAACATCTGAGCATGCTCTCTCAACGTTGTCTAAACAAGCTCCTTATGTATTGCTTTAGCGGTACTCTAATGTGCAGGTTGAATAGGCTTGAAATTGAAGTTGCTTTTCTAGTAGTTTCACGAATGGATTTCAATGACACTTTGCCTATCACCTCCCCTCTTCATTCCCACTTTGATCCACAGATGTGGTGGTTGCACCATGCACAATGCATCTGTTATACCTAACAGTTTCGATTTCCATGTAATGAGCTTTCCCTATGCACGCCGTGTTAGGAAAACTGAAATGCGTTTTCTGAGGAAATGCACGACTGAATCTTCATGAAACTCATGGTATTTACTCTTTTCCTCGTTCCCACTTTGCTCCCAACATCTGAGCACTGTCTCTCCATGTTTTCTATACAAGTCCCTTATGTATTGCTCTTGCAGTACTCTAACATGCTGGTTGAAAAGGACAGAAATTGAAGTTGCTTTTTTGAGAACGTTTCACGAATGGATTTCAATGACACTTTGCCTATCATCTCCCCTCTTCATTCCCACTTTTCTCTGCAGATGTGGTTCTTGCACAATGCACGGTGCTTCTGTTATAACTAACAGTTTCGATTTCCATGAATTGAGCTTTCCCTATGCAGGCAGTGTTAGGAAAACTGAAATGCATTTTCTGAGGAAATGCACGACTGAATCTTCATGAAACTCGCGGTTTTTACTCTGTTTCCCATACCCACTTTGCTCCCAACATCTGAGCATTCTGTCTGCACGTTTTCTAAACAAGCCCCTTATGTATTGCTCTTGCAATACTCTAACGTGCAGGTTGAAAAAGCCTGAAATTGAAGTGGCTTTTCTCAGTAAGTCTCACAAATGGATTTCAATGAAACTTTGCCTATCATCTCCCCTCCTCATTCCCACTTTGCTCCGCAGATGTGGTGGTTGCACCAGGCATGGTGCTCATGTTATAACTAACCGTTTCGATTTCCATGAATTGAGCTTCCCCTATGTACGCAGTGTTAGGAAAACTGAAATGCGTTTTCTGAGGAAATGCACAACTGAATCTTCATGAAACTCGCGGTTTTTACTCTTTTCCTCTTTCCCACTTTGCTCCCAACATCTGAGCATTCTCTCTCCACGTTTTCTATACAAGCCCCTTATGTATTGCTCTTGCAGTACTCTAACGTGCAGGTTGAAAAGGCCTGAAATTAAAGTTGCTTTTCTGAGATAGTTTCACGAATGGTATTCACAGACACTTTGCCTATCATCTCCCCTCCTAACTCCCACTTTGCTCCGCAGATGTGGTGGTTGCACTATGCACGGCGCTTCTGTTATAACTAACAGTATCGATTTCCATGATTTGAGCTTTCCATTTAAACACAGTGTTAGGAAAACTGTAATGGGTTTTGTACGGAAATGCACGACGGAATCTTCATTAAACTCGCAGTATTCACTGTTTTCCTCTTTCCCACTTTTCTCCCAACATCTGAGCATTCTCTCTCCACGTTTTCTAAACAAGCCACTAATGTATTGCTCTTGCAGTACTCTAACGTGCATTTTGCAAAGCTATGAAATTGAAGTTGCTTTTCTGATTAAGTCTCACGAATGGATTTCATGAAACTTTGCCTATCATCTCCCCTCCTCATTCCCACTTTGCTCCGCAGATGTGGTGGTTGCACCATGCACTGTGCTTCTGTTATAACTAACAGTTTCGATTTCCATGAATTCAGCTTTCCCTATGCAAGCAGTGTTAGGAAAACTGAAATGCGTTTTCTGAGGAAATGCACGACTGAATCTTCATGAAACTCGTGGTATTTACTCTTTTCCTCGTTCACACATTGCCCCCAACTTCTGAGCATTCTCTCTCCACGTTTTCTAAACAAGCCCCTTATGTATTTCGTTAACAGTACTCTAAGGTGCAGGTTGAAAAGCCCTGAAATTGAAGTTGCTTTTCTGAGTAAGTTTCACAAATGGATTTCAAGGACATTTTGCGTATAATCTGCCGTCCTCATTCCCACTTTGCTCCGCAGATGCGGTGGTTCCACCATGCACTGTGCTTCTGTTATAACTAACAGTTTCGATTTTCATGGATTGAGCTTTCCCTATGCACACAGTGTTAGGAAAACTGAAATGCGTTTTCTGAGGAAATGCACGACTGAATCTTCATGAAAATCGCGGTATTTACTCTTTTCCTCGTTCCCACTTTGCTCCCAAATCTGAGCATTCTCTCTCCACGTTTCCTATACAAGCCCCTAATGGATTGCTCTGGCAGTACTCTAATGTGCAGGCCAAAAAGCCCTGAAATTGAAGTTGCTTTTCTGAGACAGTTTCACGAATGGATTTCAAAGACACTTTAGCTATCATCTCCCCTCCTTATTCCCTCTTTGCTCCACAGATGTGGTGGTTGCACCATGCACGGTGCTTCTGTTATTACTAACAGTTTCGATTTCCATGGATTGAGCTTTCCCTATGCACGCAGTATTAGGAAAATTGAAGTGCGTTTTCTGAGCAAGTGCACGACTGAATCTTCATGAAAATCGCGGTATATACTCTTTTCTTCGTTCCCACTTTGCTCCCAACATCTGAGCATTCTTTCTCTACGTTTTCTATACCAGCCCCTTATGTATTGCTTTTTCAGTACTGTAACGTGCAGGTTGAAAATGCCTGAAAATTAAGTTGCTTTTCTGATACAGTTTGACGAATGGATTTCAAAGACAATTTGCCTATCATCTCCCCTCCTTATTCCCACTTTGATCCGCAGAAGTGGTGGTTGCAGAATGCACGGTTCTTCTGTTATAACTAACAGTTTCGATTTCCATGGATTGAGCTTTTCCTAAGCGTGCAGTGTTAGGAAAACTTAAATGCGTTTTCTGAGCAAATGCACGACTGAATCTCCATGATAATCGCGGTATATACGCTTTTCTTCGTTGCCACTTTGCTCCCACATGTGAGCATTCTTTCTCCACGTTTTCTATACCAGCCCCTTCTGTATTTGTCTTGCAGTACTCTAACGTGCAACTTGAAAAGGCCTTAAATTGAAGTTGCTTTTCTGAGAACGTTTCACGAATGGATTTCAAAGACACTTTGCCGATCATATACCCTCTTCATCCCACTTTGCTCCACAGATGTGGTGCTTGTACCATGCGCGGTTCTTCTGTTATAAATAACACTTTCGATTTCCATGGATTGAGCTTTCCCTATGAACGCAGTGTTAGGAAACCTGAAATGCGTTTTCTGAGGAAATGCACGACTCAATCTTCATGAAATTCGCGGTGTTTACGCTTTTCCTCGTTCCCACTTTGCTGTCAACATTTGAGCATTCTCTCACCACGTTTTCTATACAAGCCCCTTATGGATTGCTCTTTCAGTACTCCAACGTGCAGGTTGAAAAGGTCTGAAATTGAAGTTGCTTTTCTGAGAACGTTTCACGAATGGATTTCAAAGACAATTTGCCTATCATCTCCCCTCCTCATTCCCACTTTGCTCCGCAGATGTGGTGGCTGCACCATGCATGGTGCTTCTGTTATAACTAACAGTTTCGATTTCCATGGATTGAGCTTTCCCTATGCACGCAGTGTTAGGAAAACTGAAATGCGTTTTCTGAGGAAATGCACGACTGAATCTTCATGAAAATCGCGGTATTTACTCTTTTCTTCGTTCCCACTTTGCTCCCAACATCTGAGCATTCTCTCTCCACGTTTCCTATACAAGCCCCTAATGTATTGCTCTTGCAGTACTCTAATGTGCAGGTTGAAAAGGCCTGAAATTTAAGTTGCTTTTCTGAGAAAGATTCACGAATGGTTTTCAGACACTTTGCCTATCATCTCCCCTCCTCATTCCACTTTGATACGCAGATATCATGATTGCACCATGCACGGTGCTTCTGTTATAACTAACAGTTTTGATTTCCATGGATTGAGCTTTCCCTATGCGTGCAGTGTTAAGAAAACTTAAATGCGTTTTTTGAGCAAATGCACGACTGAATCTTCATGAAAATCGCGGAATTTACTCTTTTCCTCGTTTCCACTTTGCTCCCAACATCTGAGCATTCTCTCTCCACGTTTTCCATACAATCCCCTTATGGATTGAACTTGCAGTACTCTGACGTGCAGGTTGAAAAGGCCTGAAATTGAAGTTGCTTTTCTGAGATAGTTTCACGAATGGATTTCAAAGACACTTTGCCTATCATCTCCCCTCCTCATTCCCACTATGCTCCGCAGATGTGGTGGTTGCAGCATGCACAGTGCTTCTGTAATAACTTACAGTTTCGATTTCCATGGATTGAGCTTTCCCTATGCACGCAGTTTTAGGAAAACTTAAACCCGTTTTCTGAGCAAATGCACGACTGAATCTTCATGAAAATCGCGGAATTTACTCTTTTCCTCATTTCCACTTGGCTCCCAACATCTGAGCATTCTCTCTCCACGTTTTCTATACACGCCCCTTATGGATTGAACTTGCAGTACTCTAACGTGCAGGTTGAAAAGGCCTGAAATTGAAGTTGCTTTTCTGAGAACGTTTCACGAATGGATTTCAAAGACACTTTGCCTATCATCTCCCCTCCTCATTCCCACTTTGCTCCGCAGATATCATGATTGCACCATGCACAGTTCTTCTGTTATAACTAACAGTTTCGATTTCCATGGATTGAGCTCTCTCTATGCACTCAGTGTTAGGAAAAGTTAACCTCGTTTTCTGAGGAAAAGCACTAATGATTCTTCATGAAACTCGCGGAATTTACTCTTTTTCTCGTTCCCACTTTGCTCCCAACATCTGAGCATTCTCTCTCCACGTTTTCTATACAAGCCTCTTATGGATTGCTCTTGCAGTACTCTAACGTGCAGGTTGAAAAGGCCTGAAATTGAAGTTCCTTTTCTGAGAGAGTTTCACGAATGGATTTCAAAGACACTTTGCCTATCATCTCCCCTCCTCATTCCAAATTTGCTCCGCAGATGTGGTTGCAGCATGCACGGTGTTTCTGTTATAACTACAGTTTCGATTTCCATGGGTTGAGCTTTCCATATGCGTGCAGTGTTAAGAAAACTTAAATGCGTTTTCTGAGCAAATGCACGACTGAATCTTCATGAAAATCGCGGAATTTACTCTTTTCCTCGTTTCCACTTTGCTCCCAACATCTGAGCATTTCTCTCCACGTTTTCTATACAAGCTCCTTATGTATTGCTCTTGCAGTACTCTAACATTCATGTTGAAAAGGCCTGAAATTGAAGTTGCTTTTCTGAGTAGTTTCACGAAAGGATTTCAATGAAACTTTGCCTGTCATCTCCCCTCCTCATTCCCACTTTGCTCCGCAGATGTGGTGGTTGCACCACGCACGGTGATTCTGTTTTAACTACCAGTTTCAATTTCCATGATTTGAGCTATCACTATGAACACAGTGTTAGGAAAAGTGAAATGCACGACTGAATCTTCATGAAACTCGCGGTATTTACTCATTTCCTCGTTCCCACTTTGCTCCCAACATCTGAGCATGCTCTCTCAACGTTGTCTAAACAAGCTCCTTATGTATTGCTTTAGCGGTACTCTAATGTGCAGGTTGAATAGGCTTGAAATTGAAGTTGCTTTTCTAGTAGTTTCACGAATGGATTTCAATGACACTTTGCCTATCACCTCCCCTCTTCATTCCCACTTTGCTCCACAGATGTGGTGGTTGTACCATGCACAATGCATCTGTTATACCTAACAGTTTCGATTTCCATGTAATGAGCTTTCCCTATGCACGCCGTGTTAGGAAAACTGAAATGCGTTTTCTGAGGAAATGCACGACTGAATCTTCATGAAACTCCTGGTATTTACTCTTTTCCTCGTTCCCACTTTGCTCCCAACATCTGAGCACTGTCTCTCCACGTTTCTATACAAGCCCCTTATGTATTGCTCTTGCAGTACTCTAACATGCTGGTTGAAAAGGACAGAAATTGAAGTTGCTTTTTTGAGAACGTTTCACGAATGGATTTCAATGACACTTTGCCTATCATCTCCCCTCTTCATTCCCACTTTTCTCTGCAGATGTGGTTCTTGCACAATGCACAGTGCTTCTGTTATAACTAACAGTTTCGATTTCCATGAATTGAGCTTTCCCTATGCACCCAGTGTTAGGAAAACTGAAATGCATTTTCTGAGGAAATGCACGACTGAAATCTTCATGAAACTCGCGGTTTTTACTCTTTTTCCCATACCCACTTTGCTCCCAACATCTGAGCATTCTGTCTGCACGTTTTCTAAACAAGCCCCTTATGTATTGCTCTTGCAATACTCTAACGTGCAGGTTGAAAAAAGGCTGAAATTGAAGTTGCTTTTCTGAGTAAGTCTCACAAATGGATTTCAATGAAACTTTGCCTATCATCTCCCCTCCTCATTCCCACTTTGCTCCGCAGATGTGGTGGTTGCACCAGGCATGGTGCTCATGTTATAACTAACCGTTTCGATTTCCATGAATTGAGCTTCCCCTATGTACGCAGTGTTAGGAAAACTGAAATGCGTTTTCTGAGGAAATGCACAACTGAATCTTCATGAAACTCGCGGTTTTTACTCTTTTCCTCTTTCCCACTTTGCTCCCAACATCGGAGCATTCTCTCTCCACGTTTTCTATACAAGCCCCTTATGTATTGCTCTTGCAGTACTCTAACGTGCAGGTTGAAAAGGCCTGAAATTAAAGTTGCTTTTCTGAGATAGTTTCACGAATGGTATTCACAGACACTTTGCCTATCATCTCCCCTCCTAATTCCCACTTTGCTCCGCAGATGTGGTGGTTGCACTATGCACGGCGCTTCTGTTATAACTAACAGTATCGATTTCCATGATTTGAGCTTTCCATTTAAACACAGTGTTAGGAAAACTGTAATGGGTTTTGTACGGAAATGCACGACGGAATCTTCATTAAACTCGCAGTATTCACTGTTTTCCTCTTTCCCACTTTTCTCCCAACATCTGAGCATTCTCTCTCCACGTTTTCTAAACAAGCCACTAATGTATTGCTCTTGCAGTACTCTAACGTGCATTTTGCAAAGCTATGAAATTGAAGTTGCTTTTCTGAGTAACTCTCACGAATGGATTTCATGAAACTTTGCCTATCATCTCCCCTCCTCATTCCCACTTTGCTCCGCAGATGTGGTGGTTGCACCATGCACGGTGCTTCTGTTATAACTAACAGTTTCGATTTCCATGATTGAGCTTTCCCTATGCAGCAGTGTTAGGAAAACTGAAATGCGTTTTCTGAGCAAATGCACGACTGAATCTTCATGAAACTCGCTGTATTTACTCTTTTCCTCGTTCCCACATTGCTCCCAACATCTGAGCATTCTCTCTCCACGTTTTCTATACAAGCCCCTTATGTATTTGCTCTTGCAGTACTCTAACGTGCAGGTTGAAAAGCCCTGAAATTGAAGTTGCTTTTCTGAGTAACGTTTCACGAATGGATTTCAAGACACTTTGCCTATCATCTGCCCTCCTCATTCCCACTTTGCTCCGCAGATGTGGTGGTTGCACCATGCACGGTGCTTCTGTTATAACTAACAGTTTCGATTTCATGGATTGAGCTTTCCCTATGCACAGCAGTGTTAGGAAAACTGAAATGCGTTTTCTGAGGAAATGCACGAATGAAACTTCATGAAAATCGCGGTATTTACTCTTTTCCTCGTTCCCACTTTGCTCCCAAATCTGAGCATTCTCTCTCCACGTTTCCTATACAAGCCCCTAATGGATTGCTCTGGCAGTACTCTAATGTGCAGGCCAAAAAGCCCTGAAATTGAAGTTGCTTTTCTGAGACAGTTTCACGAATGGATTTCAAAGACACTTTAGCTATCATCTCCCCTCCTTATTCCCTCTTTGCTCCACAGATGTGGTGGTTGCACCATGCACGGTGCTTCTGTTATTACTAACAGTTTCGATTTCCATGGATTGAGCTTTCCCTATGCACGCAGTATTAGGAAAATTGAAGTGCGTTTTCTGAGCAAGTGCACGACTGAATCTTCATGAAAATCGCGGTATATACTCTTTTCTTCGTTCCCACTTTGCTCCCAACATCTGAGCATTCTTTCTCTACGTTTTCTATACCAGCCCCTTATGTATTGCTTTTTCAGTACTGTAACGTGCAGGTTGAAAATGCCTGAAAATTAAGTTGCTTTTCTGATACAGTTTGACGAATGGATTTCAAAGACAATTTGCCTATCATCTCCCCTCCTTATTCCCACTTTGATCCGCAGAAGTGGTGGTTGCAGAATGCACGGTGCTTCTGTTATAACTAACAGTTTCGATTTCCATGGATTGAGCTTTTCCTAAGCGTGCAGTGTTAGGAAAACTGAAATGCGTTTTCTGAGCAAGTGCACGACTGAATCTTCATGAAAATCGCGGTATATACGCTTTTCTTCGTTGCCACTTTGCTCCCACATGTGAGCATTCTTTCTCCACGTTTTCTATACCAGCCCCTTCTGTATTTGTCTTGCAGTACTCTAACGTGCAACTTGAAAAGGCCTTAAATTGAAGTTGCTTTTCTGAGAACGTTTCACGAATGGATTTCAAAGACACTTTGCCGATCATATACCCTCTTCATCCCACTTTGCTCCACAGATGTGGTGCTTGTACCATGCGCGGTTCTTCTGTTATAAATAACACTTTCGATTTCCATGGATTGAGCTTTCCCTATGAACGCAGTGTTAGGAAACCTGAAATGCGTTTTCTGAGGAAATGCACGACTCAATCTTCATGAAATTCGCGGTGTTTACGCTTTTCCTCGTTCCCACTTTGCTGTCAACATTTGAGCATTCTCTCACCACGTTTTCTATACAAGCCCCTTATGGATTGCTCTTTCAGTACTCCAACGTGCAGGTTGAAAAGGTCTGAAATTGAAGTTGCTTTTCTGAGAACGTTTCACGAATGGATTTCAAAGACAATTTGCCTATCATCTCCGCTCCTCAATCCCACTTTGCTCCGCAGATGTGGTGGCTGCACCATGCATGGTGCTTCTGTTATAACTAACAGTTTCGATTTCCATGGATTGAGCTTTCCCTATGCACGCAGTGTTAGGAAAACTGAAATGCGTTTTCTGAGGAAATGCACGACTGAATCTTCATGAAAATCGCGGTATTTACTCTTTTCTTCGTTCCCACTTTGCTCCCAACATCTGAGCATTCTCTCTCCACGTTTCCTATACAAGCCCCTAATGTATTGCTCTTGCAGTACTCTAATGTGCAGGTTGAAAAGGCCTGAAATTTAAGTTGCTTTTCTGAGAAAGATTCACGAATGGTTTTCAGACACTTTGCCTATCATCTCCCCTCCTCATTCCACTTTGATACGCAGATATCATGATTGCACCATGCACGGTGCTTCTGTTATAACTAACAGTTTTGATTTCCATGGATTGAGCTTTCCCTATGCGTGCAGTGTTAAGAAAACTTAAATGCGTTTTCTGAGCAAATGCACGACTGAATCTTCATGAAAATCGCGGAATTTACTCTTTTCCTCGTTCCCACTTTGCTCCCAACATCTGAGCATTCTCTCTCCACGTTTTCCATACAATCCCCTTATGGATTGAACTTGCAGTACTCTGACGTGCAGGTTGAAAAGGCCTGAAATTGAAGTTGCTTTTCTGAGATAGTTTCACGAATGGATTTCAAAGACACTTTGCCTATCATCTCCCCTCCTCATTCCCACTATGCTCCGCAGATGTGGTGGTTGCAGCATGCACAGTGCTTCTGTAATAACTTACAGTTTCGATTTCCATGGATTGAGCTTTCCCTATGCACGCAGTTTTAGGAAAACTTAAACCCGTTCTCTGAGCAAATGCACGACTGAATCTTCATGAAAATCGCGGAATTTACTCTTTTCCTCGTTTCCACTTTGCTCCCAACATCTGAGCATTCTCTCTCCACGTTTTCTATACAAGCCCCTTATGGATTGAACTTGCAGTACTCTAACGTGCAGGTTGAAAAGGCCTGAAATTGAAGTTGCTTTTCTGAGAACGTTTCACGAATGGATTTCAAAGACACTTTGCCTATCATCTCCCCTCCTCATTCCCACTTTGCTCCGCAGATATCATGATTGCACCATGCACAGTTCTTCTGTTATAACTAACAGTTTCGATTTCCATGGATTGAGCTCTCTCAATGCACTCAGTGTTAGGAAAAGTTAACCTCGTTTTCTGAGGAAAAGCACTAATGATTCTTCATGAAACTCGCGGAATTTACTCTTTTTCTCGTTCCCACTTTGCTCCCAACATCTGAGCATTCTCTCTCCACGTTTTCTATACAAGCCTCTTATGGATTGCTCTTGCAGTACTCTAACGTGCAGGTTGAAAAGGCCTGAAATTGAAGTTCCTTTTCTGAGAGAGTTTCACGAATGGATTTCAAAGACACTTTGCCTATCATCTCCCCTCCTCATTCCCACTTTGCTCCGCAGATGTGGTGGTTGCAGCATGCACGGTGTTTCTGTTATAACTAACAGTTTCGATTTCCATGGGTTGAGCTTTCCATATGCGTGCAGTGTTAAGAAAACTTAAATGCGTTTTCTGAGCAAATGCACGACTGAATCTTCATGAAAATCGCGGACCTTACTCTTTTCCTCGTTTCCACTTTGCTCCCAACATCTGAGCATTCCCTCTCCACGTTTTCCATACAAGCCCCTTATGGATTGAACTTGCACTATTCTGACGTGCAGGTTGAAAAAGACTGAAATTGAAGTTGCTTTTCTGAGAACGTTTCACGAATGGATTTCAAAGACACTTTGACTATAATCTCCCCTCCTCATTCCCACTATGCTCCTCAGATGTGGTGGTTGCAGCATGCACAGTGCTTCTGTAATAACTTGCAGTTTCGATTTCCATGGATTGAGCTTTCCCTATGCACGCAGTTTTAGGAAAACTTAAACCCGTTCTCTGAGCAAATGCACGACTGAATCTTCATGAAAATCGCGGAATTTACTCTTTTCCTCCTTTCCACTTTGCTACCAACATCTGAGCATTCTCTCTCCATGTTTTCTATACAAGCCCCTTAGGGATTGAACTTGCAGTACTCTAACGTGCCGGTTGAAAAGGCCTGAAATTGAAGTTGCTTTTCTGAGAGAGTTTCACGAATGGATTTCAAAGACACTTTGCCTATCATCTCCCCTCCTCATTCCCACTTTGCTCCGCAGATATCATGATTGCACCATGCACGGTGCTTCTGTTATAACTAAGATTTTCGATTTCCTTGGGTTGAGCTTTCCCTATGCGTGCAGGGTTAGGGAAACTTGAATGGGTTTTCTGAGCAAATGCACTACTGAATCTTCATGAAAATCGCGGTATTTACTCTTTTCCTCATTCCCACTTTGCTCCAAACATCTGAGCATTCTCTCTCCACGTTTTCTATACAAGCCCCTTATGGATTGAACATGCAGTACTCTAACGTGTCGGTTGAAAAGGCCTGAAATTGAAGTTGCTTTTCTGAGAAAGTTTCACGAATGGATTTCAAAGACACTTTGCCTATCATCTCCCCTACTCATTCCCACTTTGCTCTGCAGATATCATGATTGCACCATGCACGGTGCTTCTGTTATAACTAACAGTTTCGATTTCCATGGATTGAGCTTTCCATATGCGTGCAGTGTTAAGAAAACTTAAATGCGTTTTCTGAGCAAATGCACTACTGAATCTTCATGAAAATCGCGGAATTTACTCGTTTCCTCATTCCCTCTTTGCTGCCAACATCTGAACATTCTCTCTCCACGTTATCTATACAAGCCCCTTATGGATTTAACTCGCAGTACTCTAACGTGCAGGTTGAAAAGGCCTGAAATTGAAGTTGCTTTTCTGAGAACGTTTCACGAATGGATTAACAAAGACACTTTGCCTATCATCTCCCCTCCTCATTCCCCCTTTGCTCCGCAGATATGGTGGTTGCAGCATGCACGGTGCTTCTGTTATGACTAACAGTGTCGATTTCCATGGATTGAGCTCTCTCTATGCACTCAGTATTAGGAAAAGTGAACTGCGTTTTCTGAGGAAATGCACGAATGATTCTTCATGAAAATCGCGGTATTTACTGTATTCCTCATTCCCACTTTGCTCCCAACATCTGAGCATTTTCTCTCCACGTTTTCTATACAAGCCCCTTATGGATTTAACTTGCAGTACTCTAACGTGCAGGTTTAAAAGGCCTGAAATTGATGTTCCTTTTCTGAGAACGTTTCACGAATGGATTAAAAAAGACACTTTGCCTATCATCTCCCCTCCTCATTCCCCCTTTGCTCCCCAGATGTGGTGGTTGCAGCATGCACGGTGCTTCTGTTATGACT